>NC_137454.1:233052751-233652751 GCF_964235325.1 Thermobia domestica | reverse complement strand
CGGAAAACCTGCAATATAATACGTACTGTTATTGACATGAATGGTAAGAGTTATTCAGATAGAGAAACAAGTATCTTAGGTGACATCTAATAGATTACACATTATATTTTCAGAGGTACGGCATTGTACAAAGGAAAGAATTTAATAATATACTCATCCAAAATTACATAAGTTATGCTTATTTTTAGTAATATAAACATCATACTGGATAATTTAATTGTTAAGGGTCTTCACTACAGGGAAATTAAACTACCACTAATTTTAGTTGTTTTTTTGTAATATCTTCAGAACAAATAAAAAATATTCGAAAAGCAGAAACGTAGTGAACTAGATAAAATTATTTAGCATGTGATACCTTTACCACAATTCACCTATCTGCTTTTGGTATGCCGCTATTTACAGAACCAGGAAAAAAATGCTAAATCTATCGACAGTTGCAAATCGAAACCAAGTAGGTGAATTGTGATAACGGCATCACATGCAAAATAATATTATCTAGTGCACTACTTTTTTGCTTATTGAATATTTTTGTTTGTTTTGAAGATATTACAGAAAAACTCTAATATTAGTGGTAGCTTAATTTCGCTGTAGTGAAGACGCTTAATAGGTGCTGTACTCGCTGACTAAAATAATAATGTTACAGTAAGCAAGCTTGTGAATTTGAATACAACAATCATTATTTCTAAATTGAGCTCCTACAAAATAAACTTCAGCTCCACGGTAAAATGTAAATCTGTAATTAAGCTCGTTTTTCTTTAGAAAGCTGATAACATCTTCAGTTTCATATAGTAACATTAGTTTTTGGTTTTGTTTGTGGTCCTTCTGATTTCACTCCAAAGTACTCTCGGAGAGATTTGCTAAAATATAACTATACTTTTATATACTATAATAAAAGCGAATATATCAACTTTTATTTTATGGTTCAACAAGTTTGAAACAAACTCTTTTGTTTACTGAAATTGGTATTTACAACACGTGGTCTTTCCAATAAATACGCGAACTGATGTCATAAAGCACAGTATGTTTACAAAATTAGGGTACATCAATTGTATCCACTTCAAATTACTCCCCATTTGTAGAAATATACATGTCCTACTTCTGTGTCCATTGTTTAAAACAGCCCTGGAAGTCTTCAGAAGTCAGGCTCTTCACGTGTTTGTCGCTTCATGTTTTATCGACTTCGCGTCGTCCCAGTGCCGTCTCCGCATGACCACTTTACAGTTCGGAAATAAAGAGAAATCGCAGGGGGTTAAGTCTGGTGAGTAGGTGGGGTGATCGAGGGTTGTGATCGAATAACAGGCCAGAAATTCGCGGACGATCACTGATGAATGTGCATGCCCGTTGTTATGATGCAACAGCCATCCATCACTAATACACAAATTCGGTTACACTCAACGCACATAATCCGTCAAGCGCGTGAGAACATCCACATAGAAGCAACCAGGACTTTGTCCTGGAGGAAGAAATTCATGGTGGACAACATGAACGTAAAAAAAAAAAAAAAACATGAGTATATGTATACCTTCATATACACACGAACTCCCTCACTCACTCTCTATATTTTTTTTCTATTATATAGCTTTCGTTAAATAAAATCATTCAATTTTGTTGGAATATGACATGCATTTATCTGAGGATCTTCTATCGTCTTTACTGATGGAAGTGAAACGAATCAATAATGAAAGAGCGAATTTCCTTCCCTTCCTCGCATGTTTGTAAATACTTCTCTGAGAATGTTGCAACAATATTCCGACTTTTGTGAAACGTAACATGTGTTCTGCTTGACATTAGAAATTTGCTAGTGTAACTCGGAGTTCAAGTTAGTAAGGACGAAAAGGGAGGACATCACAATTCATTAATAAGAAACTTGAATTTTCCTAGCTCCCCTGAATGGGCCAGGGCTTATAACATTTCAAAACATATGTGTAATAAAGCAATAATCATTTCAGTTTATGCATGTAAAATAAACAGCATTTCTGTGACGAAAATGCATATACAATACATAATGAAGAGGTCGACAGGTCGGTAATCAGCCCAAAAATGTAGGGGTGGTGGTAGAAGTTAAGGGGCACCCGATCCAAACATATTATAGTTCATTTTCAAGCCTACCGTGAAAGTTTTAGGGGGGCAGCAAAAATTTAAGGGGGCCCGGCCCCCTAGACCCTCTGGATACGGGTCTGGGTCGACATACAACAATATACTTGAATTGTTTCTTATATATATCATTCTTATTCTTTATTATCCCACTTTTTGATTGAGCAGTAGTTGAAGTGTAATTATGAATAATTAAATTACTTAGAGCTAGAATATAAACGTGATGAAACTTTCCTAATGCATTCGATAAGAACCTGAAGAAAACACAAGAGGAAGACATGGAAAACACGTGATTATTATCAGATATTTGATCTTTGCTGGTTTGATATTTTCGTTCATAAATCCTGGAGCTTGCTTATTCCACAGCCACTCATGTGGCAGGCGTTGAGTCAGTGTTGTCAGATCTGAAGATCAAAAGGTAGCGAGGTTGTGCTCTAAAAAATAGCGGATTTGAACTATTTGTAGCCCAAATTGAAGATTGAATTCTCTCGCAGTCATACACTTTTATTAATCATATACATCAATTTAATAGAAACACCTTGAACTGGAAATACATCAGATGTCTGGGTTGACAAAGGTAAAGCGGCGACCACAGTTTCTGTGTGTGGGGAAGAGGGGAATTAAGGCAAACTCTACAGTGCATCAAGGGCAATAGAACTGCAGTGTAAAATAAACGGTATTTGATGATGGTATGTAATGGGCGATTTTTCTGATTTTCAAGCAGACATATTTGCTTAGGCCTAAAGCAGTTTTGTAAATTCTTAAATGCACTTTACAATGTTTGTAATAGAGCTCTTTCGTGGCTAAGCGGTTATCGTACGCGCATTTGACGCGAGAGATCCGGGTTCGATTCCCGACGGGAGCTCAAGTGGTTCAGATTGCACGTTAATGAGTAGGTCCACTTCTCATATAGCCTCACTGTTGAACGGGACGTTAAACTCAAAATCAACTCAACGTTAAAAATATGATTTTTCACTGATATTCCTCACTTCTTTAATTTATTCGCTAAATTCTTTATTTTGTAACCATGGATTTTGGATGTTTTTATTCTAGCTCCACTTATTCATTATGTTAATATGGATAATACAGTAACACAATAAAATCTGCGATGTTCACGTTCACACAGATCAGTACAATTATCATACCTAGGCATTAACTTGAGACATCAACAGTACCGTGCCGTGGAAAATCAGCGTCCAGGAGGGAGTATACGACTGTCTTCCACACATGAGAGTGAGGTCAACAGACCAGCCACGAAGCGCCACCATGGTTGGCGCGAAGCGTAAGAAAATTTTCAAAAATAAATCCTGCTTTTCCTTGATTTTGTACGCTTTTTGTTGCTTTTTACCTTCCATTTTATATATGTACACGTGCATTTTCCTAATAATGAGTAACATTATAGGATCACTTCCTAAAATATTCCAAGTGATTTTTCTTATCTCTTTTTTCTTTCCTTTTTGTTTATCCTCGCGAATTCCTTACTTCGGAGCTCAGGGCCATTGCCCTGCTTGCCCTCCCCACGGCACGGCACGGCACTGGACAGGAATACGGTCAGTGATACTGCAACAACATGAACTCAACAAAAGTCTAGTGATGTTAGACCTGGAGATTAAAAAGTGCTAAAACAAGAATTAAATTAGTTTCTAACAGGTGACTTTTAATAAAACTATTGTTTGTTGAGAGTAGAATATTCAGCAAACAGGACTTTTATTGTATTATATACAAAACTAATAATTTGTGGTTTCATATATGAAAATAGGTAAGTAGCGTATTCTTCAGAGTTATAGCGAGCAGATAATTGAAAGTAGCCCAAAACTAGCGCGTTGTCCAATTTGAAATTTTGGTAGCGAGGGTACTTCAAAAATCGCTCAATCCCCTACTTCTAGCCCAACATAGCAACACTGCGTTCGGTCAACCTCTCTCCGCAGCACGTTGCACAGTACTAGTAGACAATCCTCCATGCGACGTATTCCCAACTCTAGAAGTTTTTGAAGAACTGTAAATTTTTAAAAAATATTTTTGCTTATGTTTGGCAAGTTTTCATATTTAACAAAAAATTAACAGTTGTAGAATAGATGTTTCAAAACAACAATGACAAAATTTGGGAGATAAATCCTGGCACTAAGATAACACGAAAAGTATAGATCAACCTGGGTGTAGAAATGCTTCCTTCTGTGCTGTAGGCGGCTGACAACATGAAAAATGAACTTCTAGAGCCCCAAAGCTAGGGAACCTATCGTAGTCGGTTTAAGACTTCACTTAGGAACTAATATGTCCCCTATTCAAAAATCCATGTTTCAGAATCCTAAGGTACTCACGCAACAATTTTTATAGACGGAGTTCGGCCACGGGCATATAATTTGAAGTACTCACCAACTATCTTTATAAAAATTGCTGTACACGTACCACAGGATTCTGAAACTTCCTGTGGATAGGGTACATACGAGTTCCTAAGTGAAATCTTGATCCGACTACATAGGTTTGGAGCTATAGGCCTTTAAAGTGCACTTTTTTCATGTTTTCGACAGCCTATGTGCCGAACGGAAGGAAAGAAGAAAGGAAGGAAGCATAACTCCGAAAGGAAGCATTTGCGCACCTAAGTTGGTCTATACTTTTTGTCTTATCTTCGTGTTAGGAATCACCTCCCAAACGTTGTCTGTGTTGTTTTGAAGCACCCTATATAAGACTGCCCTAAAATGAGTCTTGGGAATGTTGGAGAGTTTGGCAACTGCATAGTATGACTTTCTTGGTTTTGTTTTGTATTATACTACGTACAGGCATTTTACTGCTGGAGTTTGAGCTGGAATTTGATTTTACAAATTTTACTAATGTTTTTGTTTTTAGACTCAACTGTGCCGAGTATGCAACAGAAAGTCTTTACGCGATGGGTACTTTTGTTTATTGTTTATATTTTAAAGGTGAACTTTTTGGGTTTGTTATCAAGATTTTGGCGGAAGTTAAAACGTGACTATTTACAGTCTGCTATCTAAGACATGGATAACTAACTGTTCGTTAATTGTTTAATAGGATATACTATGAGATTTTAAAATATGTTTAAGCAATTGTTTTCAGTTATAAAAATATTTGAAATTACATTAGGAATTTTGATCATGATGATTGCAGAAAGGATCTGAATACATTTTTTTTTATGAATTTGGATTATGGACGTTTACTAATATTTTTAGGGATATACGTAAACTTTCTTTATAGACAAGTCAAAGGTTTAACATAGTAAACGAAGCGTTTAATTATGGCTTGAGAGCAGAAAGATGACCATTAATGAGATTTAACTAGTTTCCCCTTAATATCTCAAAACTATAAAAAATTAATTCAGATTCTTACTGCATTTATCCATTCAGTTATTAGTAATACAAAACTTGTTTTACTTGGAGTTTGGTAATTGTATATTTTATTTATTTAAATATTTCTATATGTTTCATATTATGCTTCTCTCTTTATGTTTCATATTTTCCTTCAATTGTCTCAGTTGCATCTGCTCTAAATAATAATAATATAACTATTAGAAGTAACTTAATGTCTAGTGACAAATCCTCAAAATTATTTAAACTATTACCTAAAATATCATTAGTATGCCACATGGATCTCTGGCGGGGAATGAAACCTTGTGTGTCCTTTGTCAGTAACGAGCGAACCAGAGATTTCTTGCTCTAAAGATGGACGTCTAGCTACTAAAGCAGCAAAGAAGGTTCATGTTTTACCTGGACAACGAGCCAGATTTTCCTTTTAAGAAAAGACATATCCGGTCCATATCCAATCCCAAACTCTGACCTTTTCATCATCAAAATACCACTTGCACACTTTTAAGACGAAATGATTATTTATGACCGAGTCGACTAACGTTCTAGTTGTCTGTCCGTAAGATCCCGGTAGAGATAATTGTATTTGAATTCAAACCCTACTAGTGATTCGGATTCCACTTTGAAACATCAGATCCCGTCTTATTTAGTCTCAGTGTTGCAAATAGACGTTAAACTAAAAATCAATGCAAGTCAATTTCAAAGAGAAATCAAGTGTGAAACAAAAGCGTTAGTGTTTGCAAACTTTGAACTTACGATGTTTGGATTGGAGTCAGTTCTATGAACTGTCTTTCTCCTTCTACAGATTGCGAACATGTTTATCCGCAGTGTTATGGAAGGCATGTCACACATGAGAAATGAAAAGTGAAAAAGCGTTATGATTTTGCTATTTCTTTGAACTTGAGTGTTATATATATATATATATATATATATATATATATATATATATATATATAATTTACTGTATATATGTATGTGTGAGCATTCTGTTTTATGAACCTATGAGTGAATAAAGGGTACGGGGTGGGGAGTGGTAAGCGTCAGAGAGCAGCTCTCCCTTCAAATCAATAAGTCTATTACTGCTTCATTACACATAGCGTGAACATGATTTCCGCCTTCAATACGACCAAAGCCTTGCCAATTTTACGGTAATCATCGCACAAGCTTTGACACCATATCACAACAATCCCATTCCCTTCGCGTTTTTTTGCTTTTTACGCTTTTCCCGAGTGTACGTAGAAATCACTGAATGGGAACTACGTATAAATGTTAAAGCTAAATAAGATAACAATATCTGGGCTGGAAAATAAAACAAACATAATTTCATTCTTTAATATAACTTTTATGATATTACACTATACTATAACTTGTTTCTCTAAAGAGTACAGCGTCGCATTTGGCACTACACGACTATCCATTATCTGCACCTGTTAGAATGTTGCAAGTCAAAATAGGGAACAGAGACGTTGTCAATAAATGCATGTTGCTGAGATTTTGACAGTCACATTGCGTTTATTTTAGCATTTGCATATTTCTGGGTGGAGTAGTTCTCGGGGAGAAATATAAGGCTTTTGGGATTTACATCTTCTTTATACAAAGTTTCAATATAACAGTTAGTATAGAACATAACGCTAGTTTTGGGGACACACTCAAGAAACTTAAAACAATCTTTCCCAATTGGTCGTCCGCGTACCCCAAGGGAAACCTGGAACACATTTAGGGAGTGCGTGACATGATTTACATTTCCTAATTTATAAAAAAAAAAAAAATTATAAAAAAAAATATATAAGTAATATCATTACATATGTATTTATTTATTTTATAAATTATGAGATATAAATGTCATTTCCCCTGTATACATATAGTGGGTAAAAAAGTATTTGGACACCTCGCACAAAAACAAAAAAGCCGCTACTTTGCAGCGTACATAACAAGATAACAGTTTGGATTGTATGTTGGAAACAAGAAGCAAACACATTCTTTTATTTGCATGTATACATTTTAACAAATCTGAAAATTGTACATTATAATATCGAATGAAAGATAACAACTATTTATAGTACACAAAAAAGTATTTGAACACAACGAAAACTGAACATAAAAAAGGTATGAAACAAGAACAAGAGGACCTCTCAGTACTTTGTCTGATATCCTTTAGCTGCGACGACTGCTTGAAGATAAGAGAACATACTGAATCAACTGTTCTCTGCGGGTAGGGTTGGGTTTACGGATATTTTTCTTTAGTTCAAACTCGACGGAGTTTCCAGATAGTGGTGCGTATTGCAATGAAATGAAATCTTTGAGGTTTACGTCCCACGGTTATGCCGGTTAGGCCAAAGGAAACGGTGATGATGAATGAAATGGTAGAATGAATAAAGCGGAAGGAAACGGGAGAACTCCGAGAAAACCCACGCACACGGTGTTTGTCCACCACAAAGTTCACTTGGCGAGGGCTGGGATCGAACCAGGGACCGCAGGTGGACGCTCTACCACTGAGCCACCGCGGCCCGGGCGTATTGTAAAGGATCCATTGGCGAACATTGTAAGCTCGGTGCTTGGGGTCGTTATCTTGTTAGAACATTCACTTATCACCCAAGCGAAATTTTTACGCGCTATCCTTTAAGTTTGATTTTAAGATCGCCAAATATACTCTTGCAATCCTAATACCATCAATCACATGGATACTACCCACTACATTAGCATTTAATATAGCACAGATATACTTAACTGTTGGAACAATATTTTGTTTTTCAAATGTTTTATTCTTCTTTCGCCAAACATGTTGGTATCCATCATTTCCAAATACGTAGATTTTAGTTTTATCTGTGAAAATTACGTTGTGTCAGAAATCTACAGGTTCATTTTGGAACTTCTTTGCAAATTCTAGTCTTTTTTCTGTTTGTTTGAGAAATGTATGTTTTTCCTTGCTGAACATCCTCGAAATCTACTGTTTTAAACATATTTTTTACTATTTGAGATGTAACATGACTTGCATGTCCTGGGCGAGTGATGTGGCCACCTACCTTGCACTTGTTCGTGGATTTCTCTTCATAGTTCTAATGATGTACTTTTCTTGACGGAGATTTAGCTTCCTTGGTCGGCCTGTTCGCGGTTTATTTTGTAGTATTTCTTCTGTTTTGTGTTTCTTTATAATGTGACCAACTGTGTAAGGTAACTTGGACATTGCACGGCCAATTTCTCGTTATCTTTTGCCTTCTCCACACAATTTCACAATTAACTTTTCTTTCCTCTAGTGTTGTCTCTCTCCGTTTTCTCGCTATGATACTGGTTTCGTCTTCAACTGCTATGGCCTGCCTCATTCTGTTTTGTAGACTACCCAGATACACTGAGCAACTCTTCAGCTCCTATTTCTGCGATCACAGCGCTGGCCAAATACTTATTTGCTACCCTCCTACCTACCTACGTATTTCTTTTCCCTTCACTCACGGCTGGCAGATGTAGTACATGACAGTACTCAATAGGCGACATTAACTATCATACCTCTGATGTTAATGCCCCAATAATCTTTTGTTCTATACTATCTTGCATATATGGTATTCTCTTGTGATTTCATCCTATCTCTAGTTGTCCAAATACTTTTTTGCCCGCAGTATAAAGGGTGTTTCAAAGCAACGATAATGTTTGGGAGGTCATTTCTGACACCATGGTAAGACAAACAGTATAGACCAATCTGATGTAAAAATGCTTCTTTTCGGTGTTGTGATCAGCCGAAAATTTGTCAGAAAAATACCAAAACCACCATAACTCGGGATCAAAATGTCGGATCAAAAGTCGGGTAAAAGGGAAACAATGTACAGTTATTTCATTCGTTGATATATTGTACATGATTATTGTTTATTTACCTGTTTCAACTTTTGATAACATACACTGAGAAAGAACCGGTGGCGTATGTAAAATAGTAGATTGCATGTGCAAATCCTTTATTTGTTGGACTTAACGTACAGCAAACGTATGAGTGAAAAAGTATATTTTATACGTACTTTTCGTATAAATGCTTCGAATAAACACATTTTCCCCACGAACGAAAAACTATATATAGGCGGTCAGGACTCACATACAGATGGACGTATATAACACATAGCTGACGTATGTAACATATGCATATGTATGCAATAAACGGGACTATTAGATGTCTTACATTCTGCAACGACATGATGTAACATGTAAGTGGGAAAAGTATGTAGCATATCGATAACATATAATCCGTACTGATTTCCGTAGAAAACATAATGATTCTGTATAATTGTCCAATATACCGCTGTTCGGATAACATATTTTTCTCATTGTACCCTAGGAAGACTTCAGTTTCTTTGGGGGTCATCCTTGCGCCAAGTCCAATTGTGCACTAATGAAATCTACGACCAAAAGTAATAGACATATCTTTTTACCTGAATTCGATTTTGTTCTCAAATTATGGCTGTTTTTGCAATTTTCCGACAAATTTTCGGATCCTCATTGCGCCGAAAGGAAGCATTTTCACACCCAGGTTGGACTATACTTTTTATGTTACCTTGGTGTCGGAAATCTTGGTGTTATATTGGTTGCCAGTGTTGTTTTGAAACCCCCTATATGTACAGATAAATGCATTTTGATCTCGGGGCTGCGGTGGCTTTGTGGTAAAGCATTCACCTTTAGTGTGGGTCTACTGGTTTGATCCCGCTCAAGCTAAGTGAACTTTGTGGATAAACATCGCGTGCGTGGATTTTCTCAGGTTCTCCCGTTTCCACCACTTATTTCATTTCATCATTTCATTCATTCCTCATCTTCTTCCTACATGGCACAACCGTGGGACATAAAACAAAGATTTCATTTCATTTTTGCATTTTGATCTCACACTGATACAGGCATCCTGAAATGCCTACCATACATGCCATCAGAAAATTAACATGCACTGTAAGATCACACTGAATATTAAGTATGAAGTTCTGTATTTAATTATGTGTAATATAGATCTAAGCTTCGTTTGATCGATGTACTAATGGATTCTTTAATATCTAGATTCGGATCCGAGGGGATGTCCGATTTGATTGAATGCTGAAAACATCCAAGAATCCATATTATCTTGTGTACTAGTCCATCCGTTGTCCTACTTCTGTCAATTGTATTATAAAGAAACCGAATTTCGTGTTCAAAGCGAAATTGACAGAGAAGGATAATTTCATTTTTTAAGGAAACATTATTATACATTATTACTCGGCCAATTTCTTTTTAAATTTAAGTTTAACGTCCTGCTCTTAGGGAAGTCATATAAGATGTGGACCGTCGGGTTATAGTGAAATCCGAACCATCGTAATAAGTGCAGATTTTAATGTTTGTTCCACAGGGAATCGAATTTTGGACAATGTGCGTTGAAGACGCACAAGCAAGTTACTAGACATGCCGGTAAGAGTTTGGTTGGATTTGACTTAACATCTAGGCTCTATGAAACGCAGACTTATAGCTTAACGTGAGATCCAAAATTCATGGGCTTTTGCCAGAAACCATGGTAAAGGTTTTTACGTTAATCATTATAGCTACACGAGAGCTTTTTCTAGACAATACTTAAGTTGAACTGTGACTTAACCATGCGAGAGTTTTGGAAGCAGAATTAAGTGGGTGATATTTCGGCCGCGAGATTTTGTTCGTCTAGTCAGTTGAATTAGCCACAAACGCAGAACATTTGTCTAATAAATATTTCGTTTAATTTCATTGACTAACATTTCTTGATTAAGAAAACATATAAACTTTGCCCTTGATTCTGCTTTCAGTTCAATATCCCTTTGCAACACCGAGCCTCTACGAGGCTTTGATCTTCAATTCAACTAGAAACAGGGGGCGTATGCGCTGACAGCTGGAATCGAACCTGGATATTATACACCTAAATTTCAAATACTACCGATTTTTCCATAGTGCTCTCCTTTGCAGTCAATATAGTGATCAAATTCGTATATTATAGGGAAATACTTAGCGAAATAAGTTATCTTACCACACAATTGACCTTCCATATAACAATCCGGAACATATTCATTTGCTAATGTATTTCTCTGCAGTAGGCAAAGAATATTGGAAAACATTTCTGGTGATAACTTGTCCTGTAACTTGTTGTCTTTGTATAAAATAACACGGAATCTTTATTGGAAACATCTCTTTGAATTATGAACTCGATATTTGGAGTAAAATATTGTCTTTATAACGATCTCTTAACTGCAACGATCTTTTAAGCAACATACATTAGGTTTAATTATAATTTCGAAATTAATGGATAATACACATTTATCAGCACCTGTAATAATAATATATCATATTTTAAGCTTCTCATAAACTTATATTTCTTTACGAAATAATCGACTTCAAAAGCTTCTATAACTATTGCAAAAGTTTAGATTATTTTCTAATTCCCTAATGTACTTTCACTCATTCAAAATAATTAAACTAAAAGGTTAAAAAGACTGCGATGCATTACATTTCATGCTTCATACGTTTATTTCACTTGCACGTAAAGTCTAATAAAATTGATTTTCTATCTTTTTTCATAGTTCATGATGTTCAATTTTAACCTTGTCCCATGAATACTCAATTTCTCTTCCACTTTGACGATGATTTAGTGATTTGGAAATGTTAATCTACCCAAATATTTTTTTTTCGCTCTATCAATATACAAACATTTGTTTTCCCGTGGTATCTCTTTTATGTCTGCCCAAGTGCTAATATTTTTACATTTTTATTAAACACACATAGGCACACTGTTACATATTTTCTCTCCTTTGCTCGTATATATTTTCTCGTTTCAATTTTGTTTGCACTCTCATGCCCTTGCGCTCTTTATCATTATGTGAATAAACCATATACGCCATAAACAAACATTGACCTTACATACAATCCCATAAATTATATTGGAATCTATATCTATATATCTATATAACTATATCTATCTATCTATCTATCTATCTATCTATCTATATATATATATATATATATATATATATATATATATATATATATATATATATATATATATATATATATATATATATATATATATATGTGTGTGTGTGCGTGAAGTTAGTTTCGTTTCACAGTGTGAAATTACAGTAGACTTCCAAACTATGGGAATTTCATACTCAAAGTAGTACAACTGCAACTGCAATAAACATTATTCGCTAAACTTTATTGCTTTGGCTCTGTGGTGATACATGTTAAAACTGAAAATGGTTAATTTGAACCACTTCCGGTTTGAATAGAGTATTAAGAGAGAAGATGTAACCTATTCTCGGGAGGCTGAATCAGAAGCAAAAAAGCTGCATCTCGATATCTTTTACTGTTTTGCTGTATGGAAATTAGTAATGAAACCGGAAATTGCTGTAAATTTCAAAAACATGTGGTTTGAATAGAGAATTAATAGAGCTGATAGAACCTATTCTTGGAACGCTGAATCAATTGCAAAAAAATGTATGTCATTATATCTTTCCCTTTTGCTCTATAAAAATCAGTATTGAAGCCGGAATTAGGGCCTAGTATATTTCAACTACTTCGGTTTTCGTAGAGGGTTGTGGGATGCGACAGTATGCTCTCTTGATGCAATAAGTCGGTTACAGAAAACCGCTTGCCGCCATCTATTACCACTCTTGTTCTATTACTGTGTGTTGAAACTGGAAACCGTTAATTTGAACCACTTCTAGTTTTAAATAGAGGGTTATTGAAAAGGATGGAAGCTATTCTTGAAATAATGAATCTACTGCAGAAAGCCGCATCTCGATATTCCCTATAATTCCTTCTCTGCGGAAATCAGAATTGACATCAGAAATAATATATTTGAATCACTTCCAGTTTTGGTAGAGTTTTGGATAGTTATGGTACGTTGACTTAAGACACTGAATCACTTGTAAAACTCCGCTTTTCGCAAGTTGTTATCATTTTTGTTCTATGGCAACCGGAACCCTTGGCGGAAGTGGATAATTTGAACCACTTCCGGTTTGAGTTGAGTTAACAAAGGAGATCGAACCTATTGTTAGAACGCTGAATAGATTGCAAAAATCCGCATCTCAATATCTCTTACCGTTTTTATATACACGTTGTCTCATTGTTAAACATGAGGTAGCTTATGAGAGCGACTTAATATTATTCAGTTGATCTGAGTTTACCCATAGGTTATTTTAGATTGACACATCGGCAGCTACTTGTTAAATTACCCAACAACACTCCATTTCTTATTCGAATCTGTTTGGCTCCTTCCATCCTCTTTTAGATTTCCAAACTTAACTATGTATATGTTCAAGAAGTCCTACACAACGAGTCCATCAGTCTGTCTGTCTGTCAAAAGGTATCCTAGCAGAAACGGTAAGAAACAGTGAGGAACAATTTTCTGACTTTGGTTCAGTATCTCCAAAATAGGTTCCATTTATTTCCTTCTTTCATTTTCAGTTGGAATAGTGGAATAAGTCTATCAATTCCGGTTTCAATATTAATCACGATAGAACACAAAGCGGTGATAGATAAGATGAAATGTTTTTGTTTTGATACGGATTCAACACTTGAAAAACAAAATGGTTTCTTTACCCATACCGCTATACTAAAGCCGGAAGTTTTGAAATCTAGTGCGATTTCCGGTTTACAATAATGATAGAAAAGAAATCATAATAGCGACATACTATTTCTTAATATAAATTTAGTGTTCCAGAAAATAGATTTCTGGCTTAAATCCTTCTATTACAACCGTTAATCCTTTTATTAATTGCAATTTCCGGTTTCAATATTGATCACTATTAAGGAAGAACTCTAAAAGACAGTAAAGAAACTTTTCAACTTAAATTGAACATTCCAAGATCAAATGTCATCTCCGCCTTTACTTGTTTACTGAAACCGAAATTAGTACAATTTACTACAATTTCCGGATTCAATATTGATCCTCGTAGAGGTATAGCGGAAGTTGATATAATTGTGGAACGGTTTCTTTGGTACCAATTTAGTGCCCTTCAATAGGTGAAACCTCGGCTTTTTTAATCCCTATTTGGAAACCGAAATTTGTGTATTTTTCGCTTCCCGTTCTAATATTGAAATTCTATATAGCAAGACCACTCCGAGATTGCAAAAAAGTGCTTTTAAAAGTAGAGGTTCAGTAACCTGAGGATATGTCCCATCTTTCCCTTTATCCGCTTTCTAAAATTGAAGTCCTAATCACTTCTGGTTATAATATTAGACTCTTATAGTTTGGATATTTACCGTGTTTTTCCAATGTGAAATCAATTATTTTATTTCTCATTCATATTTCCACTAATAACACTACTTAGGTATTGAAATTATTAACACTTTGTATTTTTTTTCTCGTTTACTTCTATAATTCTAACAATAACTTTAGAAATGTCTGACATTTCTGCATAGTTTGACCTCTTAAATGATATGCTTTTCGAAGAATATGTGTTTTGTGCGATGCGAATAATCTCATTCCCAAGGCCGGATTTAGGAGGCGCGAAGGTGCACGTGAACCCCCTTCGTTATAAATATACACTACCTAAAGTGAGGAACTAGCAGTGAAAATAGCAACACTTTTCGAAAATTTCTGCTGACATGTTTCCGTTTATGCTTAAAACAAAGTTAAGTTTTGCAAAATCGATACTTTAAGTCAATTTTCTAAAAGTTGAAAGAAATGGATTCAACGAGAACAGACACTTAGCATTTCCAGGGCATTTCCTCATTTACACCACAGATGCTTAAAGGCATTTTAAAAAAATCCAATTCAATTCAAATGTTCTGGTAGTTATTGGTGCCCCTCCTCAGAAACTCCTGGATCCAACCTGCTCATCTCTATTATTTACAGTCTCTGTATGTAACATCACCCGAAGTAAAGTTGGAGGGCACGAAGGGTCATTGATAGAGAACTTACCTCTGGCGTGTCGGGTCCATGGTTCAATTCCCTGTAAAGTAAGTTTGTGGTGGACAACATCGTACCCGTGGGTTTTACCAGGGTACTTTCGTTTCTTCGCATCTTCTAATTCCACCAATTCTTCTGTCGTCATTCCACTTGCCTTAATCATCGTCTCCTTTAGTATAAAGGACATAATCGTGGGACGTTAAACTGAAAGATTTTCTGAAGTAAAGTTTCGATAGTTTAAGTAAATTTCGTTTGACAGTATGAAACTACAGTAGACTTTCAACTGTGCGAATCTAATACTGAGATTAGAAGTAGTACTTCTACAATATAACCTCTGGTTGTAATATGAAGATAAGATCAACGATAGGACCTGCTCTTCGGACGCCGAGAGTACATCAGACAGCCGTTACTCGCAATGCCTTACTGTTTTTATTCTGCGGAGATCAATATAGAAACCGGAAGTAAGAGGAGTAAAGTTTTACCAGTTCCTGTTTAATTAGAGAGGTGGAGATGAAGATGGTATCTCTTCTTCAAACGCTGTATCGACTCTAAGAACCACGTTTCCATTTTACATGAATCTTGTAACAATCATAAAAAAAAACTTGCAAACCGATCTTTCTATTTACTGTTTACATGTTACAACTTCCTGAAAGCAAGAATACTACCTCCACCCATGCAGCACTACACTCTAGTGGACAGATAGTGAACCTCTTCGTTAAAAACGTGTATTTGGGCGCACTTCCCCTTCCTGTCCAAAAGAATCTGTCGTTTCGGAAGCGGCGAAACTGTTTTTTCTCTTATGCCACCGGAAGGGCGATAGCAGGTAGCAAGCAAGACGAACCAGAAAGTTGCACATGCTTCAACTCCTTGCAAGATGTAAAAAAATGTTGTATGTCCCTTCTCAAGATTATGTTTACATGAAGAAATATAGTTGGGTTGCAAGTTTTTATTTTTATGACAGCTACAAGATTCATCTAACGTGACAACCACGCTTGAAAAACGTCTTGTTGCTGTCCATTATTGTATTTGTTCTACGACAATCAACATTGAAACTCCAAATAGTTAGTTTATACCATTTTCAGTTTGAATAGAGAGTTAAAAGTCAGAGATGGAATATGTTCTTGGAACGATGAATTGATCTCACCCCCAAAAAATGCTTTTTAATATCTCTTACCGTTTCTAAACTGATACCTGCCTACCGACGGATAGACAGATATAGCCGTTCTAAAGGCTTCTGATGCTGATGCATAGCATAGTTTATAAGTCTAATAAATCGTTCAGTTGGCAACATTTACTGTCTACTTTTGTTATGTATTTTTAATATGCGAGTATGTTTGTATGTTCCTGTGTTGAGTGCATCATTCAAAATTAGTTTACCTATGGATAGCTTAACACAACACCAGTATAAACCATCCGAACAGTGGAAGAACAGACAGTTCCCTAGCATTATATTTAAGAATTTATGATGCTTTTTACTGCCCTTTTATTTTCAGTTAATACCGCCTTTTCTGTGTGTTCGCGTTCGTCTGCTCCGACAGAGAACAATGGATTATTTGTGAAAATTTTCTCATTGATCTGGAAGGAAAAGTTACACTGGTCGCATGTGAATACATTTTTAGAGTATAATATAGTCTTTGTGTGTGAAGTATCTGACGCTTTTATTTTCAGTTTAATTTAGAAAATGGACGTACGTATGATTTTTGAGAGGATAAACAAACTTTTAGGTTTAACACTTTACATAATTCTTTTTTTAGTTTGTATACACTAACGGTACATTACGAAAATTATTTTGTATGTTTTGGAGGCTTCTATATCAAAATTAAATATATCCCTAGCCAAAGGGTCTATTATTCAAGGCTTATAGGAGGAGAAGGAGCATCGAAATTTTATTAACATGTTATTTGCCAAATGAATAACATTGTTATTTTTGCTAGTAGATTGATGTTGGAAAAGTATTTACGTTTTTCGTACAGGTACCGTACTGTACTTGTTCAATTGTATCTTGCGACAAGTGATCCAGGTCTATATCTGAGTTGAGTGAAGCCCTCTCTGTTGGTCTACTCAGTAGCGTTCGCATCTTTCGTGAACGGAGCACCGAGTTCAATTCCCGGTGAGGCAAAAATTATATTTTGAATGCTTCACGGTGGTTCATATTCCATCTTAAAGTGCAAATTCACTTCACACATAGCTTGATGTAGAAAATGGACGTTAAACTGCAAACAACCATCTAAGTTCTTTTCTGTTTTAATGTTAGTGTTTGACCACTGGTAGATACATGAAACAAACCAAAAAATTAGCGTTCTCGTCGTCGATATCAAATGAAAGCCAAAATGTGTTGGTAGCTCCAAAATAAATGAAAAATGATTCCATTATAAGAAAAAAAAAACTTCTCTATATCTGGACCAAAATGTGATTCTTAAAGATGTTCGACTCTGAATTCAAATATGTTATATATATATATATATATATATATATATATACATATATATATATATATATATATATATATATATATATATATATATATATATATATATATATATAATTATCAGGTATAGTTTATGAGTTCTAACTTTGAGCATTTTCATATAATTTTAGACATTGTGTTCATACCGTAATAGATGTACTGACTAAAACTCAAGAAAAAGCTTACAACATTTTGAGGTAATAATACTCGACAAAGCGCTCACCACACCAGTGCAGTAATTTATGAGGGACATATGGACAACTAGCTTATCATTTAAGCCTCCCACCATTCGAACAGGCTCTACTACAACATAAAACTTTCTTACTCCGTACTATGCATTACGAATATGAATGTATGAAAGAAATAGGAAATAAGTTCACCCCATCCAGGAAACTACATAAAAAAAATCTCTTAAATCAACCGAGAATGTAATCTGAACTCATTTCAGTAAGATGTCTTCTATTAGGGTTTCCCAAAATAATATGGATTACTTAAAGCTTTAAGTTGTGCCAAATATTGTCCCAACAATTTAACCTGTGAAGCATGGAATGGGCCTACCATACAATTTCAAAGGAACTGGAATATGAGTGTTGCCTTTGCCTTATCATCTGAAATATATTATATTTACTTAAGGTAAACCGTAAATGTAATCTAGACCCTACTTTACTTTAGTAAAAGGCCAGCTAGGGACCCTAAAAATACGTAATACAAGTGTTTATATTTGTTTTTAAATTTTAGGAAGGGGTTAAGTTTCATATTTCATATTACTTTACGAATGGTCAATTATACAGGTTGTTAATGAACTATATGGACAAAATGTAAGAGGTGATTCCTCGCATCAAAATAAGAGAAAAAGTTCATATGGACCTATGGCGAAAAGTGCATAGTTTCAGAGTTAGGGCTGTCAAAAATCGCGAAAAAGCCAAGTTTGAACAGGCCCTATTTCGAATTCCAGAAACTGTGGATCGTGGTCCTTACCAGCGTAGATGAAGCCACGCATACACAATCCAAAATTGCATATTTGGTCACTTTTCAATAGGTATACAGGATATTCCCTACAGGATGTAATTCTCAGATACGCTCTCAATAGAGTTTTCATATATACCCTGATTTCAAGGAGGGTCCAAAGTAGGCAGAAGATAAGCCTTGACAATAATGGACATCCAATGCTTTGGAGGGAAGTCGGAAGTGTTAGGAACCGGCAGCTCCATGTTTTTTGTGTGTGTACAGAATAATGTATGATGCGATGTATTTCGTCACGATATATTTCACGTTTTCCTCACTTATAATCACGAAAGAAAACATTACAGCATGCGTTTTCCCGAGTACGAGAAACCGTGCTACTGACGATCCTTAACACTTCCGACATCGCACCAAATGATTCTGTGTTCACTGCTATCAAGGCTTATCGTTTGCCTATTTTATACCAATCATAAAGTCAGAGCATATCTTAAAATTCGATATGGCATGTCTGGGAATTTCACTCTGTATGGAATACTCTGTTGGATTACGTATGCTTGACTTCCTTTACACTGATAAGGACCACCCTCCACACAGTTTCTGGAATTCAAAATAGGGCCTGTTGAAACTTGGCTTTTTCGCGATTTTGGACTGCCCTAGCTCTGAAACTATACACTTTTCCCCACAGGTCCATATGATATTTTTCTCTTATTTTGGTGTAAAGAATCACCTCTTGCACTTTGTCTGTATAATTCATTAACACCCTGTATATATTTTTTAAAGGGAGCCAAATATGAATTGTTGCACTATCAGAAAAGTTCCAAAGTTATGACGCTTGTGTTCACATATATATTGTTTTTATTAGCCATTTTAAAGGAGTATTAACTAATAATAGAAAGACGATAAAAAATATCAAATTTCTTTCTGTCTACCGAGTGCCCTTTATGTCCAAAATTATAGTTCAGGAAAACTCTGGTAATATTCTGGGCATAAATTTTCTTTCATACAAACGGTATGCAAGGAAATTTATGCCCACAATGTTAACAAAATATCCATGATAGCTAATTACTTCCGAAATATTTCCCACATGATCCGCCGATACAATCACTGCAACTTTCTGAAAAGAATTGCAGATTTGAATCTCATTAACGTACTTTCAAGGACATGTTACGTCATAAATCTTTGTAAACTTAAAACTTCCTTGGAAGGAAATGAATACTTCAAGCAATTTATGAATAAAGTTGTTAATGTTAGTTTATTGCAACAGAGTCATGTTCACTTTTCTTTGTTAGGTATGCTTCAAAGCTTTGAAATTGTTGAAGTTAACAAAACTGAAGACCCACAAATACATCCCGCCTTGTGCAGAGTCGTTTTTATGTATGATTAGCGTCATACTAAAGACCTGACTACTGCAGGAAACATATGCTAGTCGAACTCTTTAGTATGGCACTAATCACGCGTCAGAACGACTCTGCATAAGGCCATCATCTTTAATTTTAGCATTTGATAGAGGAAACAATTTGCCAGTAGGATATGCAAACCCATAGCCTTTACATATATTTAATTAGATGCAGCATCGTGTGCAGAAGTGTATCTTCACGAAATTCCAGGTTTTCTCGCTGCACATTTTTAAACTACTGTACTGACAAGACTTATTTACGAACATACTGGATATACGTACAGAAAAGATAATTCATACAAAGTCGGATATACATTTACACTGACTTTGTATCTCTAAAGAATCCGAATATATCAGTTTCAATCTCTTACAAACTGATGCTTTCTCATTTTAACTTTAACATTCAACACAATCTAAAAAGCAAAATTAAGATTGGCAATCTTTCCCACAAGTTAACTATATTTGCTGCAAATAATAATTACTCATATTGTCCATTTTCTCAAATTATAATTACTTGAGTTACTTGAATTAATACAAAACTGCCCTGTATCAGAAATCTTATTTCAGATTTGAATTTACCGCTGTAAAATATTTTATAATTGCTGATTTTCAGGAATAGAATATTTGTAACACAGTGTTACCAAACAAATTGTCGAAATCTCTTCCTTCAGAATGATTCAAAGAGTGCTTTATAATTTCACAAAAATATACTTCTGTTTTGAATTGTGATACAGGAACGCATTTTGCCTCACTGGAAACAAAAGATCTTAAAATTTCTTGTCAACGTTGGACGCACAGTTGCGCTCAATGTAAGCACCTCCTCCCATGTTGCACTCATCAACATAACCAAAACCAACATTCTTCTTAGATATACAGGCCCTCTTTCTTTTACATAAGCATTCGGTTTCCTCAAACGGCTTGTACGATTGGTAGATAGATCAGTCAACTCGAGTCCTTTCGGTTGCCTGACGAAACCTTCTTTATATCATAACATTTGTTCTGCTGAATTCCATTGCACAAAATGCCATCATCTGAATCGCCAACCATATCAGATTTTGTCCTGGACAATTTTATCCTGGGAGTGGTCTGAAAATCAAAATATGGTGAAGCGGCACTGGAACTTTGTGTGAGTTGGCCCACGAATATTGGAAAAGCACAAATGCAGACCTCGCTGTTGATTCCTTCACACTTTTAGGTCCAAAAAAAAAATTACCACGAATTTCGAAGGACTGATATTTAATAAAGAACTTTTTAAAATTAAAAATGCTAAGATCTTTTAGAATTATCTTTATTCTACTAGCTGAACCTGCGCTCTCTACACAGCGCATCATTCGCATATGAGCATAAATCTCTTCCTCATTCCTCACAACATATGTACATGTCCCTTTACAAATACAAGTGAAAGACGTCTTCATAAAAAAATCGGCAAGAGGTATCATATAGGGGAGATTTTTTCGATTATTTTTCTCAATATCTCGCACCGTTTGCAAGATTTGAGCCTACTTCTGGTTGGAGTTTCTAATTCATATATGGCCAGTGTTTCCTTTCTTCTTGCATGCAGTATGTAATAAGCAAATACATCACATTTACAATTAATTATAATGTCAGTTATATATGGTGTTCATTGGGCAAAACACTCAAAAAATAAAGATTTATCTTAGACTCGAGAAATGCTTATCCTTCCTTTTTCATGATTATTTGGCCATGAAACATATGCCTGAGACATATACAACCGCAATATACAACAATGTGGTGTTGAAATGTAAAACGCGTAGGATATGATGCTTTAGTTTGTTTTTTTTAATTTCAACGCTTCCAGTGTACCCTAAAAATGTAATAAAGAAATAATGCCCATGTCTTTTTTTAAATATTCAATTAGAACTGGACAATCTACGCAAAATTTGCAATCGATCAGTGAAAACGTAATCTTTCTAGAGCCTGTAGTTTCCGAGATCTCATTGTCGAAAGGGTTGGCCACAAACATATAAATTTCCAGAAACATATAGTTGAAAAGAACTCCTAAGATGGCAGCATAGTTCATTTGCATTCGTTTTGCAGAAGGTTTATTAAAATAAAAAGGTTTTGAACACTAATTTCATATCATAAACTTTATGAAAAAGATATAGTTAACTAATTTAGACTATTTAAAGTACAAATACTTAACCTGTTTGTCTCTGTTAAACGTGAAATCACACATAACCGTAAATGAAAGATTTGAAAGCTAAAGTTATAGGTTGGAACTCGGGCCCTTTTAATTGCTATTGTAGCATTTTAATAGATAGTGGAATCTGT
Organism: Thermobia domestica; assembly: GCF_964235325.1. NCBI lineage: Eukaryota > Metazoa > Arthropoda > Insecta > Zygentoma > Lepismatidae > Thermobia > Thermobia domestica. The sequence continues at coordinate 233,630,354 of NC_137454.1, read as the reverse complement.
ACAATAATATATATACTATCGACATACTAAGTAAAATACTCTGTTATTTGGTCATCTGAAATTGGGTTAATTGCAAATCAATCTATTCTGTTTTGTGTGGTGTATATATCATAAAAAAGAATTTAAGGTAGCAAGAACAATAACGTTCACGTACGCAATAATGATTGAATTACTTAAAAGATGAATGAAACAAATATAATGTTTCCATCACTGTCCAGCTATTCCGTCACTTTCACAAGCGATCAACTACAAAGCTATACCTAATATAAATTGTGAATATATGGATAGACTATTTATCATGAGAATCACTTAACATTGGAAACCGAACTGATATGTCGAGTAGTCCTGAATGAAGGATGAACGGGGGAGGATCTCTAGACATATAAGGAAATTGAAAGTTAATCAATTGAGACACAGCAAATTTCTAATTCGGCAAAAAATATTGAAAACACAAGTTATATGACTGCACCTTCCTTATTTAGAACGTGAAGTTTCGAAAATGTAGTAAAAAAAGATAAAAAGGAACAGAGTTTATGTAATTGATAAAACGACATTTATTTTCAGTTTCCTATAATCTGAGTTCTTGTTCTGTTCCCTGTTTATTTTTTGAGTATGCTCATTATTAGAAAGTTAACTGTCTGACTCGGAACTAAGTATGTAGGCGTGATTAGAACTGATGGTTTCAAGATAACTAAAGCCTCTCAATTAGTTACTTTAGAACAGTGATCATCACGATAAAACATTTATCAATTATATAAACTTTGTTCCTTTCAATATGTTTGTACTTTAGAAAATTCATGTTCTAATTCTCATGTTTCCAGAGACAAATTGGATAATATATATTTTGGATCTAAAATTAATTTATTTTCTACATGACCTCCGTTCAACATTTTTTACAAATTATCTTGCATTTATATCAGGTAACTTTCGACTAAAGTAAACAACAAATAATTCGAAATATCAGTAATTTGAAAGGAATGTAATTTCTATCTGTTAAAAATAATGCAATTATTACCATTAATGATAGAATGCAGATACAGTTTAAAGAAAATAAATAATCTATTCAAATATTAAAGTTCATAAACTTAACGTGGGATCCGATCCACATGAGCTCCCGCCAGCTTGGAAGTATGTGAAGAGTCGCTCAAATTTTTAAGGGAGGGTTCTGGATGCAGTCGACTTCCTTTGGTCCTTCTCAATCTTACATGTTTCTTTCAACCAGTCAGTCTTCCAGTTTCAGATTAAATAGCATCCTCTTTCCTTAAAAATAAGTTTAGTATGTTGATATCCTAAAGCTCTATTTAGTATATGTGAAATTATTTAATTAATCATAGCACGACAAAGATTACTTTGCAGCCAGTAGACGTCACTTACTAAGCATCATACATAAAAGAGGGACTACGCTACGAAACCACAGTAATATGAATAATGAACCTTCTACCTATCCAAATGAATCCTCAAAAAATAGATTAGTTTCCTAATAGCATAGCCTAATAGATTTTCACTTGCAAGCAATGTTCATAACATTTTATGAAAACACATTTAAGCCCTTACCTTAAAAAGGAACCTACGTTTACAGGAATGTCTCATTACTTTCAGCATAGAAAAAAATAGAACGTCAGTTACAGCAATATGATATTAGTTTCACAAACGTAAACATAATTCATTCGGACTAAACTTTCTACTTTTCTTTCGATGGATCTAGTCTTGACAGTGATTTTGTAAAACAGAGCACTAACAAGGGAACATCTCATATTGATAGTAGTGTTGCCCAATCAAACAATGTGCAATCGATAGAGGAATGAAGAAAAGTGAGTAATCCAAAGTTTCCGGCTCGACACGCAGAAACACAGGAGATACAGAGGAAAGAAGGATCTAGAATCATGTGAATATAACAATGCAAATATACGCTGACACAGAAAGAACTTCCAAATGATTAAAGTAATCAAAATGACATTTACGCAACAGTATGGTAAGCAAACATTGTACCAACAGACATGCTCAATAACATCATATGTAATACAGTGTTGCCAACTGAGCACAAAATGAAGTTTTGTCAAATGGCACGGAACACAAATTATAACATGTAGAAATTTGAGTATTATTTAGTTTGAGTATTATTGTAATTTGAGTATTATAATTTTTAACGAACCATTTGACTCCAGCTCGAAAATTCAGTTTCGCGTAGAAACTGGAAGATAGAGGCGGGGGTTCGTCTCTACTGACAGCGAATACAACTAGGCCAATACTTGAAATTTTAAGTTTGTTAAATGGTTTTCCCATTTATAAATATAATTTAATTTCATGTTTTCGCCCGAATTATCCAAAATGTAGGATATTAAATTGTATAATATTAAATCTAGAAAATCTAGGATATTAAATTCTAAATTATTGATTTGTACTGTTAATTTTGTTAAAGCTAATAATGTAAGATTAAACTGAATTACTATTAGGAAAATTTCTCATGCTTTTTCTTAATTTCTCTTTAGGTGAGTGATGGAGTATGGATCTTCAATTCTACTGGAAAGTGAGTACATTATCTCTTTAGTTCGAAAATGATATATAAAGTGATGTTACATACACTACAATACGAAAGAATTGCGTTCTTGTACGAGGAAACCACTTAATATTTATAACATCCACTTTATAATATCACACTGATACATCCAGTGATGATTTGAGGTTATTGCCTGTAAATGGAGAACATTTATCATAATTACGTAGCTTAGAACCCAATCAAGCACTGATCATACGACATATTTTAATGAGTCTCTTTATTTATTTATTTAGTTTTATTTTATATGGCGAAGTTAAGGGTAATAATGCCTTGTATCCCACTTGACTATGCATGATCAGGATTTATATGACAATATCAAGTATTTATAGAATAGTAAATGAAATAACACATATTGAAATACAACAAAAATTACACTCATAATCACATACACATACACAAACACATATCACATGCGTACATATATTACTACAAATAAACATATAATATATTCAGATTCATTTAGGGAGTAAGAGAAACAAATAAATGGTATGAAGATTAAAAATAATCATTTTTCAGCTATCAGTAAGACTAGAGAGACTCGTGGATAACCTACTCAGTCGACTTCTTGAATAGATTGATTGAGTGAGCTTGTCGTATGCTCGGTGGAAGATCATTCCATGCACGGATAGTCAGTATAAAGAACGAATTTGAGTAATATTTGGACGAGTGTACGCGAAGGCAAAGGAGTTTATTTACACCAGATATTGTATCGTGATCGTGATGAGCATTTAATATCCGCAATCGTTGAAATAAGTAAGAAGGCTGTTGAAAACACAAAGTCTCAAAGAGAAGTGTGAGTCGATGCAGATAATGTCTATCAGCAAGTTTCAGAAGGCCCAGCTGTTTGTAGTATGGAGTTAAATGGTTTGATCGTTTGAGATTATAAGCAAGGTAATTGACACCCGTCACATCTTTCCATAGTCCCCTATTTCTTAATCCATGTACTTCTCCAATTAACTTATAATGCCCGATAAGCAATGAAATTTTAAAGTTGTTCTCACAAATCAAACACAGTTGTTCTCACAATGATATTGATTATAGGCAATAACAGCAAAAGCGATTGATTGATTTTGCTTTATATTTGTATCCAGCACATGATGTTGACGTGAACTAATGTTTATGTAGAGTTCAAACCACGACGGGACCTGAATCTCTGTTCAACTGCACAAAACTTCATGCAAGATCACTTCGCGTGCTACGACATCCTTCCTCAATATGCTTACCAGAGAGCTGAATTTCAGAACCGTGTCTCAATTCTAGCATTAAAAAACAAAGGGAGTGGAGGGTGATGCCCCTTCAACTGGAAATGAACGTAAATATGGTCCTAATATTACTATATCATGCTAAAAATAGCCAATTTTTAATATTTATTCATAATTTATATTTAGTTTTATGGTAAAATTAGTTCATTTTGGATTTTATTATAAATAGCTGCTTTCCCTAGTGCACTACTGGATGGTGCTTTTTGTGGTGTAGGTTAATCACAATATTCTTTCGAATTATATATATAAAAAGTGTTTATATCTAAGACATTGTTTAGTTAGAAAACAAGCTGTGATATGCGCACATGGTCGAGTCGAAGAAATAAAGCTGCTTTCTGTAACACTCAAAATAGGAAATAAAAATGCTGCATATAAGACGGAAAGAGAGAAGTAAAGGTAGATGTTAAAGAACTATTAATAGATTTAATTGATACTTCTGATATAGAAAGTGAGAATAAAGTACGGACCAGACTTTGCCTTTTTATCTTAGTCAATAGAGGCCTCATCGCACTGGGATTCTAGCCCAGGATGATATGAGCCAGCACAATTTTGTTAGTGTTAAATCATCAACGTTGAGTCGTTCCTAATTAGACTGTATTTCCTGGTTTGAAAGAGCTAATGTGATTAATTTATAGCAGCATCTAAAAGTACTGAGTATTTAGTTTTTCTACATAAAATAATAAATAATAAAATTGATTACATAGAACTAAGTTCGAATATATTTCTGCATGTTCCGACGTCTAGAACGAGGTTGAGCAACAGTAGTACTATGTACTGTAAGAAAGCACGTAATGACATCCTGTATAAATCCTCTTTATGGAGAATGAGCTCTTACTATAAAAATATTGAAGAAAAGTGTGAAATGATAGACGTATTCAATTTGTCTGAAAAAGTGTTTAGGAATACAATTTGTAGTATGATGAGCTGACTTAATTAATGAAATAATAAAAATTTCTTTATGTTTCTTTCTATAAAAATAATGACATTTCACCATATATATATATATATATATATATATATATATATATATATATATATATAAACACTGTAAATGAGCAGAACGCCTGTTGTGTTGTTGTTACAATAAATATAAAGAGAAATAAATATTTAAAGAAAATTCAAAAAGAGTTAATCACGTTAATCACAAAACTAAGTATAAAATCTGAATACATTTTAGGAAGTGACTTCTTTTAGCGTGTTCTGATATTGTATTGAAAGAAAATCTAAGCATAATCGTTGAATCAAGATAATAATTTTCAGAAACAGAATTCTCCTTAATTTCTGTCTAATTGTGAGGAATATAGTTGGTGTAAAGTAGAGAAACAAGATGATTGTTTAAGAACGCAGGGAGACTATAATGTAAAACCATTTGCATGGATCCCACAGAAACCGAAAGTAATTCTATCCAAATTTCAAACCAATGTATTCAATATGATTAGGTGTTGTATGCCACGTTGTTGTTTGCCGCGACTCGATTTTTGTGTTGTTTGCCACAGTACGTTCTCTCTGAGCTATCTTATATCATAATCGTGAAGATTTATAGAAAATCAACTCATACGCTGAGGGTTGCCAGATGACTGTTATAACAATCAAATCCACTATATTTATGAACAGAATACATACAATACAGACTGTCCAAAAACACGATTACTGCTTCTATTCCGTAAACATAGTTCTATGTATTCATTAGAATTTTCTCTCCAATTCTCAAAATCTAAATTGTATCTGCATGTTAAATTTCGTATCAAGACGTTGTCCATTAGATAGTTTAGTGTATTTATGTTTTTGCTCGTTTGGCATTAGACAGGACTCGATCGCTTATTAATTTATGTTTTAATGAATTTGTGCAGGATAATTCTATTGAGATATATGCGGTGGCTCAGTGGTAGAGCATTTACGTCTGATACACTGGGTCCCTGGTTCGATCCCAACTCGCTCCAAGTGGACTTCATGATAGACAAACACCGTGTGCGCGGGTTTTCTCAGGTTTCTTCTGTTTTTTCCCACTTTATTCATTCCACCATTGCATTCTTTTTCATCACCGCCTCCTTTAGCGTAGCCGACATAAGCATGGGACATAAAACCGAAAGATACATTTCATTTTCTAATGAGAAATACACAAAGCTCACTTCGCACGAGCAGGAATCTAACTGGAGACCTCAAGTACCAGCGATGAATGCTTTACCACTGAGCCACGTCACAAAATGTTAACTATAACACGTCTTTCTCACCTTAACTATAGTTTGGTGAGCAACTTGGGAATTTTAAAATTTTTCTCTCCCTTTTTGAGAGCTGTTTTATGCTTTGATAGGGTCTCTTCTTCGTAGGCCTATATGACATCAGCTTCGAGATTCGTAAATATTAATAGTCGCGTAGCGTAAAAAAAAATGCAACAGGAGGTGCTATCAATTATATATCAATTATATCAATGAGAAAATACAATTACACAAATTTACTAATCTACTGTGATATTAATGATGTTTTGTGTTCATTTGCTTGAAGCTTAATGTTCTCTTTCAGCAGCGAGCCTAATGAGACCTCTCTCACCCCTAAGGCGAGAACACATACCACTTGATCCAGGGGATCACAAACAGCGCTGCCTGGCAACCATTCCTTTTTATCCAGATTTGTGTGAATCTTCACGATAATGAGATCTGATAAGATCAGAATGCAAATACTATGGCAATCGTGGCAAACAACACAAAAATCGAGTCGTGGCGAACTACACTGTTGGCAAACAACACGCCACCCTCAATATGGACCACTGCGTATCCTTTCTTTTTTGCTTTTTATGGACTGGTGGCGCGACTGGTGGAGCAACCAATGGACGGAGCACGTGGCGGTTTATTGAAGTATATAGAACATACACTAGGGCAACTGGTGGCGCCACCAAGAAATTGTCGAGCTCAGCAACTGCCCGGGCAACCATTTGTGGCGCGGGACACACTTGGGTCATTGTTCTAAACGTAGCGTATTACACTAGGCCACTGGTGTCGCCACCAGCAACAGGTTCAAAAGTTGTTTGATCATCGGCGCCACCAGCAACAGGTTCAAGAGTTGTTTGATCATCGGCGCTCGCTCTGTGACTCATCAGACCTCAATATATTGTCACCAGTAGTGTCATTTCAGATTTAGCTTGGAGGAGGCAAGACCCCTTGATGTAAGTAAAATTTCGCGTTTTTCACTGACTTACTACTATTCTATTGATAAAATCTATACAAATCTCAAACTCAGGGGGGGGGCAAATGCCCCTCCCTGCCCCTTCTAAATGACGCCACTGATTGTCACTCTGTGCGGTGTTTTGGATTCGCTAGAAAATGGCAATTGACAATGAAGGTGGTGGCGGAAATGCAATGAAGAAAAGCAGAGAAGAAGACAAAATACAGGAATTAAACAAACTGATAGCCCTTTGAAGTTGTAGTATCTGTTTCTAGGTACTGAAGTAGTGTCTTCATTATTCGATTAATAAGAACTATAAAGCTTTTTACTTCATTTTTCGTTTGTTTTTTGATTGTAGAGTAGGGTGGAGTGAAAAATTGAAGTTTGCACATCGGTATTCTAATAGTGCGGGATTGTTGCTCCTTAGTAAGTATTTTAAAAATCAATATTTATTTTTGTTGAAATCTAATATCTTTGGGTGCCACCAGCATGGTTAACCCTTTCCTTCCGCAAAATTTTCCAACATTTAGGTTGGCGAGCAAGGAGACTAGAGGAATGGTTGATATCCTGCCAAACAATTGTCTTAGAAACTTGAACTAAAAAGAATTGAAATGGAGAGTATGTGTATTTATTCTGCCAAAGCATTTTACAATACGTAGAGTAAAAATAATTCAAATTTTCGTGCTACAAAAACAAGAAGGGCTACAAATACTGGCAGAAGGGGTGGAATAATACGACGTTTAGAAGAGTCTGTTCAGAGACTTTTGCAATGATTGGTTTGTCTGCTGCACGTAAATGAGCTCCCTTATTAAGACATTTGCTAGAATCAATTGATGGTAAGACAACAGGTCCTCATGAATTTTCTGGACAGATTGGAAGATCATTATTAAATTGTGAAAACCAACCACTTGTGTAATAAGATGTAATTGAGAGCCATCTTTCAGCTTTCGAGAATTATAATGATCTCAGTGCGGATCAGAAATATTTGTATGAGATTTGCAGGGTTGTTTCAAATGGACATTTTCCTGATTCTTTGGCAAAACGCTATCCAGGAAACATTTCGCACGTCAGGTGGGTTCCTACAGCAAACAGAATTATTCGATTGTATGTAGCTACACCAAACCCGTCAGAAGAATTAAAAGTGCTCTCTCAGTATGCTGTAAAAGTGTATGCGCCAGTTTGGTTCTTCATAAAACAGAAACGTTTTTGCACAGATGGATCAAGATATTTCTTCAAAATAATACAGTTATCGCGCTTCCTTCCTGAAAGGTACAAGGCTGTCATTGATCCTGTACTTCAAAGAAATGGATGCTTTGCACATCCTGAAAACATTCTCTTCTCTATGATGACAGATGAGAAGAAACATATCAGAGAACTGGGGTTTCGACGAGTCCTTAAGGCAAAAACCTCGCAAATGCCTGGAATCAGAAATTACGACTTTCTATTACTCAATTTTGAAGTTGAAGACTACACAGAACTCATAAACTGGACAGATTTAGCTACAACTTGCCCCCCCCCCCCACACACACACTTATTATGGATCTCACTGCTGCGAATATTCATAGAGTCATTCAAGGTGATACCACAAATATTGAAATTCCGAATATTCCATGCCTTAGCCAAGCTGTAGAACGATGTGTAAAATTGGTGACAGAAGCATCGTCTTGTGTTTGTGGTGTAAGTGCACGAGATGGATACATAACTGCAAGACTCGAGAAGACGTATGCCTGTCTTCAACACAAAGTCAGAGTTTTCTACAGTGTAATGTATGTTGACATGTATCTCCACATATTATTTTGATAAGAAGTTTTCCTAGCTCATTTTCAAGAATAGAAAGTAATGCATTTTGCCATGTTTTCACATATTATTTATATATTAAGATTTCCTAGGTTATTTTCAAACTGAGATCAGAAATGTTCATGTCATTACATGACTTTTCTTATATTTGCAATTAATCTAAAAACTGTGTGAAGATGTCTATTGTAACATACACTACACACAAAAACCTAAGTCTTATGTTTGTACTGAGTGGTGTATTTTTGTCATCTTTTTTCACATATCATATTATAAAGCTTTCTTAGCTTATATTCAGACAAGAATGAAAAATCGCCTCACTAGCTTCTCTAATATTATTAATATACAGTATTTATCAACGATGCCTGTAGTTGAGTATATACGTAGGGTAATACAGACTACACATAAATCTAGTCCAATTTTACGTACAAGGTAGTGTTCTTTTTTGTTTGTTCACATATGTTTATAAAGATTTTCCAACTGATTTTCAAACTAGGATAAGAAACAAAAATGTTGATGTTATGAAACTTGTGTAATATTTGTAATAATTGTAAAGATGTTGTATTCGAATATAGCATATATGTAAGATACTTAGTTTCATTTTTCCATTCAAGTATAATGTAAAAAATATAAGTACGTTACAACTAACTTTACGAGCCCTCTATATCTATAACACTAAAAGGAACTGACTCAGAGGAGTGAGGTTTCTGTGATACATTATTGTTGTATAACAACTTTTCCGAACAGAAAAAAAAAATTATATGTTACAGGAAATTTTTATCTGAGATCTTGATTTTTCAGTTCACCTAGTAGCATTTGTTTGATTTTTTTTTAGATCTCTGCGTTAACACAGGAGGGTCAAGAAGAGCTAAAAGGTAAAGAAAAGGGTTATTTTAACCAAGAATTTCCCTTTTTCGCGATTTTCCCTCCTCAGGTCATGATGAAGACATACGAATGGTATCGTTTGAAAGGCTGTTCTATTCTAAAGGGAATGAGGTACAAAAATGACAATAGGATAAGTAGGGATGTCTCACTAAGTTTTTTTTTTTATCTAAGATCAGTCTCTTTTGCGGTAATCTGGGGCATTGTGAGGATCGTTGATAAATATTATTTCCTTCCTTACTATTCAAGATAAAAGCTTAAAATTTTGTACACACATTTAACACACATCTTTGTATTTTTAAAGGTGGTTTTCAGATGTCTGCGTTGAGACAGAGCAGTCCAGAGGGGCTCAAAATTTGAATTTTTTCCAGAGAAAAATCCCGATTTCTCTCAAAATTTCCCACCTCAGGGACATGATATGGAAACGTGAACACTACCGTCTAAAAAGTTGTTCTATTATAAAAAAGAGGTATGAACCATGATCCTTCGATAAATAGGGAAGATGCTATAACCGCTTAACTAAAAATGTATAATTTACCTTTAACAAGCCGGAATTTTAAAGGGATAGACAATAAAATGAACACTGATGATTTTATTTGTAATTTAAAAACTTTCTTCACCTTCTCTTTCTATCAAGAAGGCAAGGAAAAGCATGTTTTCACTCACTGAATACAATTTCTCATGAAAATATTAGTCTTGTTTTGGTTGCGCCACTGGTGGACGATACGCAAGAGTTTGGTGGTGACACCGGTTGCTCCACTGGTGGCGCAACCAGTGGCCTAATGTAATAGGGCCCTCACTGTTACATTCCCGGAGAAACATGGGAATTTTAGTACAATCAGTTACCTGATATATACTATTTAGTCAATATGTGGCAGGCTGAATCGAGCTATACATTGTTTATCATAACTACCCACATTTAATTAGAGCTCCGCGTATGACGTGTTGGATACAGAATTGCAGAAAATATTTATCGTTATACTCTGTATTGCGCCAGGGTAGACAATCATGGAAACATAGAACGTGTTATTATAAACTTAATCAGGCATCATTAATAGCGTGCGTCTTTGAATAGAACAACAGATTTCAGGAGAGCAAGGTTGCTGTGAAAGACGATGACGCCGGTCATAAACCACATAATCCACTGGAAATATGAAACATATGAGGAATTTAATTTGAGACGATCGTCCTGTTATTCTTCGTATTATTCAAATGTACGGAACTTGAATAACATGTGATCATCTACGAAAATTAAGTTTTAATGCAATATCATCCCTCATATATTGAAATACTAACACAAGGAAACGATAATAATATTTGTTCTCAAACTCTTAGAAGCGACCACAAATAATCTCATGCTCCTGTTGAAGATTATTGCCGAAGATTGAAGTTCGCACAACGAATACGACTTTCAAATGAATTGGAGAAGCACTGATCGAAGAGATTGCATTTTATACTTACAGAGAATATTATGTAATAATCATTAATGCAAATATAATGTTGATACCATGTACTGGCGCAAGAGGTAGAATACATCATGAACTTTTGCTTCAAGGACATATGATGAACGCATATTGCATTCAGGTTCTAAAACGTTTGTCCCTGAATTCGGCTCCATCGAACCGATCTGAGTAATTGTTTCACTTGGATGCTATAACAAGACCCAATACTCCACTACAGTATACAGCAATATCCGGCAAAATATATTCTTTCTCTTCACTATCCTCCACATTCGCTTGTTGTGTTGTCACGTGATTTCTATCTGTTTTTTTCATATGAAAATGCTTCTAAAAACAAAGTGATATCAAGATACCCCAACTACCTAAAAGGCTGTGGCAGAAGAGCTAAAAAACATTAGAGAATGAATGTTTCCTCCTCGTTTTCGAGACCTTTAGAAACGTTAGTTCCTATCTATAAATATCGGAGAGGAACTACCTTTGTAGAACTATGTATTTCAAGAGTTGAATATCATGTATTTTACAAGATGAGTCCTGGAACTTTTGTTTTCAGCCATTTGCGAGATAATTTCTTGAAAACTAGCCAGTGCATATTCTTAAATTTTGATATTTGAGATCATTATGTAAATACCTTGAAGTTTAATGTGAATATATGCGTCTTTTCTGTGCGATAACATCTACTGGATGAATTAAACTTTATCCCATTTCTACGAGGGTCATTTAACTCGAAGTGGCAACATAGTTGTGAAATGGAATGTACTGAATCACTCACCTCAAGAAGCTTACAGTCCTTCGATGTAGTCTCCGCCAGCCTGTTAAACCCTTCCAGATGCCTGGTAACCGTTGAATACCTGTTAAAGCCCTACTTTGTGAGAGGGTATTGACAGTGCGCCCTAAGGCACGAACAATGCTGGGGATGTTTCTGAAACGTCGCCCAACGCCGTAACAGAATCTGTACTGGATTGGCTGTATGGCATCTGGCATTGTCGTGTAGGAGAATTGGTCCAGACTCCATTAGGTGTGGACGTTTGCGCCGCAATGCCGGTCTCAAATGGTGACTGAGGTATGAAGCATAATATACAGCATTGACGGTAACGCCCGGTGGAAGCTGATGTGACAGGATAATGCCTTCGAAGTCATATGACATTATCATTATCACCTTCACGTTTGCTGGCTCTTGTCTAAGCTTTTCCGGTCGTGAAGATTCTGGGTGCTCCATTCACTCGACTGACGTTCGTAGGATCTTCCCCACGTTTCGTCACTTGCAATAAAGCGGTGCAAGAAGTCATCACCTTCCTCATTGTAACGTTGAAGGTGTAAGCGCACACATTCCCACCTATGCCACTTTTGAACCTCGGTCAGAACATGGGATACCCATCTGGCTGCAATTTTCCGCATGCCAAGATCTTGTGTAAGCATGCGGAACACTGATCCGGAAGAAATGTTCAGCTCCTGCGCCAATTCACTACAGGTCCAGCGCCGATCACCGTCAAGCAGTATCCGTAGTCTTGCAAAATGAATTTCGTCCGTAGGCGTTCGCATATGCCCTCCACCGTACATTTTTTCTGTTGACTGTCGTCATGCCTGAAATGCTGCAACCCATCTCGCCACTGTCAGATACGGTAGAGCAGCTTCACCACAGGTGTATACTAATCCTCTATGAATCGTCCTAGCATTTCGCCCTCATGCCACCTGGAATTACATAAACACACGCCGTTGTGCACGCGTGAATATTGCGTTAAGGCGGTATTCACACAACAATCACTTTAACAATATCTACTCGCCACACACACCGTAATATGGGACCGCAGCAACGTTGAACTGACTCGTACACATCCATAGAACACATTACTTCGTCATTTTCCTCCTCCCCACACGACACTTCAATCGTAGGAGTATTGCCAGTTCCAGTTAAATGACCTTCGTACTTTGGGAATTTGTAATTGATACTGCCAATTATCTTGCTTAAATCCTTTCAGCGGGACAATAAAATAAAAGGCTGAGGAAGATGTGTGAAGAGTTATTTCTCTCTGTTTGATTCTTTTGACTTGAACTTTCTTAAAATGAGGTCAATTTAACATTGAGTACAAGAAACCAACAAGCAAATATATACCCGAAACATAATCCTCTAGCCATTGTTAAGTATCCGTACATAGAACGAACCCATTCTGATGCTTCAGTTAGTACATGGTGGAGATTTTCTTTACAGTAAGTAAAGCTTTAACTTTACGTGGCATTGTATCCAAGAAGTCGTGGAAGACACTCTGTGATATGTGATCAATTCGTCACAGGGGCCTCTAATAACTGTAGTTTGTTTGAGGGATTGTGTGGTCGTTTTTTGTGCAATTTAGTTGTAGGAGGTATCAAATATTTTCTGAGAAATTTATATGCAAGGATGTCTGGCCTACGGCTTAGTTCATTTTATCTATTTCAGCAGGTCGTCGTCATTGGCTTATAGCAATTGCATCGTCAACCATGAACTGCGTGACGTCCCGCGAAGTTCACTTCTTCCCAAGAAGAATAGTAATCTATCTTACAATGTCTCGCGTTCACCTGTCTATTGTAAGAAATGAGATTACTAGAATCAGTTTTCAAAATTACGCCCCGTACCATGATACGCCATCTTTTTCACTGCAGGATGGTTAACCATTCCACTGCTGCAAGGATCACCGCAGAATTCAATGCCATCATTGTGGCCTTCGTCACGTAGAAAACAAGAGTAGGTGCTAGGAAGCCTACTTTTATGACATACAGTATAGGCCTACGTAGTTTCTCAATCTTCATCATGTCCCGTCACCAATACGAGTTAGAAAGAAGTATAATGCATCAAATTTTATGCTTTGTGGTTATTATCTACATACGTCAGCATTGAGAACATTAAATTGTGCTGTATTTTGATGTGGTTATCCCAAGAATTGGCAAACTAGTCTTTCATTGGAGGGCGCAACATGGATCCTAAAATTTTGCGGCTTGTTGCATATTTTGGTGACCCATTTCCCCGGATCATTAGCGGCTTTGTAACCAGAGGATTCTTTTTGTTGACTCGTGGATACGTTCTTGCAATATGCTAATTCCGGTCTACGGTTCATGTGATGAGTGAACTCCGGTCTCAATATCATTGTTATATTTTGAAAACTGGATCCTTGCACTCCGGAAGACCGAATTTTTTATGTGTAGCTCGATCATTACCTTGCGTATGTTTTTCTTGCCCATTTAAACTGCATAATTGTTAAAACTACAAAAATTTCTTGTGAGTGCTGCTGCAGATAGTTAACTAAAAACTTCCCATATAACATTAGGCTTGCTAGATAGGCCTAACTACACATAACATTCTTATATATAAATAAGTTATATATCTATACCGCAACCAAATCATTATCAAAATTTACCACTAGACATGTACTTTAATACCAAATACGATTTTCACAGAAAATGCCGTCAATATAATTTAGTCATAATAAATATCATAAAATTTAAGCAATATAAACGAATATCTAATATAATCCTGCAAAATAATTGTGTTCAGCATAATCCATATTGAACACAATTATTTTTTCTTTTAATCCAAGTTCTCATATTGTCATGATCCAGTACTTTTTAATGCAATTAACACCAGCTTCCTAATTTCCCAACATTAATAATTATATATTGACAACTATTAACAATACAAGTAAAACAACGCTTACTATGCACCGACTTCTTCTACACTCTCGCTAGCCAATTATTCGACCTCACGTAAACTCCGTCAGCTCCTTATAACCACGTCGGAGTGCCGTGGTACCTCTTGTTTTAGTGCATAGTCAAACCTTACACGTTTCTTGAAGCAACTTAGACATAGAAAACATAGTATCCCTTTTCAAGATAATAGTAAATTTGATGTTAATTTACGTTAGTACAAGCTTAAAAGCATAATTTAATATTTTCACATAGTTCAAGACACATTTCAATACGATCTGAATTGAAATCTTTAATGATAACAGTTTGAACATGTTCAACATTTTGAGTGGCATGACTGTGTCCTGTTACCTTTAAGTATTCCAAAGTAAAAGATGTGGATGAGTCAAGTCTATCCAGCAAATTATCCATCCAATTTCTTTCAGATCACCCATCTACATACCAGAGAAGCATTCATCCAGATATGGGGGCACTTGCTTTGAACAATGACCAGTATACATCCTGTTGCTACCATACTTAATCAAACTCGTGTCTTTGCAGTATCACGTAATCTACATTTGATTCAGGGAATTAAAAGTATGCTTCTATCAGAAAAGTGAAATGCTCGATAAGTCCATCAAAATTCATAACACCAGAGATGTTGATGTATTTAATTGTTTGACTAGGATTTACCCAAATAGACCATTATGCTGATTAACACTTTCGCTGTCATAAAATTTAGCCTTATCAGTTCATATCACGAGTTTGACAAAACTAAAGTTGTTATTTAACTTACAAAATTTACTTTTGAGTGACGTTGAGTCAAGTATCAGAATTGTTCTTCTTTAAAATATACGTTACTCTTGGATGGTTCTAACAATCACCGTTGAGACTCGAATTTTCTAAAGCTAATTTCCATGCTCCTTTCTAACAAGTAACACTTCCCAAGTGTAACACTCCGATTTTGATAAAATTTGGCAGGTAGATACTACACATTAAATAAACGAATACGTGTTTTTTATTTTCTGCGGAAGCACGGTTTTAGGGTGTAAGAGCCCCCACCTAAAACTTTGAAAGTTCACAACCGAAAGGCAAAAACAAATAGACCAAACTGAACGAAATTGTACAGAGATATTGTAGACATAACATGAGATAATACATGTTTCATATTTTTCTTAAAAAAAAAAACGGTTAGGTTTGACACGGATCCCTCCAAACCTTTGATCACGAAATATCAAAAGTGATAATAACAGTATGACAGATGTGTATAAAGAACATGAAGAATTGGAACGAAACTTTGTGTAGGGACAATAAGCAAAAAATAAACGAATACGGGTTTCTTATTTTCTGTGGAAGAACGGTTTTAGGGGGCAAAAGCCCCATCTAAAATTTTGAAAGTTGACGCCCCATAGGCAAGAAGATGTGGACCGAAGTGAATGGAATTGTGTATAAATATTGTAGACGTAAAATGAGGGAATACGGGTTTCGTATTTTCATGAATAAAACAGTTGGGTGAGGCATGGACCCCTCCAAACCTTTGATCATGAAATATCAATAGTGCTAATAACAGTACGTCAGAAGTACCGATTTATTTCCTGTTTACTGTTGATGTGCCAAATTTGAAGCAAATCGGATGGGGACACTTGAGAACATTAAATGCCTTATTTTACATATATAACATCTACACATGATTTCATTTGCTTTGATCCACTCCTTCCTGCGCTATTACGGAAATATTTACTTGTTTCCGAGGGGGCCTAAGCCCCAACACTGTTTTTCTGCACGAATTAAAACACATTTCGTTTATTGTTTTGAAAATTGTCCCTATACGAAGTTTCATTCCAATTCTTCATGTTCTTTAGGCACTTCTGATATACTGTTATTAGCACTTGTGATATTTCATTATCAAAGGTTTGGAGGGGTCTGCGCCTCACCCAAACTTTTTTTTTTTTTTTTTAAGAAAAAAAAGAAACCCGTTTTACCTCATTTTATGTCTGCAATATCTGTGCACAGTTTCATTTACTTTGACCTACTTCTTCTTGCCTTTCGGGCGTCAAATTACAAAATTATGCATGGGGGCTTTTACCCCCTAAAACTATTTTTCCGCAGGAAATAAAAAACAGGTATTCGTTTCTTTCAAGTGTAGTATCTGCTTGCCAAATTTTATCAAAATGGGATTGTTACACTTGGTAAGTGTTATTTGTAAGACAAACTTTAATTCCTTTCGTTTGAACTCACTGGTTTTTATCTAATTTTTCAATGTAAAATTACTTCTGATTGCACGAAAGAACTTGATTATTGATAAAATGTTCCGTTTAGGTGCTACAGTTCTGTATTTCTTCAACATTATTAATTCAACTTTTGACAGGTTATTGACAATGGAAAAATAAATATATATATATATATTTAATAGGTTTCCCGAAACATACGACTTTGCCATTCTATATAGGTCCCACTTCTTTAACGATGTAAGGGGTCATCCAGATATTATGTAATGCTATTTTTGACTAATTTTTACCCTCTCCCTACCCCTTGCAACACTTCGTAACGCAAAGTCGATTCCCTCCCCTTTTCTTACGTATCACTTTTTGATTTTTTCTTTTTTCACCAATTTTGCTTATTTTTAGGGGTTATTACAATAAAAAACAGTTCTACCAGTAAATATAGTTTATTACTCAATGCTTGTATTCTGAATACATTTCTAGTGTTTTTTCCCAACAAATCAAAATATTAGAAAATGGTAGTACCGTAATAATATTTTAATCCCATAAGGTTGTTTAATTAACCAGTCTTAATTCATCGTAACTGCATACTGTCTTTTTCCCCAAGGAAATTGCACCCATTCTTTTAGGTCACTGATGATTGGCAAGGAGGAAATACTACTGGAAGGTGCAGGTAAAACAGATCTAAAGAACTGACATCGATTTCTCTTTCCCTGATAAGGGATGCTTCGTGTATTTGAAGTTCGTCGACGATGCAAAGAAGTTCACTTTCTCCTCGACCACAAATTCGAAGTGACTGCCCACGTGAAAGAACAGAGACATATCGTTTGTGAACAAGCTTTTAAGAATTTTCTTTGGACTTCAGCTTATCCCTTTCTAATTTATTCTTATCCTAAATCAGTGCCAGAATACGAATAAACTCGATTTCTTCAGAAATATTCAAATCCAAAAATGAAAATATCAGTACGAGGTGAATATCCGACAAATTGGTTTTTAGTATCCTATTTTGCTATGCAAATCGTGGATCTTTCCGTCGCTGAAAATATTATTTCACAAAAAAGTGTTCCTTCTATTTCATATACGAAACTCCTTAGAATAATGGATTGGGTAATGATTCAAATCAAAAGTTTTAAATAATATTCTAAGAAATAGCGATACGAGTGGGAACGTGGGGACATTTTCAAGTGGTGATTACGATCACTAACAACTAACTCCAGAAAAGCATGTGCCGTAAGTGCAATGCTGCGATAGTCACAAAATGGAGTTTTAGTATACACATCGGCTTCGTCAGCAGTCATGCTGATGTCTAGTAGCGTCTTCGAATTATTTCTGCTTGATTCAATTTATATAGGCTATATGCTCGCAATTTCCCAAAACAATACAAATATATTTATTTATCAGAAAAAAAAAGAATTGTATAAAATTATCTATTAAAAGGTTACATATAAACCTCAGAATAAAAATAAAAATGACAGCAAAAAAAAAAAGCGTTACGTAACGAAAACGTAAACCCCTTCCTCCCCATTGTCACACTTCGTAACGCAAAGCGGAACCCCCTTCCCCCTTAAAGCGTTACGTAATATATGGACGACCCCTAAGTTATTTTTTTTACACAATAACAAAGTCCGAAAAAGAAACAAAAGGTAATAAATTCATTATTTCAAAAGTTGTATACTGATAGAAGGTGCTCTCTTAATTCCTTCTCATCCTTCAAATAAACAAAACGTTTTTCAGTAAAGGAAAACCATAGTTGTCGCAGAATAATCGGAGAACATGTAACATGATTAGGGATGCCATTCTTTCGGGAATTTCAAAGACAGCTGAGCTTTTGTACATCCAGAGTTACAACGTGTAAAAAACTAAACCCTGTTCCATTAAATAAATATTTGTTTTTCTACTCTCTGACCAAATAACACTTAAAACCCCATCTTCTCAAACACAAAATTTAATTCCCATAAGCAAAACCTAATGTTATTGTGGATGACAGGCATAAAGCAACGAGGTAAGTACAGATAAAATGTTTGTTTTCTTTTTTACAAAGCAGTACGTGAAGAGAAAGTCAAGGTATAGAATTTGTTGTAATGTTTAAATGGTGGAAGCCTACAACGTTGTACAACTATTCTCCAAAGAAGTATTTTTATGATTTTAAATTGGTTTATTCTGGAAGGTCACACAGATACGTGCGCGATAAAATATTGATTAAAACTAAGACTTAAATAGTAAGTAAAGATAATCACTTTGTTTTCTTCACGCACAATTAGTGTCCCTTCTTTTTGCATGTCAAGTCCTAAAATTGAATTTGGATGTCTAGTTGATAATCATGCCTGTTGTGTTGTGTGGTTGTGAAACATTCGCTTACTCTGAGGGAAGAACGCAAACTGAAAGTATTTGAGAATAAAATCCTGAGATGAATATTTGGACCCAAGAGGAACAGAAATGGGGAATGAAGTAAACTTCATAATGAAAAATGCATAATTTATACGGTTTACAAAATATTGTTAGTGCGGCTGAGGTGGAAGCTCATGTAGCCAGAATGGAAGAGAGTAGAAACGCTTTCAAAGTTTCGACTGGAAATCCAATCGCGAAGCGTCCATAAGGAAGACCTAGGCGTAGATGGGAGGAGAATATTAAGATGGATCTTGCGGAAATAGGAATACAAAGTAGGAACTGAATTCAATTGCCTAAGGACAGAAGTCAGTGGAGAGGTTTTGTGAACGCGGCATTGAACCTTTGGGTTCCGTAGGCCATAGAATTAGTTAGTTGATAAGTTACCCAGCGTAATATACAAGTATTACTGTTGATAAAATTTCCACTGCTATTTTTTTATCTTTCATATTATTCTATGCATGAATATAGATATTGGAGAACCATTGCGGAGATACGAAAAATATCAATAAAATTGCTACCCTGTACTGCTTAAAATGACATGTTTGTGGAAAACTTGAAAAACGAATATTTGTTTTCATTATTTCTATAACATTACAGCAATCATTACAAAATTACTGAATATTGTAATACATAATTTATAAGCAATGTTGCAAACTTCATCAGTGCTTGCCATATCTCTGAGACGGTTTGAGGTATCAAATTATTGTAAACAGCATTTTGATCTGCACATCTCTTGTAAACCCCTCATGCGATTGTACGTTACTTGTCTATACATTTATTTGGAATATAAACTTTTCTAGAAAAAGTTAAATTTTGAATTTCGTGTAAATTTTTTACTGTTATATAATACGTAACACTCTGATCTAGCATCATTTGAAAAAAGACAACTTTGTTTATTTGATAGCACAGTTAATCTGAATACAAAATTTTAATATTCTTTTCGTCTATTAATTTCAAAGTTTAATGAATGTTTCAAGATCCGTTTAGTTGGCATCAAAAATAATATTGAGAAACAGCCAGAAATATCATACACTTGCAGAAAGAAATCCGCATAGTTCTAGTTTGAACATGCAATACATATGTAAGTACATCAGTTATTTGACTGTTCGACCTGGAAATACTAAGTTACTTATGAGATTGGTAATTGCACTTGAAGATAGCTTATTTGGTATATTCGCTTATTATACTATAATAGTTTCTCCATGAAGAAACTTGGATTATCTATTCAAGTTATCGTTATTTGGGATAAAACATTGCAAATATCTTATGTTGAAACTTTATATATGGCCACTACCAATTACAACTTCGAACGAGGTCATACTAGGTTGGGGCGAATTAAATATCCATTGATGGGAAACTCACCTCAGCAACACAACACACGGATAGATTAAAATTATCTGCCCAACGTTACAAACTCTGTATACCTCCAGCAAACAGGCTGGGGTAACCAGTCCGGAAATAATAAATTGTTCAATAAGATTGTATGAAAAAGCACAATGTAGAACACACAATTGCCCAGCAATTTCTCTTTACGAGTTCAAAGAGTATCATTCTGAACAGTGAGCTATTAAAACACGAACAGTGCGTTTGGGTCAGGAATTGCAAATTAAGGCAGTATTGGTCGTTGCTTTGTCTAATTTCTTTCCGTTGGCAGCAAAATAAGCCTTGTGGTCACTGACTAAAATCATGTTTGAATGAGCTCTTCTGGAACACCATTTAAGCGGCTTTCAGAATAGTTTTCCTGCCGTTGCAGGATAACTATACTGTCGTTCGATGGTTCCGGGCAATCACTAAAGGAAAAACGTTGGACTCATGAATGCTACATGAGTTGATATTGTTGAACAAGAATCGTCGTCTGGAGATCTCGATGTAATGAATAACTGTGAAAGTTTCCTCTATCTGACTGTCACTTCCTAGCAAAAGTGGATCTACTATGACAATCGTAAACGGCTAGAACAAGGATGGATCATGTTCAAAGTTCACTACACTTTCCTAAACCACTTCTTCACCCAAATAAGGTATTGTTAATTGGATGTTGATATCTATGCTAGTGTTGATCCATCGTGTCTTTCTCAGACGAAATGAAAAAACTCAATTCAAATCAGAGCAGGGCTGAACTTCATGAAACGCACCACACCTATGACCACAAATATCCATCTGTAGTTAGCAAACATAATCACTCACATTTTGCACAAGGAACGGCTCTCTATGAATTAGAGTATAAAACTCTTCCTCGCCCATTGCATTTTCCCAATATCCCTCCCGTCGCAATATCCCTCCGAGAAACTATCACACATATTCTGGCACTTCTATCAGTTCTGAGGGAGGAAGACTTTCCTGATTATTGAGTGGTGCTGTGTGCGGTTAAGGACTTATTCACATGTCAGACAGCAGACTTCTTTCACCATGGAATCCAACCGTTGGCTGAGTGATGGCAAAAGAGGGGGGGTTGCAGAGGGCGACAATTTTGATGAACCAAGTACTGTAGTTTTAGATTTTTTTTTATTTTGTTCTTTGAAAATGACGCACCTGGGACAAAATTTCGTTCGCATCATCTTAATACTTTCAACGGACTGATTAAACCAATTTTCCGTATTTTCTAAATAACTTTCAGAGTTTGATGCACTGAACAAATGGTATAGCAATCATTTCTAAAGTGATGACCCGTGTTCAATCCCAGACCTTTTGAGTTTGTAGTAGACACATGGTAGTTTGTGAATTTTCCCAAGATTCTCATTTCATTCACACATTTTCATTTCACCATTTTGTTCATGACAGTTTACTTTCATTAATCATCCATCTGCTTGTGCCTAATTCTATAACCACGAAACTTTACATTAATTGATTTCATTTAAGTGTCACAGTTTGACAGCATTCATGGCCTATTCGACCGTTTTTCATTGCCTCCCATTTCAAACCATCTGAAATGTTTCGTCCTATTATAATATTCAAAGTACATCTGCGATTATATAGTAATAGAGATGACCAAAAAATATTATTTACTTAAATATTTATTACTTATGACTTGATTTACACTTTATATAATCATCCAATGAACATGCATTTTGAAAAAAAAAATGTACTTCGTCAGGAAATTTTGTAACACACTTTGAAATTTTTGTGATCTTTTAAACCTTGTCATATTTCTTTGAATATTTCGTTTAAACCAGATTTTTATTAGTGCAGTGGTTCTCAGTATTATCAATGATTCTATTTCAGTCTTTCGTTGCAATTACTGTCTCCTTGTTTCATGCCTATATAAGATCTAACTTCACTTTGAGACTAACTTCTTCCACTGTTTTGTAGTCTGTAATAGCTTCATCGTTTCAATAAAGCATTTCAGCGAGTAACTTATGGTTCCTTGAGAGTAAAAATATATAAATGGAACTTTCTCTTTGTCTATTGGAGCAGAAGCTCATTCAGTTGAGTACTTGGCAATTTCTTCAAGTACATACTCAAAGTTTTCGTCTCCGTCAAAATTATTTCAAATACTTTAAGTGGTGCTTGTCTTCTGCTTGGTCGTTCACTTCAACGAAACATCCATCTATTTATTTTTTCTTTGAAGATTTTCTGCTAGGTCCCTTGAGTACTCGTTTCTTCATTCCTTAGCAAGATACTGAATGGATACGTGGTATGTATCCATGTTATATATTCTCATGTTATTAAGTCTAAAGAAAGAGAGATTAAGTAGAGATTTGCAATGTAGAAACAACGTAATTTGCTGTGAGTTTCACACATTGTACTCAAACTGATCTAATGTATACATTAAAACTTATTTTATCTCACACTCTCTTTTGTAAAATCTGCCAACTCCATGCTGACCTTATTCTCATTTGTTGATACGTTGTCTCTGATTGGGTGTCCGGTGAAGATGAATTTCAGTAGTAGTCGAGATGTCACGAAAACTGTAAGTCTCGTTTCATGTAGCCTTGGTGTAAAACAAGGAACGTTAAATTCCTATTACTCACTCTGGGTGGCGTCTCTGGTAGTTCTAGTACTACACATAAGCTTACAGCGCGAAACCTCATGTTCGTTTTTAGATAGAAATGTAGATGCACTGTATATTTTTGGATCGAAAGATCCAATATATTTCAATCAAATATTTTCTTGTAGGCCTTATATCTGGAGAGCTACATATAGTTTAGCCGAACACAAACTATCAGTTAACTCAGTATGATGTGCTCATTCCGTAGAAAATACGAAAACTCGATTTAGGGGTCGTTTAAACATTTTGTACCCCTGATTCAATAACTAATTATTGACCAAGATCGCAATCTTCTGATCCATTTTTGATTTTCCTAAAATTCTTGGCAACTATCGTCTTTAACCTATACAGTATTATCTTTCAATACTCATAATCCTTTTTATTATATTTTTACGTCTTTCAGGCTGAAAACCTTGGTGTCTAAAGCACACTTCTTCAGTATTGTGGTTCTCCTACAAATGTACTCGGGTAAACATATTTCTCAGGCAACTAACCAGAGTATGCTATAAACCAGCGTTTCCCAACCTTTTGTAATTTGCGGCACACTACGGGTGTTATTTGGATTCTCGTGGCACACTTATAAGTATTATCATTTGTAAATATAAAACACAGTGGTATTTTTCTGTGATTATTGATCTCCTTCTCACAGAGAAGAAAGCTCAATCACTGATTTCCCCCCGTGGTAAATCATTATGCTTATTTTCATTCTAATTTTAAAACAGAAAACAATTTCAATGAAATATTGGACTCAGGTATTTAAAAATACGCTTTCTTTTTAAAAACTGTATCCAACTTTGCTAAGAAGGAAGATCACTAAATAACGAACGAACAAACAAATATCTTTTGCTTTTAAAACACAAATAGGTAATTCGTCGAAAGAATTGCATGGTATTTTAAATTTTCGAGTTACGAAATAGTCTGCAACAATAAAAGAAGCAATAATGGTCATAACAATGAAAACAAATATGTCTACTCTTTTAAACATTAGAAATGTACAGAACAGTAACCCGGTATGAAACTTAGAATTGTAGATTCATTGTAGAGGTTCATAGTAATGTGAAATACAAATATACATTTTTTCCTACGTTTTGAAATTTGATTGCTATAAAATTAATAATTTTATTTCGATACCTCGCGGCACACCAGCGTCCCATTCACGGCACACCAGTGTGCCGCAGCACACCGGTTGGGAAACGCTACTATAAACAAAACAACGGAGTGACGTCAGTGTTTCCATTTCGATATTTACGATTTGAATAGTTCGAGTGAGGTTGACTGTTCAAACAGGCAAACAACAGTAAATTCGGACCGGTCGCGTAACATAGAGTAAAATATATGGAACAAGCAGTAAATCCCAAGTTACTTCAAGTCCCCTTGGGAGGATTATATTTTTTATATATAGACGAAAGAAATAGTATTAGATTCTAAATATGTCGAAAATCATTAAAGGGTTGCCGAAAGAAGTTTTAACGATAAAGACCATTGTTTAACTAATCATGACAGTGACCGTAAGTTTAAAGGAGAATAGGGTGTCCAGGTTGCTGTAGAAATGAAAAACAAAATGTTAACAAGTTCAACTAACAACTGTTAGTATTAATACAAATCGTAGCTATTGTTTGAAAATTCTTCGGATAGTTGAAGAATAAACAGTACATCATAATACATTACAAAAATTTCGAATTTATTTTCAATATATAGAACTGTGTTCCTCAAAGGTTAGTTAGTAGACTACTGGTGATCCACATAAGTAGATATTCTTTATTTTCTCGTTTTTTTAAAAAGTATCATCGTACCAAGCGAATAGTTGCAGTAACACAGGCGGTAAATTGGCCCGGGTTCGATTCCGGTGGGGACAGGATTTTTTCTCACCCTACACTGAGAAAAATGATTGGGTTGAAACGTGGGTTGTTTGGGAACGATAGGTGATCACCTGCAACCCAACTACATTAACCATTGGGTCAAGAAAATTACTATATGTCACTATAGATCATTTTAAACCTACACTTGGGTGATACCCATAGGCGCCAACTTTGGGGTGCAGGACACTTTTGATCCTTCCAATATTTTAAGGTGGGAGCTCCCTCGTGGCTAAGCGGTT
This sequence comes from Thermobia domestica, assembly GCF_964235325.1. NCBI lineage: Eukaryota > Metazoa > Arthropoda > Insecta > Zygentoma > Lepismatidae > Thermobia > Thermobia domestica. The sequence goes on along the minus strand of NC_137454.1, from coordinate 233,604,896 downwards.
AGCGTACGCGCCTTTGGCGTGGGAGACCCGGGTTCAATTCCCGGCGGGAGCTCATGTGGTTCGGATTCCACGTTAATCAGTAGGTCCACGTCTCATATAGCCTCGCTGCTGAACGGGACGCTAAACAAAAATCACCTCACCTATTTTAAGGTGGGGTCCTCGCCCCATCAATATAATCCAGTCGAGAAAGAATTAGCAAAGGGAAGCAATAATTTCTAATGTAAACCTCGCCGTGCCTTTAATTCAATATTAGGAACAGCCTTCTTATTCAGTAGAAAATGCCGTTTTCAATACAGAGTTTTTAAATAGAGCACTAAAGCTTCAACCAACACTTTGGCAACACTGATATGAAAAGTAAAGATGAGTGTGGTGCGCAAAGTTGCAGTGAAGTTCTCAAATTTTAAACTTGAATTAGTTTTAATGCCTTTATGCGAATTTGACTTAGGTCATGAATTTCGCAGCGGAGTAGCGGACCGAGATCTGGGACAGGGAAGGGGCCTTCGTCAAGCATTTGATAGAAAACAGTTGAATATGATTTATTTATTCATTGTATGGGACCCCCCAATATTTTCTTCAAGTCGGCTCTTATGGTCATACCCGGTTAACGGAAAGTGTCATGATGGGTGAAACATAGTCTAAAGGAAGCTTATTTACGTGAACAATTTAGTACTACAAAACTTACAACATATATTTGTTATTTACTGTTTATTTAGTCGAAATTATACAGAGTTATATGTTGAAAGAGTACTATTACTATAGCAACGTTAGCTCCGGTCCAAGAGGAAGGCTACAGACGAAGAAAATAGCAACGAAAAGAAAAAAAAAACATTACGTCGAAGCCACAATGCATGAACAGCAGGGTTGTCATCTTTATTCCTGCCATTCGTGTGTCCTAGCACATAAGAATACCAGATGGCACGACTGTTACTCATGTAACTGTCAGATTATTCACAAGTTTAAAAAAACTACTATTGTGACCAATTACAGAAAACATAGAACGTTATTTGTTACTTGGCATAAATGCCAAATATACTGCGAAAAGGTTTGAAATAACTACTTACTGGCTATCAGCATTGCAAATTACTCAAAGCTAGTAAATAATTATATCTGGTATGCTCGGAAGGCGATGTCGCTCGTGTTGTACCTGCTTAATTGTTGTTTGTTATCCTTCAGTCACCTCACTGTATGTGTCTGTAACCAATAAATAAATGACACCTCTTAGACCATCCACCTTCAAATGCATCTAACCTTTATATATATGAAGCACTTACCCAAAGAAGGGGAAAACCCTTGAAACGAGAAGACGGACAAAAATATCGCTCGTGTGGAATAAAAACTCGAGTATACGCTTAAGAGCCTGCCTTACTAAAAATAATACGAAATTTACCATTTTTCTTTTGCTTGTTTATTCATCAGTAAAAGGAGATAATGACATGCAAGTCACCACAATCATAGATAATGCTATTGTACAACAGAAAATATGAACCTGAAGAATGTTCAGTGTTGCCATCCATAGAAATTACAGTGTTGCCAGAAAAACAATTTCCCTAAAATCTAAGTTAAGACAGCGAGTAGAGGAATGAACTCAACTGCATTTGATTACGTATCATGTTGTTTTGGTTTATTGTGAACTACTTTTTAATTAACATTATTATTTAGTTTTAATAACTGTAAATTAAAATTATTTTCTTTATTACAAACTAAATACAACTATTATTTAAAAAGTAGTTCACAGGAAACCAAAACAATACGATACGTAACCAAATGCAGTTGAGTTTGTTCCTCTACTCGCTGTCTTAACTTAGATTTTAGGGAAATTGTTTTTCTGGCAACACTGTAATTTCTATGGATGGCAACACTGAACATTCTTCAGGTTCATATTTTCTGTTGTAGAATAACATTATCTATGATTGTGGTAAGTTGCATTTTGTTATCTCCTTTCACTTATGAATAAACAAGCAAAAGAAAAATAGTAAATTTTGTGTTATTTTTAGTAAGGCAGGCTCTTAAGAGGTAGTCATTTAGTGTGGGGTCAACTTTGTAACCAGCTGATAGTTTAACCACATGTTGTGTTAAGTCCTGTAGCGGTGAATGTGCCCTTGACTTTTAACCCATTATTTCGTCATGTATTAACTGTTCCGTGGTCTCTTTTACCTCATTGTTGGGTTATTTGCACTCCCTCCCTTCTCCAAGCGACCCCACAATGTAGTAATTTCTTTACCCACGCTTGTTCACTTTTCATTACACGTTTGGTCAAACGCATTACCAGGTTAATGGAATTTACACTTTGTTGGGTCAATTTGTACACTAAGTTGGTTTAAACGTATTAACCGGCTATGCGATTTTACACAAATTGGGGCGTTGGGTTGGACCCCTACATTTAACTATTCATTGAGTTGCATTTATTTAAACCAAATTTAACTAAACGTTTTGACCCTATTTGGGTCGGAGCAGTTTTAGCCACCTGGTTGTGTTAAACTATGCACCAATAGGGTCAATTTCAACCCAATCATTTTTCTCAGTGTACTCTCGCAGCTTGCCTCAATGTTCAAAGGCAACTGAAGCATGGTTTTCACCATATCATTTCCACTATGTACCGAAGCTAAGAAAATATGTAAATATTTATCTTCACATAGCTCATGAGTCCATTTGACCTATCCCGTATAGAGCTGCCCTTTACTGTTTTACAAGACCAACTAAGGAAGGAGTCTGTACACACTGATAAAATTTCCAGAATATTTGTCGTGACAAAGTTGAATATGATTCTAGAATATTTCTTTCTGGGAAGGAGAATACAAACTTCGGGAGTAATATGGATGGATTTAAATTATATGCATTGGTTATTTTGGAGCTCAGTATCTTTTTCGGCACCGAAGTTATGTGAGGTACGGAAATGAAATGAAATCTTTGTTTTATGTCCCACGCATACGCTGGCTAGACTAAACGACAAGGTGATGATGAGAAATGGATGAAAATGGTGGAATGAAGAAAGTGGAAGGAAACAGGAAAACCCTGAGAAAGCCCATGCACCGTACACTGAGAAATATGTACGTGGCATTGTTAAAAAGGTAGGTTACTTGCGTAACTCCTGTAATTTTTAACTTAACGTACATCAGACGAATAACTGAAAACGCATGTTTTGTAATACTTTTCGTATAAGTACTTTCTGTATGAAGGGCTGTGCATACGTAGCATATGGATAACGTATATTCCATACTGATTTCTGTAGTATGCAAGAGGATTCCGTATATTTGCACAATATACCGCTGACCGGAGAACGAATTTTTCTCTGTGATTGAACCTGTACACCAAAGACACACAGACACACGCGCTAATCATTGGAACAGCAGAAAAGGATATTATTATTATTATTATTATTATTATTATTATTATTATTATTATTATTATTATTATTATTATTATTATTATAACTGTTATTTTCTTGTCTTACCTTGTTTATTAAGGTTTTGCAATACAGGGTGCCTATTACGTAATATTTCAATTGTTTGTTTATACGACGAAATGCAAGGAATTATGAACGTGCGTATTATGTATGTAATAGTTCATAATGTTAAACTAGAACACTTGTCAGTCCCTTAATACCATTGATACTATGTTTTGAACAATTTGATTTTATTTAATTCCCTTTTCCATTTACAAGTTTCATATAACTCTTTCAGACAAAAAAAATAAAAAAAAGAAAGAAAAAAGAAAAGAAAAGAAAACAAAAAAAAGTTTAGAAAAGTAACAGGCTCCCCGTTCAGTGTTCGACTCCCCGTGGGATAACACAAAATGTAATTTCTATCATGCACATATTCCATGGCCTTATTCGCGACAACGATCAAACAAAACAGCTCAAACAGACAAAACAAGTAAAAAGGCATAAGTCATTATAACGAAATCACTAATTAAACACTAAATAAGTATTAAGAATGTTGAAATGTGTTTTTCATATAAGATAATACTTAATCACAAATTTCACTACTAAAATGAAACAAGAGAAAACGAGATTATTCAAATAATTTTAGTTGTAGTCTACATTAGAAGGCATGCTTCTATATGTAAGATGTGATTTCTCACTTGGTTTAATGATTAGCTTTCTTGTTTTCCTTATGGGAGAATCAGTGGAGATTCCTGCTAGAGTTACACATGGGTTTGATTTCACCTGAGAAAATATTTTAAAAGACAAATATCAAATGAATCGGGTAATGCGATAAAATTAACCTTGAAATAAGTAACAAATATAGTGTGTATATATATAGGAATGTAGGGATTTTGTTGCCACACGATACATTAAATTTATTGGAGAAGTAAGAAGTTCGTTAATTACCTTGTTCAAAGGCAAAGTGTTGTTCAGAATCCGTTGTGGCTTCTAGGAACATAAGAAATAAGATGTTAACTCAAACAAGTTGTGTGTAATCACTTTGAGGAGATTGTATATTCAAGTTAGAGAAGCCTTCGAGGCAATTGTGGAAGAAACCAAGAGAAGATGGATCCTAGAAAGATGGAAGTTTCCCTTTGTTTAGTATAATACTTAGATTTATCTTGTACGATGAAGCTGTATCACAGGAAACTTGTATATAAAGGATAATACTTACATCTGTTATCTTTGTTATTCGTGTTTTACAAAAATAGTTTTAAACGTATATCAGTCGAAATTGAGTTTAACCTAGTAGTGATAATTAGGAATCGCAGGATATGATAAGATTCATGGATGGATACGCAGAGTTTAACCGTCGCACTACAAAGGGGGGAGGGATAGTGTGTGCCCACAGCAGTATGTTTTTTTGTAATTACATTTCTAATAGCTTTTTTTAAATAGTAAAGAATGTGTGATTACTCAACATGTTTAACTAAAGCGTATACCATAAATTAGAATAAGTTAAACGTTAGTGTGCCTCATAACTTTGCTATTTTAAGTTGGTGTGCAAAACGTACTCTCTCCCCCGTTGGCATGAGAAGCGACTGACATTTAAAAATGTTACTCCTAGATGACAGTACAATAAATAGCTGTTAGTCTTATTCCGTGTCGTGAACACGAAAGTAGTTGTGTTACAGGCCTAAGACAGAATAGATTTTTTTTTCTGATTTAGGCACCAGTTCCGAAAAACAGGCGCCACAATAATACGAAACGAATTTTTTGTAGATGCCTTACATGTTTTGGGCTTAAATCATAGTTATTAGTATAAAAAGTAGAATTTCACACCTTTACATATGCTATCCCTAAACGATAACAGCAATTGATGACAATATAGGTAATGTTTTACAAAGCAGAGGGGTGTGCTTTATGTCCATGTTCATGCCTTGCGATTTGAACATTGAAATATCAATTGTACTCTTCTCCAAATGGATTAACATCCTCCAATGATAGGTTATTCGTGTTAAAGTTCGATATAAAATTGGAAACGTTGAACTTTATAATGATCTTATTATAATCCAATCAGGTAAGAAATTAGGGATACTGATTCTTAAAATGGTAGGCACCAGACCTGTATTTCTAGCGTCTATGGCGCTTTGGAGCCAGGTACTTTTCAAGCACTGGCTCAAGAAATTATTTTCTGAAGTGATTAGGATGATGGTATTTGAAGATAGATAAGTGAAACTTATGGATTTTATAGCAGAATTTGATACCAGAACCGGCTGACTGACTTGTGGTTTTTGAGATACCTCAACGAGCATGTTTCTTTCGCATGGTATTGTCGTGTCTGTTCGTATTGGATACTTGAAGATAGTTGACAGTTCATTTCCTGCGTGTCAGTGCAGCAACAGTAAGTATCAGTGCAAATGATGTACGTACCTCAAACAAAATTAAAGGGAATTCCAATTACAGAAAATCATATGACTAGAGTTACTTCCTTGGGGATGGAAGGGTTTTTTATGCACATCAGCTAGATTTCTCTATCGTCTTTCCTAATCACTATACTTACAAGTACCAGCAATAGTTTAGTCTAGTTCGCGAATTACTAGATAATGAAGTATCCTTTAGTAATATCTTTCATTAGTGAGTCATCTTTATTAATACATTAGTTTTAAGCTCCCGCGAAGATGGAAAAGGAATTAAGTATGAACATGAACAATTTATATTAGCAAAATGGGTAATTGAAACGTAGTTTCGAAAACAAACTTTCGTTTCTCTAAATGTAGATCTAAATAAATTATATTAGCAAAATAGACAATTGAAACGAATTTCCAAAAATAAATTTTTATTTATCTAAAGGAAAGTGCGTGTTAACCCAGCTATTGATAGGGTCTACTATACGTATTATATATATCATATAATCAATCCCTTATATGAAATAAAGACTTCAAATATTTTCAACATCTTTTCAATCAATGTCTTGCGTAAGTTTGAAAATTCAATGTTCTCTCGCCAACTTATAAAAGCTATCAATTAACTTTTTGTGATAAGTGATTTAGCTTTGCTTTTGATGTCAGCACATGCCACAATGATTCAACAACGTACGCCTATAGTTCATGTTTGGACTATTTTCCGGCCATTAAACGTTAATGTCTGGACTGTTACCCTAATATTGACAGCAAAAATGCCCCTCGACACTAATTCCTAACTTAGTTTTGATCATTGCCGTATATATCATTGCCAGATGAGAAACTCTCGTTAATTTATGGCATCACAAGTCTCAATTGTCTTATATTTTTCACTGTTCACATTTCATCTACATGGATTTTGTCTGATCTGTACTCCAAAACAGCGTTTCAGACCTTTACTTTAGTAGTTTATTTTACGTGTGGTATGATGTATTATGTTTCCAAAGCTTCCACTGAAGTTTATCTTACATATTCTCTGCATAAATAATAGCTCTAATACTGAACAATACTCAAAGAAAAATACGTAATATTTGTTTTATGTATTTGTGAAATACATTGCTCGCTATTAAAAATGCAACAACAAAACGAGACATTGTAGAAAGTCCAAATTGAAAAATATATAGCTAGGAAGGTTAAACAATTGATTATCATAACAATGCTGTGAAGCAGCAGAGGTGTGAGATAATCTTTTTTAACAGGAAACTTAGGTCTGCCAGAAAGCTGTATTACAGTGGGTGGTGGATGAAGCTTTGTGTAATGTTAGTGTCTGGATACAGACAAAAGATGCTTTGTCGTCGAATGTGGTCGTAGGTTCAGGCTTTTGAGAGTGGACAAGTAATGACATATTGTCAGTGTAACTTATCTTTCCGTGACAAGAGTACCCGTATTGAATGGAATGCAGCTACAGTGCAGTACATATGGACTCGATGGCTCCGTAGGGTCACTATGTAGCAACGCGTTGGATTGAAACAACCATGCCATGCCACGTTCCGAGAGGATACGGCATGGCTCTCAAGGATCATACAGCCACATTCCGCAAGCACTCGGGACAGTTATACAGCACCAGAATTCCTACGAGTAGTTCTGCGTCGTCTTGTAGAACGGCACGTATTTGCATGGCGTCCATTGCTACGACTCCCACTGATTCCACAGCACAGCAATTGGATTCCATCTCCGTTCTTTGTCCCTACGCATTAACTTACATTTGACAAGCCAAGTGATTTGACGAGGTGTTGGATTCAATTGCAGTCTCTTTAGTACAGGGCTTACCGGGGGTTCCACTATAGCAGGATAAAGCGCGCCGTCATATTCCACGTACTGCCTTATACTTCCTGGTTGAACACAACGTTTATTTGCTTCCTTTGTCGGCGTGTTCTCCCGATCTCTCATCGATGGAACACGTCTTGTCGATAGTTTCAAAACACCTCTTACAACTGCAAACTTCACCAGTTATAATTGATGAACAATGGAATTGTATCAAAGATGAATTTTATCAAAAATGCATGACTTGCCGTACTCTAGAATGACATCCAATGACTCATCTTCTCGATGTCTTTCAGCTGCAGCTCTTCTGATCGCCTATGATGGGCCTACAGGATACTGACAATTGCTAGTTTTTCTCCTCTGTTAGAACGTTGCCACGCGTCACTCAGGGCGGTAAATTTTATCATATGTTACTTGTAGCATCAGGTCTTTTTCTGTCAACTTTGACACTGCTATCTTGTCTCTTTCTTAGTGTTACATTTTAATGGCGAGAGTGTAATATAGAAATAAAGGATTTTTCCATTGATCTAATCTCCGTAAAATCAGAAGCAGTTTATTCATCATACCTGGACAAACTTTTGTTCCTTACGAGACCACCATGCCTTCAATCGCTTTCAAATATCATCCACCGTACATTCCTTGAAGAAATGTTTGCACCATGCTCATCTACAACTCGTTTTTGGTCTTTGAGGTCAATACCCTGCATGGAGTACTTTCCTTAACAAAAATGTATCAGGAATCTCTGTTGTAGCTTGCTTGAGATTACATTTTTTCTTCCACCATGCTTAGGTACTCTTCAGTTCCTTTCAATTCCTTACGGTTAATGCACGATAAACTATCTCCAAAATTTTGCTTGTTTCAATCTAAGTTTTATTGTGGATGTCAGTAACAACTTTTGTCCGTTTCTAAGTTGAAATATTGGATTTGTCTGTCACTACTTACCCATCTTCAACACAAAATAACAAATAAAGCATAAAGTTTTAAATTGAAATATTGATATGTAGTAGTTTCGCCAACTAATTATTTGGTTTCATCAGACTTGATACTTTATCTGATGAAGGTTGGCTAAACTGTTACACATCAATATCTTAATTAATTTTTTTTTCAGAGATTGTGATGTCTCGGTTTCCTCTTAATCAAATATCATATGAGCTATTTCTATACTTTCATCATCAATTGTTTATGTCTCCGGATTTCAGAGTTCCTCCTTATTTTCACTATCCTGGGCCCTTTGTGTTCCTTTACTACAAACACTTTATTAAGAAAATTACTTACTGTCTCCTGGATATCTCATTGCGTCTGATGTAAACAATGACGTCAGATCATATACCGCTGAAACTGTAAAGCAGACGATTGTGCTCTACATAAAATATAAACAGACGTCTGTGTTTAGATCATTTATACTGAGATGACCCATGTCAAGATGTGGGCAGGCTGATTTTCTTATCGATATCCGTACCCACACAGAGCATGCTATCACAACTTTGATGGGTGGTGGTGGACAGGGCCGGCCTTAAGCCGATTGGACCGATTGCTCCAAATCGGCCCGGTGCATAGAGGGTCCCCACGCTAGTGCCATCTACTCTACTGTACAGTCTAATCTACTCCCAGTGTTGTTTTAACTGCATATAAGGCACCCAAACAGGGTAAATGCGCACTGGTTAAAAATGTTTACATGTTAAAATTCGCTTTATACTGTACTTTGACTTATGGATCGATTCAATGTGTATTATATTCTTCTTACAGCAGCATGCTTTATTTCCTAATACTTTAAGTCTATGGTTGTTAGTATTTATAATTATTGCATCATACTAATCCCTCTCAAAGCTCGTTCAATTAGTATGAAATTCTAGACTTGGCAGTTTGCAACACTACAAACCTTCTCCAACAGACAATATGTGGCGAGAATATTTCCACCTATACTCGCATCGAAATTCCCAGCCCCTGTTTACAATCAGTACAAAATGTTTCTGTCGCCTTATCATGAAAACAACGCTGTCCAGCGAACCTAACGGTCTTCGCTCTCTCTGTTTATTGTTTACAATACAAACTGAATGCTTCCAATATTGCCAGGTGTACAAGGTTTTCGCACACTTTCGAACAAGAACACTTGTACAAAATTGAGTGTGCATTATATGTTAGATTGTATTACATAATAACTAACTCGATTTGTCATAACGTTAATATCTCAGTCATCTCAAAAGCAGCAATTTATGTAGTAATAATAATTGAAGGGTACGGGGAAAAAACAAGGAATGTCCATGTATGTGCTTTTTCGGGTGCTTTGTCCTATCTGTTGGTGACTCTTGGCACTATTTGACTGTCTATGCCATGCATCCGTAGATGTAGAAATGTTCATGTAAAAAGTGGCAAAAGATTTTTATAACCCTATTCTTTGTACGCGGTTTTCAATATTAAAACGCTGTTTTCTCGAAAATGCAGTTTTGTGACATTCCTTGTTTTTTCCCCTTACCCTTCAATTGTTCTATGACTGTGCAGAAGTAGGTACATTCGGTTCGGCGATTCATGTGCCTGGCAACCATGAATTAACCATGTACGGGTAAGAAGCAAGATGCTGACGCTCGCACTACAATTGTTGTTTGTAAACAATTTTCCATCCTAGAGTCAACGGACAATACGTTGTTAAATGTGGAGTAGATTCAACAATAATCGAAGACCTCATTACACTGTTCAATAATAATGTAAACTTCTGATATTATTTATGTCTAATAAGACATAGCTACCACAATTATATTCGAAGAGTTGCTCTAAAAATGAATTAATTGCTAATCTTTAACATATTTCGATTAGGCAAAGTTATTTCATGATCTTGATCACGTTGTTTTTTTTTTATTTAAAATTAACACCGACTTTCGCTACTAGATGTAAATATGTTACAAAAGGCAGAGAAATCTATTATCCTCCAGAGACTTATAGAGGCTTATACAAACATATTATTTCGAATTGGTACCTATATTGGTATATATATATATATATATATATATATATATATATATATATATATATATATATATATATATATATATGTGTGTGTGTGTGTGTGTGTGTGTGTGTGTGTGTGTGTAGGGTGTTAATGAACTATACCAACAAACTGTAAGAGGTGATTCCTCACATCAAAATAAGAGACAAAGTTAATGTGGATCTATGGTGAAAAGTGCATATTTTCAGAGCTAGAACTGTCCAAAATCGCGAAAAATCCAAATTTCAATAGGCCCTATTTCGAATTCCAGAAACTGTGGATGGTGGTTCTTATCAGCCTAAAGGAAGCCACGCATACACAATCCAAAAATGCATATTTCATCAATTGTCAATAGGTGTAGAAGGTATTCTCTGCAGGGTGTAATTCTCAGATATTTTCTGAACAAAATTTTCAGATTCATCCTGATGTCAAGAAGAGTCCAAAGTAGGCAGGAGGTAAACCTTGACAACAATGAACATCCAATGCTTCGGAGGGAAGGCGAAAGTGTTAGGAACTATCAGCTCCATGTTTCCTTGTGTTCGGAATAACGTGTAATGATATGTATTTCTTCAAGGTATATTTCACATTTTCTTCAGTTGCGTTTTCCCGAGTTCGAGAGACCGTGTTGCTGACGATCCTTTACACTTCCGACATCTCGTCAAAGGATTCCGGGTTCACTGCTATCAAGGCTTATCGTTTGAATACTTTGGACCAATCATAAAGCCAGAGCATATCTCAAAATTCGGTTGATGGCATGTCTGGGAATTTCATCCTATAGGGAATAATCTGCACACCCATTGAACATTAATGAAATATGCATTTTTGGATTGTGTACTCGTGACTTCCTTTACGCTGATAAGAACCATCATTCACAGTCTCTCAAATTCCAAATAGGGCCACTTCAAATTGGGCTTTTTCGCGATTTTGGACAGCCCTAGCTCTGAAACTATGCACTTTTTGCCATAGGTCCATATGAACTTTCTCTTGTTTTGATGTGAGGAATCACCTCTTAAGTTTGTCTGTATAGTTCATTAACACCCCATATATATATATATAGGTTGTATAAAGCTTGGTGGAACTTAGTTGTAAACCTGGGGCCCCTCAAAATGTTCCCAATAGGGCTCCGCACAACTCTTGGCCAGCCCTGATATTGGAATTGACTAAAGAAACCTGTACGCATTCAGTGAGGCGCAGAATGTGACCACACCTTGGCCGGCAAACATTTTGTCCACATGCGCTCACAGAGTTAGCTCAACGTTGGAGCACAGTAATGGGTGTGATCTTGTTTCTATCGACGGTTCGACTTACTCTGCTGCTGCAATACCGGCACGTATGTATTTGGATCGGATTCAATTAACCAAAAACTATAAATGACTACGGAAACAATGAACGCATAGAACCGTAGCTGCAGTGCTGGGTGACAGAAGGTTGTTTTCGAATAAGTCCCACGTACAACACTGTCGTAGAAAATGCAGTCTCTAAGCATATATTGTAGAATGTCATAGTGGCCAAACAGAAGTATTTGACGCCATTAGTTGTAACATGTAATCACAGATGAAACACCGCGGTAAACTCACAGTAGCCGCTACATGAGGAGAGTTCTAGAATCCAAGTTCCTACTCTTCCATCAAGCAATTCCGGCGGCTGTATTTAACCAAGGCAATGCTTGTTCACATGTACTCTAGAATATTGAAGCCTACTTCGAGGAATAACGAGTTCTTCATGTTCCCCGGCTTGCATGGCTACCTGGCATGCCACCCATTCAACGTACATGGGATATGTTTGGTCTATATTTTGTTCGCGATTATTCTATTGTTAGATGGTAGTATGCTTTTGTTAGGTTAGCTGTAAGCTTTACAAAGTAATGCATTGTCCGAAGTGTAAATACCAAGGACTGTATGGTTGATATACTGTGTATTTAGCATCTGTGCTTGTTCATCAAATTATAATGATCGATTAAATAAATAATATGAGAATGTGTACAAAGTTAAGATAAAATTTCCTTTAATTCGAACAAATAACAATAGCACCGCTATATTAGGATAGCATCTACGTTCAAATTTTTCAAAAATTAATGTTTTTAGTACCTTTTGCAATCAGCCAATGACAAGAAAAAGTAACTGTATACCTTGCCAACACTTCTTGAAATATATTTTTATGGTTTAAAAGTTTTGATATCAATCTTTCGGAAGAATTTGTTTACTAAATCCACAGTATATTATAATGAAACAACATTATAATATTTTAAGCACTTTTAAAACACAAGTAATTTTTAGAACTTTTATTGTTGAAGTCGGTTTCCAAGCAAATATTTTATGTAATAAGTGCTTTGTAGATCTTTGTAGGCACAACCTAATTTGATCTGGAGCTATAACATAAAAACTAGTCACCCAAAGGCTAACTTAAATGGAACTACATGACAGGAAGAAGAAAGGATACGATTAACATGACAACAAAAAGGAATCACAGACAAATAGTACTGCCAACAATAACTCTTTCTTACGCAAAAGACAAGCGATAACAGCTAGGGTTGTCGGCTAATTATACACAGCGCTAGCACCTCCAGTGACAATGGCATTAAGTCACATTGGAGACCATCTAATGATGATGATCGGTCTCAGTGGAGATGACAAGAATATCTGAATCCTCATGGGACCATTAAATATGTCTGATATTGGGGGTATTAGAGGATCCCCAATGGTGGGTTTAATACAATGGAGACATGTTCATATTTCCTTATATGCTAATGGTAATTCTTTATTTTATTTATGTTGCTAAGAGTAATGAATGTTAATAATGATGTATGATTTTTGTTAGGTTGGCGGTAGGGCTTACAAAATACTGTACTATTTGAGCTGTAAGCACCTGTATAGTTGATACACTGTGTAGTTCTTATGTACCAAATTATAAGATGGTCGACTAAATAAGTAAAATGTTGATTTGTACAAAGTTAATGTAAAATTTCTTTTAATTTGAACACATAATACTCTGCTGCAGACAGTATATATGTCTTGAGGACTTACATAAAGAGCGAACAGGGTAGGCAATTCCTCAGGAATATATCTAACACCTAATTGCTTGGATATCACAATTTGTAGAGGTTTCACGTAATATTGACTTAACAACATTTAAAAATTATGTATGGTTAAGATTGTATTTATGAGAATCACACTATTGGACCTTATACAATTGTAATATTAGCACGACTGTCTTCCATTATTTCGGATGTTAACTTTTAAACGCAAGCGAATTTTTTGAATTCTGTGTTTTGCAATAAATAGCTAGAGCAGTTATCTTGGTCGATTTCATTAATAGAGTCTGCCCGTTTGCAGCTCGTGAAGGTTTCACGCAACACTAATTTAACAAAATTTATAAATGTTGTATGGTTAAGACTGTAATTATTAGAATCATACTTCTAAATCTTATACGATTGGAATATTAGCACGCCCGTCCTCTATTATTTCAGATGATAATCCTTGAACGAAAGAGAATTTTTGAATTTTGTGTTTTGCAATAAATAGCTAGGTGGGATATCTTGGCCAATTTCGTTAATAGAGTTAGTCCGTTAAAATCTTAACGGATAACGATGAATATTTATGTCCCTATGTACATTTTACATAATCCTCTTTCCTGTTTAACATAATTTTTTTAATAATTAAGTAACGAATTCTATGGCACAGACTTCCATTCTGCTCACACGTATCGAGTTTGATGTTGTAATTTTCACAAACGGCAGTACATAATAACATACATGTTCAAATAAGTGTCATGACAGAGGATATTATATTCACATTAGAGTTTTTGATCTAAAGTAACCGTATCAGGAAAATACACTCAAAAATATGAAAGGGAACTAAAAGACTCTCTTGTTTATTAGCAAACATGAACTGCCAAAGAAATTTCCGTGCTAAATGAGTGTTGGATTTAATTAAAATTCATTCACCTGTTTTCTCACAATGATGAAATAATATTGATGGAAAAATAATTATCATACCGTATAGACGCGCAGTATATTACTTACTTAAAGTTTGGGAAATTATTTGAGTAAAATCTTACGAAATTATAACTTTAAATAAAATAAAAATAATGATTAATTATGTCACTAACTGCTAAATACGCACCTTGAATATGTGTGTTTGTAGTGAATATTGTAGTGTCCACATTAAGAGGACTTCTTTTCTGTTTCAATTTGCTCCAAGTTATTGATGGGTCTTACCTTCAATTGTTTTTCCGGAGTATGTACTTGTGTATATGAATCATACGTAGTTTTAGTAGTTTATAATTTGTTATATTGTACCATGCATGCTTATAATTAAGTTGTTCACATTATCTGTATGTACCCTTTAATATTTTTTGATTTTCTACCTTGTGCCAATATCTGCTGCAGTTACTACTACTACTACTACTACTTATTATTATTATTATTATTATTATTATTATTATTATTATTATTAGTAGTAGTAGTAGTAGTAGTAGTAGAGTAGTAGTAGTAGTAGTAGTCGTAGTAGAGTAGTAGTAGTAGTAGTATTACAATAATAATAATAATGAATTTTGTTTCACAATGTGAAACTACGGTAGTCTTCAAACCATGTGAATTTAATGCTGGAACTTGAATTAGTATATCCATAACTTTTGGATGCAATAGAGGAATAAAATCAAAAGTACAACCTGCTCCTTTTATGTGCAACCCATATAGCAAATATATTACTCGTTATTTCTTGGTGTTTCTGCTCTATGAATATTAATATTTAATCTGGAAGTGGTAATTGGCTATTACTTCCGGTTGCAATAAAGGAATTAAATCATAGGTGGAATGTATTCTTTCGGTGTTGAATCCATATCAATAAAATATTTGTCGCTATCTAATTCAGTTTTATCCATTATGCGATCAGTGTTGAAACGGACATTCTAGATTTGCACCATTGCCGATTTTAACAGATAGATAAAAGTCGAAAGAAAACTCATTCTTGCGACGTTGAATCTGTATCAAAAACCCGCTTTCCGAAATCTCTTACCAGTTTTGCTCTAACTTTGAAACCGGGAGTACTAGTTTCAAACACTTCCAGTTTTGGTAGAGTGTTGCATTTAGCATTATACTGTTTTGAGACACTGAATGGATTGCAAAAAAGCTTCTTGTTGTAATCTACATAGGATAAATGTGGCAACACTATTTTCACTTCAGAAGGTTGCATCTCAGCACTACAAGAGTCCTGTAGTTCATAAGAGAATGTCAGACGAGGAAGTTTGGTCAGTAGTAAGACTGTGTGTTATTTAGTGAAAAGTACATGTGCCGTTTAGTAGAGCAAGAAAGTGGAAGCACCAAACAATGTTTCGGAAAGACGAACAATGTCCGTGGATCAAGATTGAAGTGGCATGTGGGCGCAGTACACAACAGCGTTTTCAGGAACTTTGTAAAGTGTGTGATGATGCAGCGTTGCCGTATCGTACGGTGGAGCGCTGCCGTGTCGGGACAAAACGCTGTAACTTTGCCGGAGCAGTTTTGAGAAAAAGAGCCGTAAAGTTTTCATCCGAAAATGTGATTTGTATCGAGTGGAACCAGATCTTGACTTTGGAAACACGTGGTTACATGTAATGTTACGTAAATACATGTTGTGTGATTAAATTTGGTGAAAATTGATTGGTTGACCATTATTGCCTAGTTACATCGTTTTGTCGCTATAGCGCTGAGCTTGTATTTTGACTTACATCAGTCTGTAGCTACAGCATCTACTATGTAACTGCAGTTACATCATTTTGTGGCTACAAGGTACACGATTTAGCAGTATTATTTGAAATTGAATTCCCTTTAATAGCAAATAGTAACTATTTAATAAATGAAATAACTGAAATACCCAGGCGTTAGGAGTACGTAATTGTAATTTAGGCATAGGGACATGTTAAGAATCCCACTTTTCCAGGCCGGGAAAGTCGTTCTGTATAGAGGCAATTCCTATGTTAAATAATAGCGAGCTCACACAGATTCTTTGTTTCGTCTATTGTAATAGGCCTAATCGAATTTGCCTATGATATATACAACATATTTTGTATTCAATTTGTTGGTCATGTTCCATCCACCAAGTATAACAAAAGCGGCTTTCTATTCACAATTTAAGGTACCCATGACTATCACATATGTTTTCCTTCGTATTTATTGGCAGCTCATGGCATACACAAAATTCACTGTTAAATGGTAATTGAATGTTCATTGCAAAACTGTGGGGAAAACTGATAACAACCAAAGAAAGCCCATAACTGGACACACAAAATAAAAATTGCTGAAGGATTGAGTATGGTATATTTGCTGGTACGTAATTTGAACGACCGTGCATGTTGATTTAGTTTTGTACCCCTTTCTAATATTTCGGCCGGTATGAACGTATTTTCGTTACATTTCTTTAACATTATTAAAGAAAACATTTAAGGTTCTTCGCTACATCGAAATTTACTGCCGCTAATTTCACTTTTTTTTTTTTTTTTTTTGTAATGTCTTCAAAACAAATAGCAGTACAGGAAAATGGATCAACAGTTTACTAGACAATATTATTTTACAGGCCATATCGTTGTCGTGGCTCACCTGTCTGCTTTCGCTGTGCAGCTAGTCAGAAAATCGCAATTAAATGCCAAATCTATTAATAGCTACAAAACGGAATCAGAGAGGCGAGTCGCGACTTTGGCATCACATGAAAAAAAAAAACATTGTCTAGCAAACTGCGGATGCATCTTTTGTACTGTTATTTGTTTTGAAGATATTACAAAAAACTCTGAAATTAGCGGCAGTTAAAATTCGATGTATGAAAAACCTTAAGGAGAATATAAAACGAAAACAGAAGCTGTTATGTGAAAAATGTACTTATCAATCACATACTATTCCTTCACATAACAGCGAAAAAAATCAAGGGAAACAGACATACAAGGGACCAAATTATCTGTCACAAATTAGTCTGTGCTTTGAAAAACTTATTTACCAGAACTTACACACTAGACAGTTCTTTGATGTATCAACGTCAAATGTCACTTCAAAAATCGACGTCAACGACCCTGTTGAGATCGAAAACTCCGCTCGTGACAGGAAGCTTCTGAAAAAACCCTCGTCTGGTTTGAGGCATACTCTGTCAGAGCTTGAGGAGATGCTCCTTCTTCTCTGCACTGATACCTCCTGGGGATCCCTGCCTCGGCAGTGCTGACAGCAGATTTGGGCTGTTTCTCCAACTCCTTAGCAAGGACTCTTTCCGTAGCTTGCTTAAGAATTGAAATCTCACGAAAATCTTCTACATCGTAGTCCTTTCTCACGTAGATTGCCAAACTACCTCTCCAAGAGCCCACAATCTTCATGTTGGAGTAGGACCATCCTTTCGGGAGTTTGACTTTCGTTTCATCCCGGAACAATATCATCTCTCTGTGTGACAGCGTTACTGTCTTGAGGTTCTTCCGACTGGCCTCTATCGTCGACAGAAAGTCATCCATGTCTTACAGGCTTTTAGTCGAATTTTGTTGCTGATGCACGCGTGCACGCTGTCCGCACTTATGTAGGTGTAACCTGCCTCCAGATATTCCATTCGGATCCTGGAACAGGATACAGTGCAATCCAGGAACAGGATACAGTGCAATCCAGGAACAGGATACAGTGCAGTTGCCAGGTGATCTCGTCTTCTTTGGATATCCATAACCCAGTAATCCTCATGGATCTGTACACGGGTTGCCTGCAGGATTTTCTCACTGCACCCCTTCTTGCATTTACAGGCAGGTTGGATTGGGTGCTTCTTTCTGTCTCTTGCAATCCTCCCCTCGACACTTCTCACGTCTTTCTTTTTCTTCTTCCGAGGCGGAGTGTTATCTTCTCGACCTTGCCCTCGATCTCCTCGTGATCTTTTCCTTCATCTGCCACTGAATTCTCTTCCTGATCTTGCAGTCGCCTCGCTCTCGTAGCTTCCAAACGATTCTATCCCTGTTGATTTTTCACTGCGTTCTTCTATTCTCCGGGTCGGTTCTTCTCTGCATCCTCAACGTTCACGTTGGCGTGACAATGATCCAAATCCGGAATGATCCAATGATCCAAATGAATAAATACCATTAATCACAGCGACTCATTTACGTGGCAAACAAACTAATCAGATTTACGCTACCATACTTTATTTGTAATTTCATTTGTCACACCCATCTCCAGTATCAATTTCAAGATATTCTAAATATGATCGCGTCTGCATCATAATCCGTGTCTCGTCATCCTTCCACGCCGTCTGGAACATGACAGAAACTCCCGTGTTCTGGCTGGTTTTGACTGTTGATTCCCACCGTCCAGACCAAAGATCCACATAGAGTGGATTTGGTTTGTTCTGGAATATAATGAATTATCCTGCATATAGGTTAGAAAGTCATAACATTGGTGCACTGTTCAATCTCAGTCATACCTCTTTCTTCAATCCAACTGAGTGTATTCCAGCTGCAGCAACTCTCAGTCTGAGGCATATTTAAGCTATATATATATAATTGCACAACATGGTTAAGGACTTAGGGATCTATCTCGATTTATACCTTATGCATTGCTCAGCGGCTAGTCTGGGGATTGGAAGCATTATCAACCCTTGTCTATAATAATTGGCCATGCATGTAAGGACAAAAACTGACAGTCTACAACTAGTGAGTTAGTCTAATCCCGCTTGTAAACGTTAATCATTTCAACTCAGGCACGTCTTCCAAGGGGTGTATGTGCATGAAAAGTACATTAAATATGTATAATTACGCCTGTAGTTATACTATTTTTCCACAAAACTCTGAATTTGTAGGGGGTTCGGCCAACTGCATCCCCTTTAAATACGTGCCTGTTTCAACTTCAAATCTCTGACCAACTCTCACACTACTTAACATAATTCATGCATTTGCGCTGCAATGGTATTGCTATCTTATTCTTACCTTGGCTTCAGATTCAACCATTGATTGGTTTATACAACAGTGACGTCACTCTCAGACACGCGTAAAAACAGAACATCCGAAAATCCTACATTCATGTATCAACAGAACAATGTAATTCGCGTTACATCGTTTTGTCGCTACTAAATGCACATTTACTACTTACAATGTAATTTCAGTTACACAGCCGTTCAGTACCGACAAAACAATGTAACTCGATTTGCGTCGTTTTGTCGCTACAGACAGGCTAATTTCCTACTTACATCGAAATTCTCTTTGCTATATTTTCAAAAGTATTTGACCCAGCTCAATGCTGGGCCTGGTGAACATAAATATCGGTGGCGGGAAATTCAAAAATGCTTATAGCGACAAAACAATGTAACTCGAGTTACAGCGTTTTGTCGTGACACGGCAGAGCGATAGGTGAAAGCATATAGACGGGGATCTTGTACCATGCCCGTACTTCAAGGGCAGGCGAGTAACGGGTTAAACCTACTATTGTAACTTCTTGTGACAACACCTCCGTCCTGCACTATGGAAAAAGTGATGGCATATTCGGATATATGGATGTAGACTTCATTATCTTTCACAACAATGCACGGAGTCACACGGCTAATACTGTGGTGGATCTCCTTCGTCAGTGGCAGATATTGGAACATTGCCGTATTCAACTAATATGAGCCCGTCCGATTACGATGTTTACGTCAATATGAAAGAACCACTTCGCAAGAAGCACTAAGCCACAAGAGAAGTTGTTCGTGTTATATGGCGGTCCCTGCAGGGCATCGACTGGACGCGCTGGCGATGTACGAAACCTTCCACAGATGTGGCAGAACGTGATAGAGATGGGAGACGATTATATTGAAAAAAATGATAGGTGTTCTTCTGTCCATAAAGCCAGCTACGAGTTAGGACAATGTTGTTATTAGTTTTTTATCTAATCCATATATCACCGTTTTGTTATAAATTATAACAATAAACGTTGAAACCGGAAATGGTTGATTTCTACCTTTTTCGATTTAAATAAATGGAGCGTATTCTTGGAACTCTTAATTGCTTGCGAAAAGCTGCTTTTTGATATCTTTCCCCGTTTCTGCTCTGATACTGTTCGATAGACGGGCAGACAGACATAGTCTTCTATAAGACTTCCAACACTTACGCGTAGCAGAAATTTGGAAGTCTAATAATGATGAAAGGTCGGTGGTAGAGTGTCTATCTCTGGTGCGAAGGGTCTTGTCTGTGGGTTTTCTGTGGAATTTTTCATTTCCTCCATTATTCTTGCTCACCAATTACAGTATTTCTCAATAATTCACTTTAATTAATCATCCTTCTCCTTTACTGTACACGATAAAATTGTTGGGCGTAAAAGTCCATACATTCATGTTTTTAATGAAATCAATGCAAGAAAGTACAAGTGATAGTTTCCCAGTCCTGCTAATTTCGTTGTAATTTTTAAATTTCATAACCTTTCGTATGCATTTCATTGTAAGTTTTCAATACAAAGTTGTACTTAACTGCAGGCCTACTTCAAATAACGATTAGAAGTCTTTTTTTATCTATAGATCTACAGCACCTTCAATGTTATCTAAGTTTGGAACTCACATACCTTGCAGAGTTTTCTCCTATTCTGGAAATATATTATAATTATTGTAAGGTTGATCTTGCTAATAACGTGGATGTTGAAGTATCTACGTACCCACTTCTTTTGAAATCTTTTCATTCAGCGAGTAGATGTGAAATTTTATTATTTTGTTGCTGCAATGGTTGATTATGTAGAATTCCAAGTTGGTGTTTGGTATATGCTTGTTCCAGTGGACCAGACCAAAAGTTAGAACAATAATCTAAGTTATTTTTGGTTCCTTGTGAAAAGTAGCAAAAGTTAGTCAACTGATGCAGCGGAAATTAGTGTAGACCAGAATAAAGATCTTCATTTTAAACCACTTCCGTTGGTAAGGCCTAGCTTAGCGTACTCTAATATTGTATATTGCTAGTTATTATTAATTTTTATTAGAACAAGTTACCGTAAAGTAGATTATTTGTTAAATATAAGCACTCTTGTAGTCTCCAATGTTAAGATGATTTTAAACTTCTAATTTCTTATGTCGTCGGCCGTATCTGTTATACCTAAGCAGCAAGGTGTAATCCAGAAAATAGCAACACTCAATAGACTAGTAAATAATTATTATGATCAGGTATCATAAATAAGAATATGCTGGACCAGGTAATTATTATTTAAGTCTTAATATATCTTAAATAATACAGATAATCCTTCATACACCAATACACTTTACTATTACCACATTAAACGTTCTCATGACAATACTAAATTAACAAGTCGAACCCCAAGGTATACTAATTAAACCACGTTTTATATAACATTGCAAATTGTAGCGTTAACAACTCCGTGGTTACAATTCAATATACCAGTAAAGAAAGAGAGCTCCCTCGAGGCGTATGGTTAGGTAATTGTTTCCGATGCAGTAGATCAATGCTCGATTCCAGCCTTGGACTCAAGCAGATCGGATTCTATGTTAGTCTTAATGTGAAAGAGACGCTAAACTCCAAACCAACTAACCAATATAAAAGTAACAAACAAACACACACACACACACACATATATATATATATATATATATATATATATATATATACAGGGGAGGATCCAGGATATGATCAAGGGAGGGGCTAAACCATATTTTGCCGTTTTATCCAGTGTAAAGCAGGATTGAAGCCCATTTTATCCAGTGATTACCTGAGCGTCAAGGGGGACGGCTATAGCCCCTATAGCCACCCTTAGAACCGCTACTGTATATATATATATATATATATATACAGGGTGTCAAAAATTCCACCGACAAACTTTGGGAGGTAAATCCTCTCATGCGAAGAAACAAAAAAGCTCAGTAAACATGGGTCCGGAAACGCGTTGTTTCGGAGATATAAGGCGCCGAAACCGTGGGAAATGAATCTTCAAATGCGTATATTTCAGAAACTATTCAACGTAGAGGGTGCGGTTTAAAAACTCACCAACGAAGTCATACTTGCTCTTGTTAAACATGCATGTTTCATAATCTTGCAATGCCTGCGGAAGGGATTCCCCAAAGGAGCATAGGGATTCCCCGATAATCTGCCGAGTGAAGATGGCTCGAAAGGGGTATGGATGGACGACTTCCTCACCCGTTAACAGTACTTCCTGGTACCAAGACGATAACTCAAACGGATACAAAATAATGGACACTTGTATACCTGCTGTGTGTGGTTGCATAACCACCACATACGGATGATGCCCAATAATGAATTTTGGAATATGAAGTACTGTGAATATGCAGTCGAAGGTTCGTAGTGAGGCACGTGCGGTGTTTCAACAGCATAACACGAAGCAGAGTGCTTGAAATTGTGAAAACACTTGATGCAAAGGAAACCCCTAAATAGCACGATAGCGAATACAGTCAGCACATTTCCAGATATGCGTAATGTTTAGCAATGGCTACAAATATCGTTATGTGTAGTTAACTGAGTGAATGTCACTAATGAACGAGACCCAATGTTAAGTACATTACATGAATGATCTGATTAAATGTATACGAGATTTGTGATTTGAAATCATATGCATTATCTTAATAAGTCTGCAACCATCCACCTGATTTCAATGGTACTTGTTCCTTTCAGTTGTTACATCGTTATGTGGATAAGCAAGGAAGCAACAGAAAGCAAGGTTGCACGTTGGCGCGCCGTGTCGCGGGGTCAATCCCCACTAAGAGTCCAAGCTTTGGACTCAACAACTAAGAGATGGATCGGATCGCATTTGAAACTTTGGGTCCCGTCTCCATATAGCGCCGCTGCTGAAAAGGGACGTTGAACATCTTAACAAATAAACAATCAAACAATAAACAATTGTTATAAACGTACAATTGAATGATACTGTAGTGCGCGAATGTGATATCTAAATGAATTGGTTTAGCTCGTTAAATTAAACGTAAGTCCTGCTACGGTTTTGTTTTCTCTTCGGATACCCAAGCCGCTCGTGTTAACGGATTCCAAAATATGTAAACAGAAGAATAAACCACCTTCATATTTTATATCTTGTCTTTATTCCTCCATTTAAAGTTACATCAAGATTGTCTTCGTGTCCATTTTGTTAGGTCTATAAGGTGGGGACGTTATTACAAAATAATAATCATAACGTCATACTCTTCTCATGTTTATTTTTGCTTACAATGCAACTGCTGGAGCCTTAAATCTATACGCCTATTCCAATTTAGCAACCACAGTAGATTAAGTGTAGAGAGAACCTGGTACGATCATTGTGTTCAGTAGCCGATCTTGAAAGTAAAAACTGGGGGAGGGGGTGTCAGTATTTTGCTATATAAAATACGTAATTTGGACTGCATTTTGGTATTTATGACATTAGTGATTTTCTAGTAACACAGCAAAATTGGGGGACCAAGGCCCCCCGACCCCACCCTAGATTCGCCACTCTTTGTTCAACCATTCTGAGTGGCTTTCTTCAGTTTCACAAGTCGAATGCCAAGATGGTACCTCTATAAACGCTCTGGCCGCAAGATCGCCTGCGTTTGTGTCTGAACTTTAGTCGTCGGATGTCATTAACTCTCTTAATGTAAACAGATTTAGGCTGCACTTAAATGCACACGCAGTCGAACTCTGTAGGGTATTGTCGACCTTGAAAAACAAAAACAACATTGATTATAATTTTACTGTGTGTAAGGAAATTGGTTTCTGGTCTTCTTTAAATATTAAAACATGTAAGAGGTATTTCAGTTTCACACGATAATTTTAACTGAGTTCAGAATATTCAACAAAAAGACATTGTCCTTGAAATGACAGTACATAGCGTTTGTCTTACGTCCAAAACTGTTTATAGGAACAAAAATACGATAGAAGAGATAAAATAAACATTGATTAACAGAGTGATGCTGTTAGTGGGATTCGACTCTAAGCCATATGACAGACGAGCACCTAAAGAAGCTGGTCTACCGAAGACTGACGTGTATTCTGGAAGCGACTGTGCTTGTGTGCAGTGCTTACTGTCTGTGCTTTATAAAAAACCGTAGTGGAAAATGGAGTTTCTTGGGCAGAATTAAGTGATATGCATCTGGCATATGGTGCAGCTTTGGGAAAATGCAAGGGAGGCACAAAGACTGTATAGAGAACGTTTTCCAGAACGACGGTGCCCCCATCACACTACATTTACGTCAATTGATCGGCAGCTGCGAGAATCAGGTTCCTTACATATGCACCGGCCTGATACAGGAAGACCACGAACAGTGAGAACACCAGCATTCGAAGAGAATGTGTTGGACCAATTTGAACAAAATCCCTGAAAAAGCACGCGGGCCGTTGGACATGTGTTGCATGTTCAGCACCAGCAATTGTGGAACGTCCTACATAAAGAACGTTTCTATCCATATCCGACACGTGTGCGATTTGCCCGACGGTACCTGCGGCAGTGTGTGGAGAATCCGCAGTTCGCGCGGCATGTTTTGTTCACAGATGAGAGTAGTTTTACTCGTGACGGATATTACAATGCTCATAATAGGCATATGTGGGCAGCAAACAATCCGCATGTACGCCGAGGTCATCAAGAACGGTTCACAGTTAATGTGTGGGCCGGTATAGTGAATAATGTCTTAGTAGGATCTTATGTGTTACCTCCACGACTGAACATGCATACTTACAGTGTGTTTCTTTCAGAGGTACTCCCGGAACTGCTAGAAAATGTCCCCCTTGCAGTCCGGCGACAAATGTGGTTCCAGCATGACGGAGGTCCACCCCATCGGCCGCGGCGTGTTCAAAATGTACTTTCTGATATGTTTGGGAATTGATGGATCGGGCATGCTGGTCCTGTAGCATGGCCTCCTAGATCACCGGATATGACATCTATGGACTTTTACCTATGGGGACACATGAAGGAGTTGGTCTACCAGACACCAGTGGAGAATGAATTGGACCTTGTGGGCCACATTGTCGAAGCTTCCGCAAGAATTCGTGTTAACTACGACGTTTTTCCTAGTGTGCGAGACGAAGTGCTTCGACGCTATCTCTTGTGTATTGAAGTCAATGATTCACATTTTTAGTAGATTTCGTGACGTTGTAAGGTACAAGTGAATTACAAACACCATTTCCTGCATTGACTCGTCTTCTTCTGTCTTTGTGCTTTGTGTATTTTATTTGTGTCACTGGAGGTTACGCTTTACAGCATTGCACAGCACCAACTATGCTACTAATATGCGAATCACATTATCGCTATTCCCAGGAGGTCATTTGTCAGCTGCTTCTTACGTATGTTAATACTATACTCCACAATGCTGCATATTTAACATACATTTGTCCACGATAATTTAGGTACATTTTGATAGCGGGTTTGCATCTAGTTTCAACAGCTCTCAATCACTCTACTTCGTGTGTTATGCTGTAGCAACACCGCATGTGCCTCACTACGAACCTTCGACTGCATATTCACAGCACTTCATATTCCGAAATTCATTATTGGCATCATCCGTATGTGGCGGTTATGCAACCACACACAGCAGGTATACAAGTGTCCATTATTTTGTATCCGTTTGAGTTATCGTCTTGGTACCAGGAAGCACTGTTAACGGGTGATGAAGTCGTTCATTCATACCCCTTTCGAGCCATCTTCACTCGGCAGATTATCCGGGAATCCCTATGCTCCTTTGGGGAATCCCTTCCGCAGGCATTGCAAGATTATGAAACATGCATGTTTAACAAGAGCAAGTATGACTTCGTTGGTGAGTTTTTAAACCGCACCCTCTACGTTGAATAGTTTCTGAAATATACGCATTTGAAGATTGATTTTCCACGGTTTCGGCACCTTATAACTCCGAAACAACGCGTTTCCGGACCCATGTTTACTGAGACTTTTTGTTTCTTCGTATGAGATTATTTACCTCCCAAAGTTTGTCGGTGGAATTTTTTGACACCCGATATATATATATATATATATATATATATATATATATATATATATATATATATACGAGGGAGGTTCAATAATTATTGTCCCGGCATATTTAAAATACTTGAGCTGGGATGGCTGGTGGGGGATATTCTATGCTAAATTTAGCATATGACTTCCGTTGTGGCAGGGAAACCTGTCAACAGGCCCCTGGTACTGGTTCTTCAACAACAGCATGCACCCCAAAAAACATTGATGCTGTGGATGATACGATTATAGCAGACAGGCGAATCACGGTGCAACAGTTAGCAGACTTCAAGCAATCTCTGTAGGCTCAGTGGAAACCATTGTGCATGAACACTTGGGATTCAGAAAGGTGTCAGCGCGATGGGTACCTAAAATATTATCTAGTGAACATCAGAAAGATAAAATTCTAAGTTCCAGGGCTGGTTTGGAGGTTATGGGGGCAGACCTGAAACAGTTCTGTGATAGATTTGCGACAGTGGATGAGACGTGGCTCCACCACTATGAGCCCAAGCCCAAGCGACAGAGCATGGAGTGGCGGCACAGAAGTTCGCCTCTCGCACGCAAGTTCAAGGTGCAAGCAACACCACGCAAGGTTATAGCCGCAATTTTGGGATACGAATGGGGTGCTCCTTATTGACTAGCTGGAGGTTGAACACATTATCACGGGGGCCTATTATGCAGCCCTAATCCCTAAGTTACGCAAAGCAATCAAGGAAAAACGGCGCGGGATGTTGCAGCGAACTGTGATGTTCCACCAAGATATTGCTCCGGCTCACTAAAGACATCTTCCTGATGCAGCAATACATGATGCTGGTTTTGATGTGTTGGAACATTCTCCCTACTCACCCGACCTCGCCCGTAGTGACTTTCATTTGTTCCAAAAGTTGAAGAAGAACCTCAAAGGGAAGAAGTTTCACTCAAATGCAGCTGTTATTGAAGTTGTGGAGGATGGCTGACGGTTCAGGCAGAGACTTTCTTTGAAGCTGGCATAGTGGCTTTACAGCATAGGTGGAAGAAGTGTGTTACTATGAAAGTTGACTTTTTGGAAAAATAATACTGCTTATAGGTCAGGAACAATAATTATTGAACCACCCTTATATATACAGACTGTTCCATAATTCTTGTAATTTTCTACAGCACTGGGAGAAGATGAAATTTTCACACAATTAATGTAAAATTTGGCACTCTTATTGAGAAATGTCTAAATTTTTTGAATTTCTAAAGGAAACAAGAGAAAATTTCTATTTATCCCCCATTTTGGGGGTGTAAACTCAGAAGTTAAATTTCCTTATTAGAGATTCAATGTTTAATTTTGAAAGCAGTTTTCTCCAATAATTATTCGTAAAGATTTTGGGGCTAATGAGTTGTATTTGTTACAAAATGAAAAACACTCATTCACAAAGCTAGCAAAGCCGTCTCAAATATTATTTAGGGAAGGGCCCCTTTTAGGGGGAAAGGGGCATTGGGATATTAATTGTGTGACATTTGTGAATAATCGGACGTTCACTGGCATTTCCGGTACAAAATTTGGAATTTTTATAAAGAACCAACATCTGATGCTTCGCCCCCAGTGTCTCCTTAAGGCGGCGGTTAGAAAATAACATTCCGGATGTGAAAAACGCACACCTTTCTGCTACAGTAACGCCAAATTTCAAATTAACCCGAGAAAGCACAGGGGTGCCTCAGAGGCACCTTGGTCCACTTTTAATGCAATTATTCTTAATAGATGTTTCGTTGTGTGTCTTTCGCTCTAGAATTCTCCTATCTGTTTGGAATATGCTCTCTGATTGAGTTGTTCATACTTTTTCTTATTTTACTTAAGAAAAAATAGGGTTATTTTTTTATATTGACGTAAAGGCCCAAGGGGTGCCTCGGAGGCACACTGGTCAATTTTAATGCCATTTTTCTAAAGAGATATTTCGTCCCGTATCCTGCGCTCTAAAATTCTTATATCTCCTTGAAATACACCTTCTGATTGCGTTTCCTAAGCATTTTTTTACTTTACCTCAGAAAATATAGCGTTATTTTTTATACTAACGTAAATTCCCAAGGGGTGCCTCTGAGGCTTCTATTGAAGTATGTACTTTTGTAATTATTTTGTACTGTTCATTGTTTATTACCATTGACAAATGATTTCATAGCAAAGTAGTGACTAGCCTTTCCTATTAATGACGGAAAAGACAAATAGTCGCGGTGAGTTCAGGTAGCTTGTATATGCAGCAGGGAGCCTTACAGGCACCCCCTTAGTCTTTTAACCCTTTCACTGTGGAAGGCGACTGAAAAAAAATTCCCTAACCTGCGAATGTCGATTATAGTCGACGTGTTAAAATTTGTCTGTATCTTGGTTTTGTCGATTGTAGTCGCCAAAGGTTTTCTGTGTGATTTCTATTGTTTATCGAAAACAATAGAACACAAACAAAAATGAACGGTACTACTTTGGCGACTACTCTCGACAAAGCCAAGATACGGACAAGCAAATTTTAACACGTCGACTATAGTCGACATTCGCATGTTAAGGAAATTTGGTTCTGTCGACAAAAGTCGACTTCCTCTGTGAAAGGGTTAAGGGTAAAATTAGCATGGGCTTTCTCGGGTTAATTGACAAAAAATACCTTCTTCTCGTATGTCCCTAATAAGGATATCTTATGGTGATTTTCTTATTTTTGAAAAGGGGGCTATAGCCCCATATAAGTCACTGGAACATGCAAGGAACATTGGAATATTAATTCTGTTACATTGTGAATAATCAGACACTCACTGGCATTTCCAGAACAAAATTTGGAATTTTTATAAAGATTCATCATCTAATACTTCACCTATTGTGCCCCCCCCCCTAATGCGGTGATTACCAAAATAACATTCCAGGTGTGAAAAGCGCATACCTTTCTGCTACAATGACGCCAAATTTCACATTAACTAACAAAAAATACCTTCTTCTCGTATGTCCCTACTAAGGCTAATTATGTTTTTTTCTTTTAATTTTTGAAAGGGGCTGTAGCTCTATTACCAGTCACTCTTACATGTCAGGAGCATTGGAACATTAATTCTGTGACATTCTTGATTAATCTGATGCTTACTGACATTCCGAAAATAAATTTTGGGATTTTAGTAACATCACCCACCACCTTTTTACGCCTCTTTCCCCCCAAAAGGGGAGGCTTCCCAAAATAATGTTTGAGACGGCTTTACTAACTTTGTGAATGAGTGTTTTTACATTTTGTACCAAACACAACTCATTTGCCCCAAAATCTTTACGAATAATTATTGGAGAAAACTTTTCCAAAATTTAACATTGAATCTCTCATAAGGAAAATGAACTTTTGTGTTTACACCCCCAAAAGGGGAGCTAAACAGCAATTTTCTCCTATTTCCTTTAGAAATTCGAAAAATTCAGATATTTCTCAATAAAAGTGCTAAATGTGAAAATTTCATCTTCTCCCAGTGCTGTAGAAAATTACTAGAATTATGGAAGTCTATATATATATATATATATATATATATATATATATATATATATATATATATATATATATATATATATATATATATATATATATATATATATAGATAGATAGATAGATAGATAGATAGATAGATAGATTGATTGATAGATAGATGTCTGTGTGTATGTGTATACATGACCCACATTGGCCTACTCTTATCTGTGTAAGCACCAATAAATTCTATATATTTATTATCCATCAGACTCACTTCTAACCTCCAACAACGAGAAGTAATCTAAACATTTTCTACCCTTGTCTCAACAAGCACGCTGAATTTTTGCTGATGTCTAAAAGGTTGTGCAAAATGTCGTAGCTCAGCCGTGTAACAGTACCCGTTTTTGTACTAACCTAGCAAATATTTATTTCTCTGTTTTCTCGTAGATATTATCCTTAATTGTTCTGTTAGTTGAAGTTTAGCATTTCTTTCCAGCATCAAGGTTATATGAAATGTGGATCTATATTTTAAGGTGGAATTCGAATGTTCAAGTTTAAAGGCTCTCCCACCGGGAATTGAAAACGGGACGACTGCACCGAAAGCATACGCGTTAATCACTATACAAGCAGGGTTGACTTATTATTATTAATAGAAATATTAAGGTAGTTTATGGTTTTGTTAAGACATAGGTCGAAAATCGAAACTCCAAAACTCTTCTAACTCGCACAGAGATTAACTCATATTATCTGGTATTAAATAATATCAATGGACAAACATATCACAAAATTTGAGTCCTAAGTTATCACTTACTTTTCAGCGACAGGTAATTAGTAAAACCATATACTATCAACGACTAGCCAATCAGCAGAATTAAAAGAAAATCACATACTTAGGAGGAACTTCGAAATAAACATTATCGTTTCATCACAGACTATCTTCTTTCACCTTTTTTAAATGTACAGAATTGTGTTACATAACATGTCTGGTTTCAAAATTTGAAAAGTAAAAATAATTGACCTCACAAATACTTTTTATTTAATGCAAATTATGCGAAAAGTATTACGTTCTTTTTAAATTAAAAATGAACTCAAGTGAACTTATTGTGTACTAAAGTTTACCTTTAATATAGCATGTTTTTACATAACACCAGATTTAAAAAAAAAAAAAAAAAAGATACTGTGATTTTCTGATTGACACTTTTTTCGTTGTTAATTAACTTTTTCACCTTCTCTGAATCACAGTATAATTAGGATGTACTTTTCTTTGTGATAGCAACAAAAGCATATTTCTCTATCTGCGTATGCTTAAGAGATCAGATTTCACTATATGTTTACGGGACACAGAAACGGTACAAAAATAGATTATAATTGATAGGATTAAGGTTAAAGATGAAAGGTTAAAAGAAGAAAAAACGTAATTAATCATAAAAGTCTTTTTTTCGCATAACAAAATCCCCATATTATACATTACCACAGGGAATAAAACATTGATATGCTTTGGAAAAGTCTATGCATAGCCCTAAATAGGTATACTAGGGTAGAAAAATGAAACGACTTTTCTAGATTTACTTTCCATGTTCTTTAGATTGATTTATTTAATTTAAAGTCCCACGATTATGCCATTTGTGCTAATGGAGACGGGTGATTAATGGAAATGATTAATTGTGAAATTAATTTTGTCCTCTTCCATCTGGAATCGAATTCGAGACCACGTACATCGAAGACGCACGCCCTAGCCACCACCTTCATTTAAACAATTTCACATCAAGATTCGACTTCTTGCTGGTCAGTCCATGTCTCAGTCGTCCTATTTCAATCCATGTCTCAATCGTCCTACTCCAATCCTTGTTTCATGGAAGCTGTGATCCAATTCATGTCACACGTCAACTACAAAGTGTGAGAATTCCTCATTTTGTTGAAAGATTATCCAACATGTGCTATTTTTCTGTTTGTCAGCCTGAGGGAACAGAAAACTTTCAACTGCCTAACAAGGGAAGAGAGCAAGGGCGCCGATTTCTCTGTAAATTTGGGGGGGGGGCATTAAGATGCAGAAGGTACATATATGAGGATTTTGAGACAAATTGAATTTAAATTATGCCAAATAATGTATATTCATAAATACAGTAGCGGGTCCACATGAGTTTTGAGGGGGCCCGGGCCACCCGGCTCCCCAGGATCGGCGCCCTTGGAAGAGCGGGAGATTATATATCGAAGTGGAAGATAGTTTATACACCAATCGAAAACACTAATGACGCCTATTACGAAACTGTAATAAGAATTTTCCGAATGTATATATTCTGCGAGTTATATGAATATACAGGGTGTCCAAAAAGTGCGTAGCCACCCCTAGAAATCGCAAACGGTGAGGCAGATATCAAAACAAGAAAACATGTGTTTGATCATCTTAAAAGTACAACGTATCAAAGCAAAAAGCGTTGTCCTAGGGCCAGCTGCAGGGTCCCAGACGATGCGCAACTCAAAATTTTCGAATAGCAAGAGCAGTCATTAGTGATTAGTGTCCGGACCATACCCACAACATTCAAGACAGGAAGCGCCGAGTTATATTTAGACGAGACAGGAAAGTAACTTGTGTTTACCTTACAATCATATATACATACTGTACCAAAAAAAATCAAGATTCAGGTGCGTCTCAGATTTTGACAACCCTAGCGATCGGACCTGTTTGGAGTTCAAATCAGTCAAAAGTGAAAGAGTGAATCTGCTCCGCAAGTGAGAAAGAAAACAAAGAAAACTATCTTTTTTCGTCTTTATTTTGCAAGACACTGCCAATTATCTTCAAAAGACCATCCCCTTTAGTTTATTATTTAATTGTTAAATGCCTGTTTGATTAATTAACAAATGTTACGTTGCATCAACAAATTTGTGAAATATAAGTGATGTTCGTTGACCTCATTAAAGGAAATTTTCGTTATTATTTTCTTGATTGAACATGTCATGTAATCTGATTACTGAAAATTAATTTTTTTCAATGATTAGATTTTATCTCTATACCTCTTCATCAGGAGGCCTTTAATGAAACTATATAAAAATTTAATTAATCTGTTTCGGAGTTTGTAGTCCACTGTTCTCTTCCCTCACCGAAGGCTGAAAACAACGACGATGAAACACTAAAGGCTTCTGTGACATGAAACACCAAAAACAATTAACCTATCATATCTTCACGAAAACTTCAATTATATGCCAAAGTTTTACAGCTCTCAATCCTTTTTTTCTCACATTGTAACTGTTAAAAATTTCATGCAATCATGTTCGTGTAATACCAGTTATGCCTTTGATACTTGTGGTCCTGATTTGATTCAGATTAGGATACATTTGTTAATCATCTTTTATTGACATTTTTAACTTTTATACTGTACAATCAAAAAATATTGATAGCACTAATTGGATTTACATAGTACTCTCATTCTCTTGATATACCTACTACAGTGTCATTTTTTTATTACAACTTACGATTTTAATCTTAAATTGGTATTTTTATGTATTTCCTTTTGAAACTTAACAATTTGCAAGTGCCCATCCTAACAATAAGATTTTTTTTGACAACATTCACATGAATAGAAGTGCTGTTATCTGTTGTTTCTATGTTCATTATGTTCGTCTTTCTTGATGACTATAGTTCATTCCATATAACACTTATTAACCCTCGCATTATCTAGGTATTTTTTTGTAACGCGGAGTACCAATCGAGGGTTATTTTTTTGCCCACTCGTTAAGTGTTAGGTTAAAATTACTTAGTTGCATAAAATTTACTACAACAGTAGTCTACTCAAATCAATACTTCGTATATCCACTTAAAGCTTGTTTATTCTTTATCAATACTTTTATACTAGCTTCATATAAATCTCATTCATATCTTCAATCCAATTAAATCATATTTCTCATCAATGTAATATCTTTTGTAATCTTGAACCTTAAATCATAACATCAATAATCCATATCCTCAATACATCTTATTCCTTACTGTTTGCACATACTCATAACTATCTTAGCAACGGCTAGTGTCACATTTTAAAACCCTTTTCACCTACGTACTCTTATATCCCAATATTAAGATTAAATGTATCTCGCAAAAGATAGAAACTCTCACATAACTCTACACTAACAGAAGTAACAGTACACGAGATGAGACTAACAGCTATTTATTATACTGCCATCTAGGAGTGACACGTTAGTGGCGGATCTAGCCTGGGGCCGGGGTGCCTAGGCCCCGCATTTTTTTAGCGACAAAAATAATTTAACCTATGATTTATATTTTTTTAAAGTTTATAGTAAACTTTTGATATACCTATCATAGTCTGGACTCTTGCAGGCCCCCCAGTGTTCTCCTTCTAAATCCGCCACTGGACACTTCTAAATTTCAGTCACATCTCCTACCAACCGGAGGGGGGTACTTTGTGCCCAAAAACTTAGAATAGCAAATTTTATGAGACACACTAAGGTTCAATTTGAATCACCGTAAGGTATACGCTTTAACTAAACATGTTGAGCAATAACATTACATTTTCTTACAATTTTAAAGAAACGATTAGATGAGTAATTACAAAACAAGGATGAATTCAGGAGGTAGCCCGGGGGGAATATCCCCCCGAAGAAAATTTATCCCCCCCCCCGGAGAAACTCCCAAAATTTCCGTCACCAAATGTAGAAATTACTTCACCCAATTATTTGCTTTTCTTTCTGTGCACGGTCAGACGAAATCCGATCTCTCAATATACATATAAATGACGCAGACCCAGTCTATATAAATATTAAACATCTAAGATAGAATACCAAATAGGCAATAACCTGTATTTCTTAACGCTATGACCGAGTTTGGCAGAACATGAAATTATCAACTGTTGAAGAAAGGTTTGTATTTTAGTAGGTACTATAGGAAAGGAAAGATAGGGAAGATCTTTCGATCATTCCATATGATCTGTGATGTCAGCAGACTTCAGTTCTTGAAAATGTACAGTTCTTGCATTATTTGAAATAGAGCGCCTAAATCCCATTTCTCGCATCGGAAGTAACAGACGTAAATGTGTTTGACGATTGTTAAAGTAAACACACCTTTCTTTAACTAAAAATGAGTCAGTTAAAGGGTGAGATTCAGAGGGATCAGGGAGGAACAATTACTCCTCCTGGGTTAGAGATTTATATAGAATTTATCAATATAATAGTAGTATATAAGTGAAAGATTGCTATTGAAGGTTACGAAGATCCTGTTCACTGCCGTACCATAGGGGAGCGGCAAGCGGGGCGATGGCCCCGGGCGCCGAAGTAAGGGGCACAAAATTCGGGAGGGAAGAAGAAAATAAGGAAAGAAAAAAAGAGAAGAATGAAACACATGTGCACATGTGGGCAGTGGGCATGTGCACATATATAAAATGAAAGGAAAAAAGTAATAAAAAGTGCTGAAAATCAAGGAAGAGCAGGGTTTACTTTTTAAAACTTTCTCACCTTTCGCGGCTGGTCTGTCGACCTCACTCATATGTACGGGGGTGCCGTCGTATACTCTCGCCTCAAGCAAGGTAACCAGACGTCCTGTATTGGCCGGGACAGTCCCTTTTTTTAACCGCTGTCCCGTTTTTTTCCTGATTCTCAAACTGGACTCCTAAATGTCCTGTTTTTAAGCAAAAGTGACCCAGATGTCCCGTAATTATTATTCAAAATATAAATGATCAATGCAAATTCTACTTTCTTCCGTACCAACACTCATTGGGAAGGTTCAACTGTCTGGTACTTCTGAATGTTCCAAGCATGGCTTTACTTCATCAGCCATCAAATTTCCATTCCGCAGTAGAAAAAATACGTGAAGCATTTACAGTTTTTGAGGTAATTTCTGTTTTATATGATTTAAAGAGAAATTTAGCTTTAAAACCTCAAGATTGCTTCATTTCAGTATCTGCGAGGAAAACTCTTGAGCATTTGGACAGGGGGAGTTTTATTTCTGAAGGAACTTCATACTTTCTATCAAACTGCAGTTAAGTGAATAACAGGCCTTGAAACTTTTGAAACAATTTAATTAGATTACGCTTAAAGGTGTACCATGTTGGCAGGATATACAAAAACTGTAGACTTTATTCAAGAAAATAGTCCTTCCGTTCAGATTGATGATACTGCTCTTTACGACGACTGCGTATATTTAAAATAATACGTGACACCAGAAATATTGACTAAGTGGAACTCAAATAGAGTATCTCCTGACAAGTTCTGGGTAGAAGTATTTTCCCATTTCTGTTCTAATGTACCGAACTCAAATCTTCTAAAAGTTGTGGAGTTCCTTCTCTGTTTACCCGGGACTAATGATCCAACTGAATATGTATTCTCGCACATGAATGTTTTGTAAATAAGTGAGAAAACCCAACTGTCTATAGATATTTTGAAAGCTGTGCTGATCAGTAAGATTAATTTTGGTCAGTTTGTATTAATTTCTACAAACTGTTGAAAACAAACAAAGAACTGTTAAAGAGGATCCAGTCATCCCAAAAATACCAGTGAAAGTTACGCTAGATGATAGAGTAAAAAATAACGGATGTTCAATAATGAGGTAATTAGTTTATTTTGGATAGTACTTAAGTTAGAAACGATACTCTTACTTGTGTATTTTATAATTGAAAACACTAGTGAGTCCCAAAATGCAACCTGGAAGTCAGATATTTATCCCCCGTCGCTAATTTGTATGCGTCCCGTTTTTGCAAGTAAAAATTCTGGTCACCTTGGGCTCAAGCGCTGATTTTCCACGACACGGCGCTAATCTACTGAAGATTTCGTAAACTAAACTATTGATGTGTATGCAGTGAAGAAACCAAGGCTAATATGCTTGATTTCGAATCAGAAGTGTGAGAAAGAATGATAACTTTCTGTTAAGATATTCCTATGTATGTTTGTTTTAGAACAAAAAATATTTGAGTTAATTTAAATCTTTTTAAAAACTTCTACATTAGTAACAAACAGTAACTACTGAATATAGGAAATAATAACAAAAATAGCTACTGTAAATAGCAGTTCAAATTTAGTCTAAAATATATTTGCCAGTCTTTATTTAATGTTGTAGATAAAATTAAACGTTTTTTTAAAAAAATTATAATCTCACATTGAATATTTATCAGCAATTAGTCTCAATATTAGGTAAGATGTGCATGTGAATGGAATTGTTAAATATGCTGTTTTCTTGCAAAAATACAGAAAAGCAACCCTTTCCCCCCGGGGAGTTCACATTTCTTCCCGGGTGAAAATGTCTGAATTCAACACTGTTACAAAAGATATACTGTGGTGGGCACAGTATATCTGAAGGGTTAATAATTTGTGCAACACTTCATTATCCCTCATAACAGTAGTGTCCAATTATTAACAAAGAAAACGTTTCTTTGAAATTAATTGTTTGGCGACTGCATATAAAACAACAACAATTGTGTGTTACTAATATGACTTTTTCTTATGTCAGGTAGTTTATTTAACGACTGTCATTTATTTCAAAGTGTGATGCAGCTTATATTTTACCAAACCTGTGTCAAAATTTAACGCAACTCTGATAACACGTGGAAATTATGTTGAATTAACACCGTCATTATTTCTACTGTTTCACGAAATGTGAATCTACAACTTTGAAACCAATAAAAATGAAAACAAACCTACGAAATACAGAAACTAAAAGCATGAGAAAGTAGGTAAATTATTTGTCTTTTCCCTACTAGTAGAATAATTGCTTTAGCTGAAAACTAAGGATTGCTGTTTCACGATAATTCCTGATAATAGATAACCTAATAATAGACAACCACACTAATAGGTATCGTTAGCTGCGCTATCTTTGTCTTCCTTACGCCAAAAGATGTCAATGGCAAGCTGGCAATTTGTCGATCTAAAACTATTATGATTCTTTAATGGTAAATTAAAAACTTACAATAATTATCTCAATATAGGACAAAGGCATAGCCATATTTAGACGTGTGCATTAATGTTTGTGTACTAGCTGAACCTGCACACTCTACACAACGAATCATTCACTTATGATCATGCATCTCCTTGTCATTCCTCAACATCTCTACATGTCCCTTTACAGATACAAGTGAAGAACGTCTTGAAAAAAGGGAGATTTTTCGATTATGTTTTCAATATCTCGCACGGTTTGCAAGATTTGAGCCTATTTCCAGTTGAATTCATGTATGATCAGTATTTTCTTTCCTCTTGCATGCAGTATGTAATAAGCAAATACATTACACAATTAATTATTGTGTCAGTGATGGTGCTCATTGGGCAAAACACTCCAAACAATGAATACTCATTTCAGACTGTAGAAACGGTTATCCTTCGTTTGTCATTATCATTTGGCCATGAAACAAACCTCGGAGAGATATACTAATCTCGTATACAACTATGTGGTTTGGAATGTATAACTCGTAGTATATGATGCTTTATTGTTTTAAATTTCAATGCTACTCTATCCATCACGACTCTGGAACTCACTAAAGAAATAATAAACACTTCTGACCAGAGTATATACACTTGTTTATTAAAAACTAAATTCCAGTGTAACAGTTTCAACAACGTAACGTTGTCTTCATCAGACACTAACTACGGAGTTAGTGTCTGATGAAGACAACGTTACGTTGTTGAAACTGTTACACTGGAATTTAGTTTTTAATAAACAAGTGTATATACTCTGGTCAGAAGTGTTTATTATAAATTTCAATACTTCCAATGTACCCCTGAAAATGTAATAAAGAAATAACGGCCATTTTTTAAAAAAATCAATTAGAACTGAATAATCTACACATTCGGCATTTTTCTAGAGCTTGTGGTTTCCGAGATATCATTGTCAAACGAATGGGCCACATATAAACTTCCACAAACACAAAAACTTTTCTTGACCACAAACATATAAACCTAACATTTTAATGTATAGATAATGCGACAATTTAATTGCAATTTAAAATGTGTTGTTTCAATTTAATTATTACGAAATGGATAATTATGATACTGGACACGAATGTGGTTTTCTGTTTATTGTTAGGACAAGAGCTCTAACCACATTAATACTTATGAAACCGTATATTACACAAAGTACAAAGACAAGTAAAGTTAAGTGTTAGCAAATAGAACTTTTAATTACGCAAAATTTTTAACCTAGGTATATAGTGTACAGTAGCCTGAAGGGTCGGGCGCAAAAACTATCTACCTCTCTATATCTGGTATATATATATAATTTCATGCTTTGCGTAATTTTCTTATGGCATAATTGCATAGGTGTTAATGAACTGAAGTTATTGAAGTATTATAACTCGAAGTTAATGAAAACGCTTTTGTTCAGTGAGACGTGTGGGTAGCCGTTGTTGATTAAGACTTGCAAGATAATCCACTGGTTGAGAGAAACCTACAAACTTTGACTATAGAATTAAACTTTATTCAAGTCTTGAAGCCTTATTATTTCTGCCTCCTAAGATTCGCTATATTGAAT
Organism: Thermobia domestica; assembly: GCF_964235325.1. NCBI lineage: Eukaryota > Metazoa > Arthropoda > Insecta > Zygentoma > Lepismatidae > Thermobia > Thermobia domestica. The sequence goes on along the minus strand of NC_137454.1, from coordinate 233,565,561 downwards.
TTCAAGTTGTTTGCTTTACATACTGGAAAATATTTTGTACATGTACGTTGCATACTACGTTTCTTTTGTGCGTTATGTATTCATTTATTATGGCATGAGTTACCATGGGTAAGTAATATAATCTTAATACTTTTACATTCAAGACGATAAGATTAGAAGCACCATAAACATGAAACATGTAAACTGAAACTCGGTTAAAACTAGTTGGTGCATTATATGCAATAATTAAAAAGGTGTAGTGTTTTAAATGCATAACTTCATATATATGTGTATGTATGTGTATATGTGTATGTATATATGTATATATGTGTATGTATAATAAACATCTCTGAAATTATTCATTTTATTCAAATATTTCTATCAGTACGTCGATGCATGTAACAGTCTGATCCTTCATTATGGAGCAGTTTGAGTTTTGGAAATCGGATACCACCTTGAGTCTCCAACTTTACTACATATACAGGATGGGCCATTTATCTTGATACGCTCTTGTAATTTTTCAACTAACGTACAAAACTCTGACTAGTGAAGGTCACGGGGTATTATCCTGATTTCATATCGATACTATGCTCAATCGACTCGTTTTCAGATATCAAACAACTAAGCAAGCGGAGAACTCTTCGATCGGGATCTAACCTAACCTAATGATAAATAAAGTTGTGATCTGTAACTTAAGAATGTTGTTTTAGTTATATTCTAAACCAGTGGTGGACAAACTTTTTAGAAGGCCAAAAAATTTAAAAAAAAAACTTTTCGGCTCAATATAACTTATTAAATCAATGCTGTTTTATTTTGCAAAATTTTTCGAACACTAAGCACTAGCAATGATTGAAGTTACTCAACTGAATCGAACTGGGATGTATTGATTTCTAAGAAGTGAATTATATATTGTAGTCTGTCAGTGTTTGCAATAAAACTCTCAATGTAACCATATTCTTCTTTTCATTTGTCAGATTAGAAATCATGTTGCAGGCCGGATAAATCATCTTTCAGGGACTGCACGTGACCCGAGGGACCTAGTTTGTTCTTCACTATTCTAAACAATGCATTATAGCCCTAACATGATAACATGGACGTAGCGAGAAGTTTTGACACGGATGGTCAGAAAGAAAATGAAAGCAGAACTGTACGTAAAATTGTGCACAAAAGTAATTAAAGGCTACGCATTCTCTTACTATAACATTCTCAAATGCTCATTTCATTTGATTTTCAATGCATTAAAAATAAGATAAAATGTTATTTCAATGAATTTAAGAATTACAGATAAAATTTTGGAATGCATGACAAGAAAAGAAAGAAAAGTGAAAAGAAATAAGGGCGTGTACAGGAACGTTTGACACACCCACTAGTTACGCATATGCATGACAGTATATGATGTAAGGTTCAGTTTCCTACTACATGCGAATATATATTGGGTTGGCAACACTGTTATTCTTACACAGTACAGACTTTCTGTGATTTTGTCCATTAGTTTAAAGTTACAAGGGCCAAGATAACTAGTTCACCTTATCTCTCTCTGTCTATATATATATATAATACTAAAATATGAGTTTTATGAAACGATTTATTTCGAATGTGGGTGATTTTAAATAGCATAAATCATATTTCTGATTTCAAATGCATTAACCTTAATTTAAATCTTTTTAATTCAAGATTTCTTTGTGTTAATGGTATATATGTATAGTAACTAATGAATATATGTTTCATGGAGAATATTGAGTTTTAGAAGAAAACGAAAGAAAGGAAGAAAAACAAATATCATAAAATTTATCGGATATCCTGTCAATTCCTCATCTATTCCATCTTGTAGAATTTTAATTCTTGAATAGAATGTTTTATGAAGTGCAGAGCCTGTTGTTTCTGGGTGACTCCTCCTCCTTTCTCTAGTGTACGCTTGATGACTGTCTTGCGTGACATGCATTCGCAATAACACATTCTTCCTCTACATGTCTTTACCCTCCCCCTCATCTATTTCCATGTGATGTGTAGTAAAAGAGAGACAGAGTAGAGGGAAAAAACAGACAGTTTGGATACTTCTCTCTTTCACCCCGCTCTCACTATCTCGTTTTCACCATCTAACAAACATTCATGCAGAGAAAACAAAGGATTTGCATCAGAAAAGATTCGCGTCGAGAACATTTTACACTCGCCGTTGCTTTGGAGTGCCTTTGTGGTACTCAACTGGAATGCCGCGACGACCACCTTTACTTTTATATATATTTCCGTTCTTATATCCTCTCTCTTGCTTTTATCTTTTTTTACACTCTGTGAAAGAGGGTTTCTGAGAAAATATTATATTCGCATCGCACAGTCTCACAGTCTATATATATATGGTATAATCATATAAGGTGCGTACGAAGTGTTGCTCGTTGAGAGATGCCTCACCGCAGCAGAAAGGTAGATTGGAATTTACATGCATGTGTAGACTCACAAGAGATTTTTTTGTGTGAATTACTTGTTACGGTTCATATGCATATCAATCACTAGCGCAACGTTTATATGTAGTTCAAGACATTATACAGGAAGAATGTATTATTCCATGTCTTGAATCTCTCAAAGTAACGTATAAAATAAACGATTTTTCCTTAAAATATCTTTAATCTTAGTATTACTATAATATTCTATACACAAAATGTAGCACCACTGGTCTAGTCGCTTTTTACCAGCCTTGGTAAAAAAAATTGTAAAAACTCTTGTTTTTTTTAAAATCAGTTCTTTCTTCCAACCCTTTAACATCAGGTAGGAAAACTGAATAAGAAATTATTGGCAGTGTAATAGTAATAGATACAAGTGTAGTATGACTCCCATCCACATCGCTATTGATGTTCTAGTTGATATATCATTATTTTGTTTATGTATATTAGGTTTCCAATCTGCTCCTTTCCCCCTCCCTGTGGTTTACTAAGAAGTGAAGCAGGTAACTAGGCTAACTAAGACTAACTCTTCACTTGAAAATGAGTAATGCAACAAAAGAGGAGAAATGAACTAAGGCTAAAGATGAGAACGATTACCTTAAAATTAAAAAATATATATGAAAAAAAAATGTGTTTTCGACAGCACTCTTGAAAGGCTGTGTCGACAAGTTAAGGGTTGCGACACAGCTAAGTGTTAAAAACGTGATTAATATAACATAATATGTCAGACGACAAACTAAATCCGAGAGTAGGTGGCAGCATATAGTTAATATTTTCTTCTGCAAAAGGCTGCTAAAATTACAAAAATCACTTTTACGTATTAAATTCCTTAAATTTTAGTGTGATTTACAGAAACTAAATTTTATTTTCACTTCACTATTTAATACGGTTTAACATTGGATTCTTTCGAAGTTATGAATAAACTCCTAACTGTTTGAGGCAAAAGTTGCTAAATATGTAAAGTCCTACGCTACCAAGAGAAAGATGAATATGGCCAAAAATGTGAGAGGAATATGTCCAATAAATAATTCGTACGCAATAGCACAAACTAGAAAGCAAGTATTTTGTGTGGACAAGAAAACTGCGTGATCAGAGTAAGCGAATAATTAAGTAAGATGAGTAACTATCAAAATACAGTGAGGAAATTAAATCTTTAATTTAGAGTCCCACGATTATAATCTTTTAGGTTAAAGAAAAGGATGGGTCAGTAAAAGTGAATGATTATCAAAAATTTGTTGAATAATTAATGAAATAAGAATTTGGAAGGAAGTGGAAAAATTTTGAAAAATATCACGGACATGATTTGTGTACATCAAAGCCGCAAGACCGGAGACCTCTCGCTACTACTAAGCCAATGTGCCTCCAACACAGAGATATTTGATCAGTTTGATGTGATTCTCCCCATTTTGGGTTTATGTTTGAGCAGCTCAAACATACGAATACCACTTGGGATAATTCAAACGTATCTTTCGGAAGATAGGTATAGATTATAGTCCACAGCTGAGGATTATTGCACATGTTCTGCCCTATGCACATGTTATACTGTTGGCAAACTTGTACCGAAATTCAGTTATAATTAAGACACATGCGTTTCCTTACCTTTCCACCAGTTCTTCATGTATGTTAGCCTTCCTCTCTCATGCTTACACTTCCTCTATCTGATTGCTGGGAAAGATCACTTGTTTACATATCCTCATTTCACTACGTTGGAAACAATTAGACTAGACAATCACAACTATGCATTATGTACGAAGTATTTTTGTTATTTTCTATATCATCGAAAAGTAGATAGCAAAAATTTTTTATTGCGGTTCTTTTATTATTTTATATTTTAAATTGTAATCCTTGTAATCTAATTTATTCTAACAAATTCTTCTGCGCGTTAACATGCCCCCTGTCTCCACAGTCACATTCAGCCACACACATACTTTACGTGTGGCAATCTCATGTGGCGTAATCTGCACTAGAAATGGCCAAACCGTTGACCGCGGTCCACTAGTCGGCAGGCAAGTCGTGAGAGATAGCCTGTAGTATTTTCTGACTATTTAGTTTATTTTAGTTTCGTAAAACGAAAATTCGCTAAAAGAAGTATGACATTAGTTTTAAAAGGCTATATTGCAGTTCCGGTTTGTTCCTTATCGTATTCTATCTACTTTTGGAAACATTTTGATAAAGAAATAAAAGGAAAATTTAACAGAAGAGATGAAGAATTAGGAATATATTCTTTGTTCATGCGACATATTCTACATAGCTCTCAATACAAAATTACTGATCTATTAACGGTAACTATAACCTTACAAAAGTGGAAATTATATCTACAAATGGTCAAGACGTCCATTTATATGATATTGGAAAAAAGAGACGGTGATGTGGGCAAAAGATATTGACCAATCTGGTTCTAATTTTACATAGTTGTTACAGGGTTTAATAAGACAACTTTTGTCCTGCGACAGTAGGTATAGACATTTCCCATAAAAATTCAACAGCAGCTGTTCTGGCCAATTATATCTGTTCTGGTGCACTACACAAAGTTGAGACTGTCTCTTCTCGAAAGGGTATCGTGAAAGAGATATTTCGGAAAGTATAGATCTGTCTCTGTTGGAAGACCTGTCTCGTCTAGTATATCGTCAAGATAATTCTGTCTCGTCTCATGGATAATCCTAGACAATTACCATCTCTCGTAATAAATATACCACCGAAATAAAATAATAAAATACCTCCCACGGGCTTAGGACGTGAGTACGTATTATTATGAATGTTCAAGATTTTTGACATTATGAGGGGACAGAAAAAGTGGCATTTATTTCTGTTTTATTGAGATGATTTTTTCGAATTTTACACAACTTGAAAGGTTCATCAATCAGTGTTTACTTTACACATTCTCTAATCACTATTTTGAATGATGTTTTCAACATTTCATAGAAAATAATTGAGGTGTAATGCCGGCAACAGGAGAAGTATCAATCTGACCAAAGATGAAGTTCTCAGTGGAACGTGGCGATATTGCATATAGAAAGAGAGAGAAAAAGATTTTTAATAATTACTCTAACCTTCCTGTTCGTTCAAAGTTAAAAGGAACAAACAAGACACACTCACAAACCGTCGTATGTGGATTCATAACGAGCTGAAGTCCTATAAATTTTCTCTCCTGAAGAATTTTGTCGGTGCCGCGTGTCCTCCAGTTTTTCGGTTGCACGCTTCAATTACTGTTTCAGTCTACGTTGTAAGACGTTAATCTCTAATTTTAAAGAGACTATTGAAGAGATTGTGCCGAAATAAAGCAACGAAAGTAGCAAATTCTCAAAATAGCAGTTTACGTTCCTAAAATAAATATATTTATTGTATTTTTATGTTATTAATTTATTAAAATCTTACATTAAAGAGTAAAATTTACATTAAGAATTGTAAATAGCACTAACTAATAAGTATGACTTTGAAAGTTTCAATTACCAGAACGCATAAAAACGAAAAAATATTTTTTTAAAAATTACAAATCATAGAAATCATAGCCAAAACATAAAACTGTACTCAAAATATGTTCATGAATACTGTATTACACGGTAACGGCAAACAATATAACTTATATTTACGGTAGAAAAGATTAACAATACGTATGAAGCAACCATAAAATGGCAAATTTGCCCAATTATCATATTAAATGAAATTTATACACGATTTGGTGCAAAATGACAAAATATGGCATGAGTGGCACTTTGCCACAACTGATGGTCTTTAGTGATCGCTTTGTAATGAATTGTCCAGAAATGAAATTTATTGACTGCATAAAATTAATAATACTTGCCAATAAAAGACAAAATATTGAATATGTTCCTTTCCATAAGATTCCAAGAATTTGTCAATGAGATATCTTACAATTGCAATCCATGATAAGATATTGTGAAGTTATTTGAGAGAAGGAAATAATAGTCGAGACATAGTGTGTCAATACTTAAATTTTGCGGTTTGTATTTTTAAAACAAGCTTGTGAACGTAAAACGAGAGAGAAAAAGAGGAAAATTGTTAGTCCCTTATACTTGCTCTTTTCAGAATGCATACAGTACGGCTCAGGCAGACAAAAGTTCTGTACAGTTTGGTTCTGTTAACTACTATTGTGTTCTGTAGCGCTCCAGTATTGTGCTCATTGAAGTGAAGTCAAATGCGGCTCTTACAGTAATCGGAGTACACGGGCAATTTGTTCCCATAAAGAAGATTTTCCATTTAAGTGAACGTACTCTCTGGGAATGAAACGCATAACTATTGGAGACATGGTACAGCAGTCTTATTTCAACATGTTCCATAGACCAGCCATACGTATATATGTGTATACAAACATACATTCACATTCACGCGTACAAAAGCAGACAAAAGTCATTTTCTTGTCTGCAGACTAAAGATACGGGCAGACAGAATTATATTTCATATTTTATTTTTAAACATGATGAAGCAAGGTTTTCAATGAAGTAGAAATTCAGTGCTTTTAGATAATAACTCTAAGCAATTATGTGGATTACGTACAGGAAAATAAGTACCAATGATGACATGGGTCACCTGTGTCTGGGTGTCGTTTCTTAGACTCTGTCTCGTCCGGTGACCCATAAGCAGCTGCATTATAAACTCTATAGAATTACTGCAGAATTCTGTAGCGAGTTAGTAATGGTGAGCACGAATAATCATGTACTTGTATAACAAAATACTTTGGCTTGAGTAATATTTACCTGTACCTTGGGCAGAAAGTACTCATACATATGCACTATACTTAGTAGAATGTTAGTTTCCTATTAACAAAAGAAGAATGTTTTTAATATATGTAAGATTATTATGGGATAGTTGTTGATATGGACATGTTTTATGGTTACTTAGCCAGTGAGTTTGTGTGCTTGACAGTATTAAGGAAAATATATTATAAAGTATATCAACTAATAAACCATTTTAGCAACGTTCATCGACGTTATCATTCTAATAGAAAAGGTGAGAATAATGCTATATAATTATTAAAGATAATTTTTACATGCAAACAAATACTAGCACTCAATATTTGTATATCTTACTTAGACGAACCAGGTTAACGACTACCCTCAGTAAGTCGTCGTTAAAAATTTGGTTTACCTCACCCGGGACCTTTGTAAATTCAGTTCCCGAAGAAGAAGAGTAAGGTTGAATTTACTTTTACTACAGTTAATGAATACGAACTTAACCATATTGCGAAGTGGTAAAGTAATCATAAGAAAAATGGACAACGAAACAAGGCAGCATGAATCAAATACTAGTGACCAAGGTGAAACTAGTGTAACACCAGGTTTGTCATCGGAAGATATCTTGTTAGCTTTACAGCGACAATTAATGCAGATGTCTACCGAGATAAAGAAGCAAAATGAAGAATTAAAGCAGACCATAGATCAAAAGTCGGACGAAGCTAACAAGCGAAATGAAGAATTAAAGCAGACCATGGAACAGAAGTTCAACGAAGCTAACAAACAAAATGAAGAATTAAAGCAGACCATGGAACAGAAATTCAACGAATCTAACAAGACCATGGAACAGAAGATAGAACTGAAGTTTGACGAAGCTAACAAGCAATATGAAGAATTAAGTAGACGGATAGAACAGAAATCAGATGAAACGAAACAGACAATTGTCCAGGTGGTGAACGACATATCCTCACAGTTCGAGGAAAAGTTAAAAAGGATATCCGATGATTGTCAGGAAAAGCACAATCACCAAAATCAAGAAATCTGTGCTGTAAAAAAAGATTTAGAAGTAATAGAATCTTCCCTTAAGCAGCAAAAGATCCAGGTTAGCAACAACTCTAATAACATACGTGTAAATACACAGTTGTTAGCTACTATTCAGGAAGAGATTAGAACGTTACAGGCTAAAGACAACATTTACCGAAATAACTTGGGTAGTGATCGCTTTGAGTTGCCCCAATCACCTGAGATGAACTCGCCTTCGCCGGGGTCTGATGAAGATATTATACTAGAAGAAAGTTGTCCGAAGAGTACTGATGAGCGAAACATAGATGGTGTCACGACACAGCACGTCACGGATAGGAACTATCACTCAACAAGAACAAGGAATGAGAAAAAGAAGGTAAAATTAAGTGTTAAAATGAGTGAAATTAGAGCTATGAGCAAATTCAGTGGTAAGTGTAATGAGAATGCTACTTCTTTCTTAGAGAAATTCCAAGACGAATGCAATATAATGTGCATCGATCGATCCCAATATATGAAATTAATACCCCATGTATTACTCCCACCTTGTTCCTTATGGTTTAAGGCAATACGTGATCACATTAGTACATATGAGGAATTCAAAGCGGCATTGATCGCTAATTATGAAAATGACTTTTTGCTGGCAAATAGAGATGCCACCCTTAGAAATCAACACTTCAATCCTCGATTGCACAAATCTGTTGTAGAGTTTGTTGTAAATGTCTACAACGAATTAAAGGTCGTTAATCCTTTGCAATCGGAATCGAGAATAATAGCATCGATTCGAAATTTGCTTCCATTTAAATTGCAACAGATCTTATTTTCCACACAGTGTATGAGTTTCAGCCATTTATTGATGCTTGTCCAATGCTACGAAACTCAATACCATGCCATGAATCCACAATCAGGAATAGGTAAAAATAAGAATAATTCAGATCATTTGGTGCCTGTTCGGAATTTAAATATTCGGAGTGTGAATAATACAGAACCTAACCTAACCCGAGTATACTCTAGCAATCCAAATGAACAAAATAAGCAATGTTATGTAGGGAATCCGCCTAACCTAACTAAGCATGGTAATTATGATGTCAGATCACTCAACAGCAGTAGACATAAAAATAATCGAAGTACTGAGCGAAACTCCAGAAATACAGCGAACTACGTGGATAGACGTAATTGGAGATCAAGAGAGGGCACTTCATACCAAAATCAGAATCACGATGAAAGACATGTACAACATCATATAGAACCTAATCATGATAGCGCAGTACAGTGCACTTTATTAGAACCGTATGCAAGTTCGAATGTAACCTGATTACCGTTACTGAAATTAGGTTAAATTCATGTTAGTTGTAGATTCTTGTAAATTTTCATTTTTAAGTTTATGTGTTAATATCAATAATGAAAACGATTCTTAAAAATACTTGAAATGCTTAAATAGAGTTTTAAGTAGATTGGAAAATTAATTTTCAAATGATTTTTATTCTTTCTTGTTAATGTGAAGAATCATAATTCGATTTATAATTAATTAAAAGCAAAGATTATTTATATTAGATTGATTTGTGTTGAAAATTTAATTGTCAAAGATTATGTTAAAAAGAAGCTCTATTCTATAAAACTAATTATTCAACGACTAACTTGAACAATATTCTTCTTTATTATAACATCTTAGTGCTACTATGTATACTTTTAAAATGCAACATCTGACTTATTTGTTATTTAATGCGCCCGCAAAGATTAATATTATTTTGTAAACCACGTTTGTCCTTTACATTTTTTGAAATCGCAACCTTCGACGACTAATTAAATAAGCGACGATATTTTAATAAGGAAATATATTAATAATATAGTGGATAATAATGAAATAAATATAATTAAAGTAATTAAAGATAAATATTGATGAAATGAAAGATTTGTTATGAATGTATTTATATATATGTATATGTGAAATATAATGAATAGATATACAAGGTGCGATTAAAATATGATGGGCATAAGCAATGTAAAGAACATTAATATAAACGGACCAGTGGTTCTTGAAGATAAAAGCCAAGCCTACTCATGACTTTTATATTCAGTCCCTTTGTCGAGCGACATTTTTTATATAACAAAATACTTTGGCTTGAGTAATATTTACCTGTACCTTGGGCAGAAAGTACTCATACATATGCACTATACTTAGTAGAATGTTAGTTTCCTATTAACAAAAGAAGAATGTTTTTAATATATGTAAGATTATTATGGGATAGTTGTTGATATGGACATGTTTTATGGTTACTTAGCCAGTGAGTTTGTGTACTTAACAGTTTAAAGAAAAGGATATTTAAGTTATATCAAATAATAAACCAGTTTAACACCATTTATAGACGTTGTCATATTTATTAAAAAGGTGAGATTAATGGTATTTACATATCGAAGCTAATTTTTACATGAGGAAGAAATACTACCACTTCGAATTTTTATTTTAGCAAACGAACCAGGTTTACGACTATCATTTTGATAAGTCGTTGTACTTGGTTCCGTAATCAAAATACCGTTACTTTTGGCATGTATTTCAAATATAATTTTATTCTTATTCATATTTTTATACCAAAAATAATACAGTGCTATTTTTAACAGTCTCTACAAAAGCTTTATGACAACATTGAGCTCAGCGGCATCTTTAATACTCTAAAGTTAATTTCAAAACATGATGTCCTCTTCACCAGGAGATATTCGTAGCACTCACCTGTCTCTATTTCCTTCACATTGAATAAAGCACGAAAATCTGAACAGCGACCCTTAATTGAAGACGACCTAACATTTTACAGTTATGTGTTCAAGGTAAATATAGATTCTTTCAAAAGAAGGTATGTAACGAGGACTTTATATTTTGAAATAGACTATACATGTCAAGTTTTACATACATCCTCTACAAACTTCGACATTCCGCTGTAATGAACAAAAATGTATCGTTACATTTTCGGTATTTTGTTAGAGTATTTAGCATTTCTGAATCGTAACTTATTTTAAAATATTTTTATACCTAGGTAGTTTTTACAATCAGTATTTTACATGTCATTAGGCTTCATGTTCCTGTAAACTAGATTTGTACCTTTGTTTAACTTTATTCGGTTTCAATCGGGTCAATTTTGCATGTTTGATGTGTTATTGTAAATTGAATCTGCATATTTTCTATGTTCCTTCCTGTCAATTATCTATCCATTCGTGTGTTATCAGTTCTTTTTGATATTACAGAAATATATGACAGAAAAGAAAATCTTGGTATACAAGTATATCGTCAACTTTATAAAACTGATTTTAAAACTCTACAAAAGGTTCTACATATAAGTTCTATAGGTTTTTGACAGGTATATCGGCAATTATAAGATAATTTAGTTGAACCGAGAGTTGAAAATATTGAATACGTCTGGGAACGTTAACAGTAAATCATTGGTAGTATGTACATAATGAAGTAACCTAATTTATAAATATTCAGTGGTGTAGGCAAGAGTATGGTGTTGTCCAACAATTTAGTAGAAGAGGTACGGAAAACTAATATCGTGAAAAATGCAATCCACGAAATTCGCATTACAATTTGTTGTATATAGAAGTATATTTCGAAACTTGGAAGCGACAAGTAGAATCCTCTGGGTATAAAGTTTAGTGTAATGTTTCAAAAGTGACTGTTGTAGTTTAGAAAATATATAATTGAAAAGGTGCCAATTTTAAGCTATTGAAAAGAGGCTTTTTGATGCCATGTGTACACTGGGTATTTAACGTCCGCATAATCAAAAAAATAACCCTTACTTTTCCGGGTTTCTAACACCGCGTTAACAGCGTCCATATATATATGTACGTAATTATGTGTACATGTAAGAAGTAGTGTAGCACCCATATTTATAAAATACAGTACAATAAATACATCAATACAAAATCTCACTCTGCTCCTTAACACAAGCTTTCACATTCAGTATTGAGTGAGGAAATTTAATAATTGAGTGAGGATATTTCTAATTTTACGGCGACATAATGAACATAATTTTCACAGCGCAGGAAGACAGAAAAAAGAAGGAAGCTTCCAGAAGATTTGAAGTTGTCCAAAACATTTGTTCTTACAACCAATTACAATCTGCTACTGAAATCAAGAAGAAAACTGAGAAAATCACATACACTTGCCCCTACATCAACATCAAATACCTATACGTCCTTTCAAAAGTCACTTAAAAGCCAGAGAAAAAGCTTCCACTGAACACTAAACTTGGGAAGAAAGAGAAAATAGATGATATGAAGACTACCTCAGACGTGATCAAAACTTCAACTATAACTAGTAATGTTGGGCATTGTAAAAAAAAAAAAAAAGATTATGATAAAGCATTTATTTCTTTATTTTCTTAAGTTGCAAATTTTCCACGCCTTATACTTTACCGATTTCACTATTCCACAAAAGTCAGAGATTTCCTTAGATATTTTGCGGAGCATAGTTCCTTTGATTAGAGGAAGCGATTGATTGATTACTTACTTTCCTTATTAACAGCTGATTCTAACCTAAAGGATTTGCTTCTTTATCCTTGACTGATTCTAACCTAAGAATTAGGAATGGCTAGAATACCTCAGAAATATATATCCGAAATTCCAATAGAACCCAATATTCATTTACAAAATTAGAGTGGAATGTGTTCTTTTAAATGTTAAGGATAATCCACCCCTTTTCTTTACTAGTTTTAACTCTATCAAGGGGAATCATGAGCTTCAAATAAAATATACGCCATATTGCTACAAAATCATACATATTGAGATATTACGAAAATTATTGTGTTCTCTCTCTCTCTCTCTTTATATATATATATATATATATATATATATATATATATATATATATATATATATATATATATATATATATATATATATATATATATATATATATATATATATATATTAGGATATCCTTATTTCTAAACTTCTGAGGTTTAGTCTCACCCTCCTGAAATGGTTCCATATCAGACCAGAGAAACTTAGGGAAAAATTAACTGAATTGAATAATATTAAATTATGCTACCTCAAGTTTCAATGCATTTACAGTATAAATATGGGGCAAAGAAAAGTTTAGAAAGACAATTATAAATTAAAAAGAAATACTGTATTATAAAGATAATAACTATGAAATCGTGGGAGATACGTTTGAAATATCGTTATGTATGTATGTATGTGTGTGTGTGTGTGTGTGTGTGTGTGTGTGTGTGTGTGTGTGTGTGTGTGTGTGTGTGTGTGTGTGTGTGGTGAATAGTTACCCCAAAACTGTATTACGTGCCTCCTTTCTATTAAAAAAGATTGTACCTCAATCCAAAATGGTGGAATTTAAGACGGCTGCCAAGATTGTACTATACAGTAATAGATGCAGTTCTATCTCAATTACTACAGTACAATCGAAGATATGCTGTCACTCCCTCTTGGTATTCCAAACGTACTACATACCTTTGTCTCCTATTGTATATTGTAATACATTCAAACCTTAATCGCTTGGGCACAATTTAATATTATTATGAGCTGATTTTTCTTTAAATGTAAAATCTAACATTTGATCGTACTTTCATCATCAAGTTAAAGGCTTAAAGCAGAAAACATTGACATTAGGAAATATCGAGAGATGTTGACTATAACAGTTTTGGCAACGTAAATACAGAGAATAATAAGCAGATGTATACAATAAAAATCAGTTTTGAAGGTTCAGCAAAGGAGGTTTAATTAAAATCAGTGAGAAAAAGGAAAATAGGTTCATTATGATATTGTTCGAGAAGAAACTATATAGAAAATAATGGAAGGTAAAGGATAGAAAAAATATTCCAATTTATGAATATCCATACGTCTTGCATTGAAACAAAGAGGGACGGGGAGGAATATGGTGAATTGTGTATTTAATTTTCCATAAACCATCTGCAAGTTGCATCAGAACACTTAGAAAGAAAGGTTAGAAATAACAGTTGATGAATACTTCCTTATTAAGGAACAACCAGAGTGGTTTACATAAGAATAAGGATATACTTAAATTACCAGAATTGCATTTTGGTATCCATCGTGTATTTTGTTTTTCAAAATTGGAAGCAAAATTATAAAAGTACGAACACATACCTTTTTTTTTTTTTTTGAAAGCATGATCCGGAAGAGAAAAAGAGAATCTACAAATAGCAGTTAGTTTACTTGTAGCATTTATTGGACAGAACAGATCACTTTTCAAGCGATGAATTACTAATAACTCCTTTTCGTTACAAAAAAAAAAGAAAAAACTGAGAAAGAAAAACAACTTTGACATTTCATGTATGATTAATTTTTCATCGCTAAATGTAGCTTCGTCTCTTCTCTACCTCGTTTATATACATACACTCATCCCTAAATGTATGCAATAATTGACAACTACAGGACATTTCATATTGTATTGATTGAAACGAATGTTAATTAATGCTTCAGGAACATTTATGCTTGAACAGTTTCTATATACTTTGCGTTTAGAAGTCATTAGCAATATTAATAACCAATGACTTTGAAGGGACAAATGCTTATTCTGCTAAAAGTATATCCAATTATTGGGGAAAATAATGAGAAGTTAGTTTTAATTAAACTCATACAAGCAATGTTCAAAACACACAAAAAGAAATAAATGATTTAGGAATCAAGGTTAATGAAACTTGAGTTATCGATATCAACTCCAAACATGTTCATTTATATTTATTTTTGCAAGTTTGAAACAAACAATATCAGTAAAATTTCATTTCGAAATAGAGACGATGGAGTTCTGAACGTTCTAAATAAAAACAAATCAACAAGATTTCTGTAACTGTCAAGCATCAGATTTTGAAATGTTGTAGAAATAGAGTTTTTTCTTTGAAATCAAGACTGTTGGAAAGATTATATTTAGTTAAATGTGACTCCCTAAAATGGGTAAATGAAGTTGAATTTGAGTTTCTTCACTGAATATGTATAGTCAGCGCATCGGCACTTATGACAGTTATTACTAGCTTTTACATCAGCGTTTCCTTTATCTTAATTTAAGTATATTTCGAATTGACTCATGAAGAAAGCCAATGTAAAAAAATATTGTGCCTCACTGAAAAATTGAACCTAGGACTAAGCACACCAAATGCATGCAAGCTAATGATTTTCCAATTATAGAATACTAAATTGTAGCGCAACAGCTCTTGGAAGAAGTAATAATTCGAAACTATATACTAAAGCATTTGTGATAGATTTCCACTATGTTTATTTATTTTAATTTTAAAAAACTGCATATGAAATGAAATATTTAAATCTTTATATTGCATATGCTGTATTGATGGATTAAATGGATTTGGAAAATCCTTTAGCCACATCTGCTGAAAACGTCCCTACGTTATGTTTCTGTGAAAATAATGTAAATAGTATTCAAGAGTCTGTCAGATATCTAAGAAGTTATTTGCGTACAGAGCAAATAGTGAGGTTAAATTTCCTTTAAAACACGACGACATATTGTAAAACTAAAAGTTCTGCTGTTTCTGTATGAGCAGCGGGGGAGAATTGACAAGAATGCTACGCTCGGATCTCCAAATGCCAGCTAACCTGGTTCATTGGATATGGCACTTAGGTTAACTGAGTTCCTAACGGAGGAGGTGAGCCTTCGTCTCTTATCCAAAATGGGCAAATAGGCTGTGCCTTTGGGTTCGGGAAATAAGGATATGCTACCCCAACACGTTAAAGAGGAGTAGTTAGTATGCTTATGGGGCGGTTCCAATGCACAATTGGGAGGGGTTACAACCTCTCAAAGGGCGCTTGATGTGTGTTCTCGGATCCAGGATGAGATACTTGATCCAAAATTTGCAGTGAGATAGTAACTTCCCCCGCAGTGTTCGTAATCATGAGTGGATTCCGACGACCTGTCGGGAGAATCTTACTCCCAAATGGCATCTTTGCCAAAGCAAATAGTCTACATCAGTCATATGGTCCAGTATTGTGCGATGTACCTTTATCATAACTAGAGGAAGTCCCGTATTGATTGGACGCCCTTGCCAGGGGAAAGTGCTGTTGTCTTCTCTCAAATCGAGACATACACGTGCCTTTGGACTCAGGAGCAGCTGACCTGCAATGTGTACGTGTTACCTTAACACGTAAAAAGAGAGAACATCTCGTATTGTTGAAAGTTGTCTTCCGGAGGAAAGTTGTCTTCTGCCTGGAAGCTGCCCAAAGGGAAACTGGAGAATGGTGCCAATCTCTGTAATCTGTGGAACAGTTTTCAATATCAGTGAAAGGAAATACACAAACTGGATTATTCTGGCTTCAATCTCAAATGGTGATCTGACACGTATCATTGGATATGGGATGAAATAGAAGTATCCTGATATGTCTGCGGTACCTCTACACCCACATTGGATATGGGCTGAGGCCTTTGAACGATAGAAGTAGACAGGGCCAGGAATAAGCTAATCCTCACCTTTGTCATGAATTCCCAGATTGTGGGTTGTACTCTGCCAGGCTGTGATCAAACCGTAACATTCGGTAGCTGGTATTAGCACTGGTGGGTTGGCTTATACGCCAGTTGAGCATGATAGGCTCTGACGCGCTAGTAAAGCTGCTTAGAACAGTAGGTTAAACTGGTAGGCACTCAAGACAGTCCTGTCGCGCAATGAAAGTACCCCATTCTTCTAGAATAAGATAGAGGTTACACTTTTAACGACAGCAAGATCGAGGTACAAACCTTGAATGTGCGCAGTGTGCAGGAGTACTTTGTAAATCCAGAGTAAGGAAACAAGCACCGGGTAGTTCACCAGTACCAGACTATAAAAGTAGTCTGATAGAACGAACCTAGTCCTTCAAGGCAGATAAACCCGTGGCACTTGACTTCTATACTCTAATATTCCTTAAAATTGACGTATACTCGTATAAGCATGCCGGAATTTTGCTTCATCTTGAATTAAAGTATACAATTTCTAGCTTCTAAAGGCGAGCAAATGAGTGAAATGGTTTATTATTGTCCATGTGTCTGGCATATTCTGGAAAGACGAGAGAATAGTGATTGTTCCAGATTCACATGGTGTAATTCGAAAACAGACGAAATAATCAGGTAATGACGGAAATAATCACTACTCTCTCATATTGAGAAAAGAATCCTATGCCTCTTAGGAACGAAAGTCCATCCCTAGAAAATCACATCAGGTGATGATGGGAAAATATCATCATTGTTCTACAACCAAGTAATGTTAGTATATATGAAAACAAAACTATATAATTTCACAATCTTTTAACTTTATTTCAACTTGATACAGAAATTGTTATTGTCTTCTACGCTGTTCTCTACTCTGCATTGATTACACATCTATATATTAAACTTGAAAATGACACCGAAGAGATAACGATTTGTTCACAAAAATATACATCAACAGTACCAGAGAAAATTTTTGCTTTATATGTGCTTTTAAGAAAGCCGTGTAGGCTTCGTTAGAATACTAAGACACTATGTAGTGTTGTATTACCGAATAATTTTCAACATACAGTTTGCGTATAGTCATTGTAATGGTACTAGATGTTTTCAGTGACAAACAGCATATGTAATCATGTTGTGTTTTCCAGCACCATCTTATACGGGTCTTCGGCACGGGAGACCCGGATTCCACACTCAGCAGTAGATTATGTGGTTTCAGTCCCATGCAAAACTGTAAGTCCACGTCTCATACAGCCTAACTACCGAATGATACGCTAAACGCAAGTCAACTTTGTAATTCTCAAAGCAATTCCGCTTTCATATAGACAATCTATTTTACTTCGCTCCGTAGGTAAACAATTAAACAAGGGACAAAGTGCTGAAAACCTCTTTTCATTTGTCTTCTACTATCCTATTTTTGTTTCGCTTTAGCCAATGCCAGAGCGATCAAAAGACAAAGAGAGAGAAAACGAGATTGTCCTGTGGTTCTTCACCACGAATGAAATGTCAACTTGACAAAATCTACATCCATTTCACAAAGTACCCTCTGTGTTCTCTCATAGCGTGTTGTGTGTATATATTCGGATTTAACACAATATCAGCTTTTATATTTTCCTTGTGCACATACATATAGACACTAACATATGAAATACATTTTCCCTATATATAGTTTACTAGACTTTGACTTCACAAGTTTGATTAAATAGAGCACTGATCCCACGAGAAATTTCCTCAAAATTTTTGATTTGTCGGACAATGGAGTGCTTTCAGATTGTGTAATATTCTCGGATTCAACTGTTAGAATTTCCAATATGAAATTACAGTTTTACGGTTTATATTTTCTCTTGAGGGTAAGTAAATTATTCTGCTCTTGAATTATTCATTTATATGTATGTAGGTATTTGTACTATTTTAGTGTGCAAGTACATTGTCATTTTCATCATTTACTTGGGTATATTATCGTTCGATCCAATATTAAAAATTCTCAATCTACTTTTTTAAAATTGCTTTTTTAATTAAAAGATGAAATGAAATATTTCAGTTTAACATTTAATTAAAAGAAATAAGCATTATAGCTCAGTGTCTTGAGGTGAACCAGGCAAGTGATAAATACAATAGAAATACTTGTATGATGCATAAAACTATAGGAAGGAAGACAGTGCAAAGAAACGGAACAATATGAAAAAATAAAAGATAATCATGTTCACAAATGTCTTAGGGATCGGACATAGAATGAGTAGATACTCTAAAGTCAACATAATCATGTCATTCCTACTTTACAACTTTAAGGCTGCGTAAACAACTTCCGATGATTTTCTTACAGCATTCACCTCAGTTCTATTTATTAAACACTAAACAGGGATTTCAGACACGGGCGATTTAGCTTCATTCATTATCTCGTATTGTTGATTTCTATAAGGGTTGTACTGTCGTGCTTGAAATGTCGACAAATAAATAAAATAAATCTCTTCCCGATGGGAAAGCACTGGAAAATTTGAACGCGTTACTGTGATTTGAACCTCATCTTAAACTGTAGATCCGTGTCTCATATAGCCGTGGTGCTGAAAAGAGACGCTAAATGTCAACAAATAAACATAAGAAACACCTATTTAGATAAATATATAGTTCTTAAGTTCTGTGTTATGGTGCTTCAGCTGCTGTATGTTCCTCATAAGTTTTCAACTTAGGCTAACATTTCCTTATTCTCACAGAATCTCGACCTCGACCTTGCTTTTTTTCCCCCACGAAGCTAACGATAAAATTTTCCTTCACCATAAAATAGAACAAATTTATTTTCTAACTTCTAGTTCTTTTCACGCTATTTGTGTTGTACAGTCGCCCTAAAATTCACACTAATTCCACACTTGGCTTAATCAGTCGTAGCAAATGTTCCAGTCGGGCACGGTTATTTTTAAAAAATATGTTTTCTCTGTTTTCCACAAAGTCGTGTGGAAATTAGTAAGATTCGTTTTCATGTTATTCGTAAAAGGTTATGGAGTGGTTTTACAATTTTAAAACAAGAATCGTTGTAAAAGAATAATTACTGCCATTTTTGCCATGTAGTATATTTATATTTATAACTTTGTCCATTATGTGTCCTCTTGGAATGTAAATTCTTGACTATTCATCATGATAATAAATATTAATGAAATGACTTGTTATAGCTATGTTTATTGTCATGATTTAGTAAGTAAAATTGTAAAAACTTAAGTTGTTTTTAATATGCAATAATAGGTCAATTGACACAGAACAAAGAACTGGTATTGAAGCAAGAGGACTTCTTGTACAGATCCCCTTAAATTTTCTTAGAACTTGATAAATCTACCTCCAAACAATAAACATATTATGCTTCCTAAATAGTATATTGCCAACAATAATTAACTTCCGCCGAAAGCTGAATCCACCGTAAAACTTCAAATATTATAGAGTTTAATTGACTTCAATGTAAACTACAATTAAATTTTAAAAAAATCGAACATCCACAAGTTACATAAATATAAATAAATTTAAAACTCAGGTTTTCTCGGTATAACTAGAATAAATTACACACACTTCAAAAATAACTTAATTGCGTTCATGTTCCCAACAAAAAAGCTAATACTATTTTGAAATGTTATTCAGTCATTTATGTCCTTCATTGATTTCTCCTGAACAGTCAAGGACAAACTATATCGTACGAGTTCAACCAAACTCATCCGATCTGAATGAGCTCGGCAAGGTGGTAGATTTTGACCTTACTATAAAAGCATATAAAATATTATTTAATGCTTTTATATGATGTGAAATATTATGGTAAGCTTTCATATGATGTGAAATATATATGCTATGATTTTACATGTGAAATATGGGTACTTTTATGAGATGTGAAATATTATGGTGTTCTTTTATATAATGTGAAATATAATATAAATACTATGCTTTTATATTATGTGAAATATAATGTGATGTGAATTTAATGCTATGCTTTTGGTTTCCGAGTCATCGACTGTCAAACGCAATTTTCTTCAAATAATTTTAGTAAAGATTTGTTTTAAAAGTCAATAAACCATGACATTTTCCTTCTATAAATCGGAAACTTACACATGTCCATGTAGCCTGCTACATGTTCTAGTAATACATTCATCTAAAGTTTAATATGAAGGTTTTACACAAACGTAGATTATATATATATATTTCTTTTCAGACCATGAGAAAAGTGTTCTTTATATTTGCTTTGTGTTATATTATTTCAATTTGTAACACAAAGTGTTCACTAAAACTACATCTGCTTCCATTGCGTGTTGTTTTCCTTTTCCGAGCATCTTTATTTCTTTTCCATTTGAATTTCAAATGGCGCTTTGCGTGTTTCTGATGTCCAAAGGCTGATCGCCAGCTGCATCGTACCGTGTTTCTAGTATTGTGAAAGGACAAAGATAAACAGAAGCGTCTGATGCCAAATGCGTTCGAAGTATTCCCATAGCTGTACATAGTGACTCTTGGCTTCTTGCTATTGCTAACAACCTACAGGAATAAAATGTTTTTTAACCTTTGAATTCATTACAATCAGGGGCGTAACGACGGAGGAGGGGGTCCACCGGGACCGAACTCCCCCAAAACTTCCTAACTCAATATACATTTGTACATTTTGTCAATAAAACTATAATTGTTTAAAAGGGAAATGATTGATGTAGCATGAAAATTTGATTTTAGACATCATCAGTGCCCGTTTTCTCATAAAAAACAATATCTTTTTCTTTTTGAAAATATATGTGAAATTATTTTACAATTACTTATCGTCTTTTCGGATGCAGAATACCCGTTCAATACTACAAACATGTAGTGACTTAGAGTATTGGACCGTACCCCAAAGCTTAGACCCCTTTCAACAAAATTTTTTGTGTGCGCGCCAGATTAAAATAATCTACTTAAAATGTATTCTTGTTTAATAATTCTCCTACACCTTACCACCGTTTTCCTAATATTTTAAGAGTAATACAAATATAATCTAATCTAGTTTTACTTTTGAAATCATACATGAATACCTGTGGTTTTGATAAAAACGCGGGTTTTGTTTCAACGCTGTTTTATTATTTCGATTTGATAATAGGTTTGCTAGTTCAATTTTTTAGTAATAATAATAATTGGATTGGGTCTTTAGTTTAGCATCCCTTTCGGCAATGAGACTATATGAGAGGTGGGCCTACAGATTAATGTGGGATCCGAACCACCTGAAATCCAGCCGGAAAGCGAACCCAGGTCTCCCACGCCAAAGACGCGTACGCTAATCTCTTAGCCTCAATAAAATACTAATACTAATACTAATAATAATAATAATAATAATAATAATAATAATAATAATAATAATAATAATAATAATAGTGAACAATAAATTGCACGTATGCATGATGTAGATACTGCATAAGTCGTGTCGAGTATTAGCATGAGATATGACGATTTAATTAAACTTGAATAATAGGAACACAGTAGCTCAGTGATCGTGTACTCCACTCTGCTACGAAGGGTCACTGGTCCGATCCCAGACCATATAAGTTTGTGTTGGACAACATCGTATCCGTGACTTCCCTCCAATATTATTATTCAGCCATTCTTTTCATAACAATCACTTTCATTAATCATCTGTTTCCATTAGTCTAGAGAGTATATGTCAGACGTAGCACTGAAAGATTTAATTTTTCTTTACAATTGAAAAAATATATATACAGCATATATTTTGATTTTTTTTTACAATGTATGTTTAATAAAAGAAATATTATACAGGGTGAAACATTTATCTACTATTGGCCTTGTAACTTTAAACAAATATATTTGGAATTTTGGAATTTTGTGGAATCCAAATATTGGTAGATTTAAAATACTCTGCAATACCACCAGATTAACAGTGGTGCCAACACCATATAAAGTTATATTTTTTCAAATGTCGTTACGTCTGATTATTATATATTTCAATTTTACATGTTAAACAAAAACATATAACGCACACGCTTTGACTGAGATTCCTCGCTTTGAAGAAAAAATATTACTGTTTCAGACTATTTTCACGCTGGGGCTCTGGCGCCGTCTAGCTTCGTTTTTTGATCATTTTTGCACATACATCACGCTGTCTATCTTCTATTAGCTGCTGTTGTGGAAATATTATATTTGCGAGGAAAAGCCGTCACCCCATTTGGATTTGTTCGTATTTTTGTTACCGTACTATACTTTTTTTTTACATATAATTGTGATCAAAATGGAGCATGAGGAAGAACAAAAACGTGCTTTAGAATTATTTTAGAAAAGGTTGAAAAATTATGCTCGAGGCTATGAGTATAGGAAACTTCGAAAGTAGAGACAATCCCCGTCACTGCGCGTGGTTTCGTTCGAAAAACTCCATGCAGTTGTTACAATTTCAACTATTTCAGGTAGTAATGTTTTCGGTGCACCTACAATAGGAACTATGAAACTATTTTAAGTCATTAAGAAATAAATATATCAATATATATGTAGCACAAATAACCAAATTAAATACATTTAAAGTAGAAAGTTATGGCCAGTTATTTTCAGAATGAGGAAATCCCCCGTACCGCGTTTGGATTTGATGCAAACAGGGCGCTAAATGTTACAAACTAACATTTGCAGTATCACATACATCAAAACTTTGGAAGCTTCTAGAACATAATATCGTAAGCGAGATGGACGTTGTAATATTATTGTATTGTCAAATACTACTGTCATGATTTGATACATTTCGTTTAAATAAAAAAAATGTTTCTGAAATTTTAAAAAAAAATTGAATTGTTTTAAGGAGATTGCATTTTGAAAAAGTGCTGCGATGAGTATCCCATGCAATCACACAGATGGTTTTCAATACGCGTAAATGTCATACCGCCCATGTAACTTCATTCATATTGACCCCGAAACTATTAATTAAATAATTAATACTTTTCCAACGAGAATATATAGGTCTACTTATTAAAATATGTTGTAACAGTTTCAATAACTTAACTTTATCTTCATCAAACATTAAGTAGCAGAAATATCTTCATAATATTAAATTAATATTGTTGTATAATTTTAATTGTTTTATTTTACATTTTTTAATTTTTAATATGTAACAATCAGGTATTGTTATAATTTACTGTTTCATTTTAATTTTTCAAATATATTATAAACATTATTTTATTAAATTATTCCAAATATCGGTTAATTTTGAAGTTTTCTCTCAATTCAATGTTCTATCATATAATTTTATTTTTATTGCTTCTCTTGATATTTTTCATATCCATGATTTTTATCCTTCCATTCTTTCTAACAATCTATCCCATCTAACGATGTATTACTTAAAAGAGATAATAACGCTGTGTACAAACATGCAAAAGAAATAGCACATGATATATATTGGGAAGGGATCCAAAGTCTAGAAAAAGAGAATAGAACAATAATAAGAAAATGGAAAAAGCGAGAAGGATTAAATGAGAAAGAAGTGAAAGATTAATAAACTGGACAAATGGGAAAAGTGCGGGAAGACAATCTCGACATCATATTGTAAACGACATTATTTGTAGAGCCCTCGTTTCAGCAGGAGTTCCTTCAATAAAAGAACCAAATGGTTGTTGCCGCTCTGATGGTAAAAGGCCTGATGGCATGACTTTGGTACCGTGGAAAAATGGAAAGGCACTAGTCTGGGATTTCACATGTTCCGATACGTTTGCTCCTTCCAACTTATCCCATTCTTCAATTCAGGCAGGTCTCGTCGCCGCTCACAGAGAATCAGACAAAAGACTAAAATACTCAAACCTATTGGACAAATATTGGTTTGTAACAGTAGCAATAGAAACTAGTGGGTCTTGGGGTCACGAAGGATCTAATTTCATTAATGAGGTTGGTCATCGAATAGCAATCAAAACTGGTGCCCCCGAGCTACTGCATTCCTTTTCCAACGTATCAGCATCGCCATCCAGCGCGGGAATGTGTCATCGATCTTAGGCACATTACCTCCTGGTAAAGAACTGGACGAGATTTTTCTTCTATAACACACAATAAGACGGAAGTAGAGACATCCTAGGAGGCTGAGAACCACTTTGACTATGTTCATGAAGAATGTTTTGAATCCAGTTTGGATAAATATACAAATACTATTTTCACCAGGCAGCCGTCTGCAAGGCGGTTCACTAATCAAGTTATATCTTTCTTTCATAAAATTATTAAAATACTCATATTTAAATAATTTGAATAAAATGGGATTCAAATACATTAATTACAGGATATGGATTATCATCACAGTCTATTTTTGAGCACTAACTTTGACTCTGGCAACTACAGTCAGTCACAAAAAATAGCACCATTTAGAGCAACCATAAGGGTTTCATTATATTTACTTTCTAAAACAGGTTGACTGCGAAGGCGACTTGAGGGTATTGGTCCCGCGAGGCCAATAAAATTGATCCCGCGAGGCTTACTTTTGGGTCGATTATGGATAGCTATGTCAAATTGTTGTCGCAATATTTTGTTTTTCAAAAAATGTACCAATAGAAGGCGAGCACCATATGTGATGCTCATGGCCCCTGACAGTAATTTGTGAAAATGAGTATCATATATAATGCTCAAGAATCTGGTTGAGCATCATCTATGGTGCTAATGGCCTCACAGAGAAGAAAGGTGAGCACCACATACGATGCTCATGGCAGTCAACCTAAGCTATTCCGTGACATACTGGTATCTACTTGGTTTTTCCAACAACCTTTAAATTTGGGGAATACCAGAGCAATATTTTGCTTTACAGTAGTTCAGATGCTCTGCGTTTGCTGCCTCTGTACTCAATACGAGTGTGGTTGAGACTTAAAATGCTTGTTTTGTTTGCTTTTCTGGAGCGTTGTAAAGTGCAAATTTTAATGAAAATTACGTATTCTTGAATGATTTGTTTGTTTACATTGTAAACGGAAGTGCTTCAAGTACATTATAAGACGCTAAAGAATCTCATTACTCTCTAGAAACTCGAAATACGAGAAAAGTGTGTGACACAAGCCTTTGTAAACAAATACAAATTCTGACACTGCGAAGTGAGGGCTACTCAAATAGACAAATTGCCAAAATTCTAGGTATACATCATACTATCTTTGGTAGAATAATACAGAAGCAAGGAGAGCATGGTATGTCTTCTGAATAGAACGGTGTGGCAGAAAATGAAAACAGCTGCGAGATTGGATCGAGAGGTTTTCCGCTTGGCTATATCAGACAGAGCTTCCAGGACTATGAAATGCAGCGATTATTTATTCTAATGCAGGTTACAACATAAGCTGGATGACTGTTGTCAGACGATTTAATGAAAAAGGGTTACATAACAAATTCCTAAGAAAGAACCCACTTTTAACTAATAAATATGTAAACGCTAGAAGAGAGTTCGTGAATAGACACGGTGCATGGCGTGGTGGCACCATTTCTTGGATGAGAAGTTTATGATTGTTGGAAATGACAGTGGAATGAAATTTTGAAAGTGTCATGTTGTGCGGATGTTTTACTTCAGATGGAGTGGGATGAATTAAAATCTGGAATAAACAAGTTAATGCGGAATATTACATTGACATCTTGAACCGAAAGTTACTACAACTATCTGTTGACTATTTCTCAGATCCTAATTTTAGTTGATTTATTTTCCAAGACGACAATGCGCCGTGTCACAGAGCACGGAGTGTAGCGAACTAGTTTAAAGTGTGAATTTCCAAAGATTATGGTGGCCACCAAATTCTCCGGATATGAATCCTACATAGGTTCTGTGGCATATTATGTCTCAAAAAAGACATGGGAAGATATATCCGTCTACGAGACAAATCACTGAGGAACTGGTTCGAATCTGGCACCTCGAACTGGATATCACATTAAGCGAAACACTTGTGAACATCATATCCCGTTGGTTTGTAGCATTAAGAGCTGCCCGTGGCATTGTAACAAAAGACTGAAGTGTCATAAAGATTGTGGTGTAAACAATTTTCTTTTTCCATTTACTTTCAATGATTTAGCTACCGTTTAGCGATAAACTTTGCACAAAGAGTGTGATAAAAAAAATATGCATTAAATTTAGTTTCTGGATTATAAGGTCCCTTGATGTTCATATATGTATCTAGTAATGTTCATATATGTACTATAGTAGCACAACATAAACATTAGAAAACTATTAAAAGATCAGTTGAACAGTGTGTGATTAACGAGGTGTATAAAATAGGGTTGGAACTAACAATATAACAGTTTCTCCAAAGTGGTGCTATTTTTCTGTGACAGACTGTATTTATATTTGCTTCACTCAACCTTCACCATATCGGTTTCTTACGTACCAGGATCCTTATTTTAAAATCTATGTTGTTCTAGCAGATATTAATTACCTGCTAATTAATAATTTCAGGACTTTCTGCGAACTACACTCAGCTCTTGCATTCCTTTATCACATCACACTCGCCCTGAAAGTAATATCACACCTGATGTCATAGTTAGCAACAATCTGTTATCTAAATCAAACGCGGAGGTACTCTGCTCTGTAGATAGTGGTCACTTACATATTTTTGTTACAATAATTACATCTAGGATTCATACAAGAATACCACAAGTTTCCGGCAAAAAATACAATTTCACCAAAGCATACTAGGGGAAATATAGTTACATCTGCTAGCAGTTTCCATCTACAAACACTTCTATCACATCTTTGAATGACGTAGACACCGTACCGACTTCATTAAGTAACTTCATCGTAAACGCTACCGCGTATGCAGTCCGGAAAAGTAACTTGCACTGCAATACTCTACTAAAACCAGAAATGGTTCAAATTTAATATTACTTCTTGTTTCATTACTGATTTCCACAGAGCAAAAAGGGTAAGAAATATCGAGATATCGTATTCTGCAATCGATTCATTGTCTCAAGAATGAGTTTCGTCTTAGTTATGGGTTCTATTTCCGGTGGGGGTACAATTGAACGACCAAAGTCGTTCCGATTCCACTGTAATCAGTAGGTCCACGTCTCCTTTAGCCTAGTAGGCATAATCATGGGACGTTAAACTAAATAAAACCAAACCAAAATCATCTTAATCATTGACCCTCTATTCAAACCGAAAATTGTTCAAATTAGCCATTTTTGGTTTCAATATTTATAGCCATAGAACAAAACTGGTATTAGATAGCGGCAGTCGATTTGCTGCAAACGATTAATAATGTCAAGGAAACATATAATCATAATCTGCAACAATCAACCAAAACCAGAAGTGGTTGAAATTTACTACTACTTCCGGTTTCAATATTGATTTCCGTGGAGTAAAATGGTAAGATCTATCGACATGCAGTATTTTGCTTTAGATTCAACTTTCCAAGATTAATTTCTATTGTCTCCCTTTAACCACTCAATCCGGAAATGTTTCAAATTAATGATTTCCGGTTTCAACCTATATTGCCGTAGATCAAAAGCAGTAAAGCATAGCGAGCAATGGCTTTTTGATATGAATTTAGCGTTCGAGGATCAGAATTTTTCTTTTGAATTCCCGCAATTTGGAAGTCTCGTATAATTTCACATTGTGAAACGGAACTCACTTCTTCTTTAATTTTATATTTTCAAAAGAATACATGAAAAATTATGGCACCAAACTGAAGAAACAAGATAAGAAATTAACTGTATTAGGGATAATATGTACACGAGAAGTTGACAATTATGGCTTCACTACACAGTCATTTACTTGTACACATTCTCATAAAGAATATTTATACAAGCTAAAACCTTTGCAGAGGATATAACCAAAATGCGCACTTAATAAGAAAAAACTCCGTGTAGTTTCTTCTATTGGTTGCAAATGTGTTTACATTGGAAATGTAATTAATGAAAGAATTTCTTTTTATTTTCCCTAACGTGTTAATTAGCATTTGACGGAAAAGCTTTCCAAAGCCATCGAGGGAATATTCAGTTATAAAATATTTAATTCCATACGTCTTTAACACTTGAGTACATTTTTTGAATATTTCTTTCCTTCTTTTCTTTCATTTTTCCCCTTTTCTTAACTTCTGACGCTACAGCGTTGTTACATTAATCACAGAAAGTTTCTTTAACCATTCACATTTAGAGTGTCATCTCACTAGAAAAGTTAAATTACCTTATCTCCCTCTTTCCTCTCTTTTTTTATATAAATATATGCGTATGTTCGTCTCCTATTCCCAAACTTCGTTTAACTTTGCCGTTATATAATGTTTTCTGCTTTCGGGAAATTGTATTTTCTTTTAATTTAGTTTTAAAGCCTCTCTCTATTCTCGCTTTCCCAGAAATGTTTGTTCTCTCAATTACGCTAAATGTGTTTTCCTTCAATTTTAGACTAATCACCAGTTATGTCAAAGTTTATATTGTGGTTATGTTTATTTTTCTTAATTTCGTTATGAAAGGCGCCTCTCTACTTTTGTATGCATTTCAAAATTAAATTTTTGCTTTGATTTCTGTAAGTTGATGTTCACATTAAACAGGTACATCTAGAATAAATTAGATGTTTTAAGTTGTTCTCACTGTTTATTCAACTTAGTAGTTCTCTGTAAATCACAAAAGTATATATACGACTACGTAGAATACTTACAACATAAAATATAATTAAATTATTAACATCTCATGATTTCATTTGTTTTATTATAGAATACAGAATAAATATTTTATTGAAATATAACATTCTAAAAGGATTTCGCTAGTTACCACAAAACATAGTATTCTGCGCCAAAAGTAAGAAAAATCTGATATTCTGTGAACTTCACTTAATGTTATCTTTTCTACTTGATTTCATTATATAGGATGTTTAGGCAGATTGTTATATGAGCTTTACTTTATGTTCTTTAAACTTGTTACTTTACTGCACATATTATAAATGAACACCTAATAATTAAGAAAACACCGTGTTGTTTCTTTTAGCGACTGCAAATGTGTTTATATTAGAAATGGAAGAATATATTTTATTTTTTGTATCGTGTTAATTAATATTTGATATTTCAGAGGCTTTCATAGAAGAGATTATTATTTTAATGGCAAGGGAACAGTATAATGATGAGGGTTTTCAATTTATTCTAAAGTTGTTCGTAATTATGATTGTAAACTTTACCCTTAAGAAGAAAATGTTGCAATGCATTAGACCAGAAGACGCAGAGATAATCCGTGGAGTTATAAGTCCATTGAGACCGTTGCAGCAAACTTGACAGCAAGAAAATATTTTTGAAACATATTAAGATGTCAAATATCCTGTGCGAATCAACAAGCGATCCTTGTTGTTGATAAACGTAGGCAGTCGGATCTTCGTTTGAACTTGGAAACAACAAGTTCTGGAGAACGTTCTACTTGAAATATCTAGCCCTAGTTATAGGGCTTAAATTGGATTAACTACGTGTTCCTGGTACTCGGTTAGGTTCTAGAGCGGTAAACTGGTACATGGTAATCCTAGTCTATTTCTACTTGGGATATTAATCGTTTTTGCTAAGCCGCTCAATTGTGCGGCTTTGTAATTTTAGTATAGCTAATCGTATTTTCCCTTTCTAATATTGATAGTATTGTTGGGCCTTTCATGTTCTGATTTATTGCAATTAAAAAAACAAATCCGTTTCTTTTATTTTGATTATTCGTTTTCTTTCATAAATTGGTTTCGCTATTCTGTAATTTTTCAGAAGAACGTAGACTGAAAGTATTGAGAACAAGATCCTGATACGAATATTCGGTCCCAAGAGGAAGGGAATTGGGATTGACGGAAACTTCATAACGAGGAACCACATAATTGTTATGATCACCAAATTCTGGAGGTTCAGGTGAACAGATCATGTAGCCTAAACGGAAGAAAATAGTAACGCTTTCTACGTAAGTTTTAACTGGAAGTCCAATCGGGGAACGACCATTAGGAAGATCTAGATGCAGATGAGGAAAAATATCAAGATGGATCTCGAAGAAATAGGATCACGAAGTAGAAACTGGATCCAGTTGCCTAAGGATAGAAGGCAATTGAGAACTTTTGTGAACGCGGCATTGAACCTCCGGGTTCCATTGGCCGTAGACTTAGTTATAATTTTCGAGTATTATTTATTTAGAAATGTAATCATTGTCTTCTGATAATATTTCCTCTTTACTCTGATTTTTTCTAAAATATTTAAATTTGTACATTTGTTTCTACAGGGGTTTTGTTTCAGTAGATGCCTTTATTGCTGTAATTACTCAATTTTGCACTGCTTCTGCTAATGGTCAATTTCCACGTTGCTAAATTCCTTCAATTTGCAGAAGGTTAAGATTTCTCATTGATATGTCCTATTTTATAATCTTTGAGTTATATTCCAAATTATCATATTGTATTTTCCTTATTGCTATCATGTGTTAATGCAAAATTGCATGGTTTGTGGTCATTTGTTATTGCATCTTAAATAACTCTCTAATTTTTAATCTTATCTAATATATAACAAGTGAGTTTCGTTTCATAGTGTGAAATTACGGTAGACTTACAAACAATGCGAATTCAATTCTCAAACTTGAAGTTCATCAATAACTAAAGGTTGGAACAGAGGAATAAGATCAAATATATAATATGTTCTTCGGACGTAGAATTCATATCAAAAAGCTATTACTCGCCATATGTTACCATTTTGGCTGTATTGGGTTTAACATTGAAATCGAAAGTGCTAATTGATATATATTACTTCCTGATGCAATAAAGGAATAAAGCCAGAAGTGAAACATGCTCTTCTGGTACTGACTCCATATGAAAAAATCTGCTTGTTTCTATCTATTTCCGTTTCATCCGTTATGTGACCAGTGCTATAACCGAATAAATCTTAGTTTTTGCCACTTCCAATTTCAACAGATAGATTTCCTTTTTACTCTACGGAAAACCATATTGAAATCAGAGGTATTAGTAAATTTAAATCACTTTTAGTTTCTGTAGAATGTTGTGAATAGTGATGGTATATTCTCTTGAGATGCAGAATCGATTGCAGAAAACAGTTTGTCACTATTTATTACTGCTTGTGTACAAAGAGGATCAATCTTAAAATCGGAAATAGTTGAGCTTTTCGTTTCCGGATTGAATAGAAATTTAGCGAAGGAGATTAAACCTATTATTTGGACGTTGAATCAATTGCAAAAAAAAAAAAAAAAAAAATCCTTATGTTGAAACATACCTGCGGCTCTGTATTCTTATGGGGCGCACTTTGCTGGTATCATATGTTTGTGAGATTATATTCTCAAATTTTAGCCATCTTTTAACTTGTATCTTGCTTTTATGCCAAGAAAAAGTTGATTGGTTAGAGGCCAATAAATACTATTGTGCCAAACCGCATTAATCCATCAGGACCCAGCAGGAACATACACTATGTGGGTCTTGGGGTCCGGATCTCCCTGAAAATTTAGTCTAATTTTATTGATAATTTAGACATGTTAGTATAGTTTGCTTTTACATTGAATTTGGACATCCTAAAATAATTTCTACGTATAACTCTGTCACCGAATGTGCCGCCAGTTCATCCAGTGGTCAGAGTGTAATATTGTTGCGATTGTTATACACCAATGGTTCGATGGCAACGTAAGCCAAACAGTTACAGCAACGAATTCTGTGTTGTGCCAAATAATAAATATAACACAAACCTTCTCCAGCTCATGATGGCCGTCGTTCATAAGAAGCTGCGAAGATTTGAAGATAAAGCCCTGTGAACAATGTAATTATTTTCCATTTGTGTACTAAAGTATTTATATTTTGTAACAAACTACCTATAGTTACTTTTCTGACTTGAAACAATGCATTATAATTTGTACCGCTATTTCTGGTGTATATTTTATATTGTTAATTTTTAAGTAGATATTTTGAATTTGTAATACATTGACGTAGTGTCAGCTGAAAAGCTAAGTTTCTATCGAACTGGCAAGAGGGAATTATTTATGACATCGGTGATAACGTTTGTGAATAACCTATATATGAGGCGTTGTGCTACCAACGTTTCCAAGGAGTTGCTTACATGAATTTAAAGATGTTTTAAATTTACAATTGTCTAAGTTCACTGATCTATAATTCTTTGTTGTGCCATAACATTGTCTTATGCATTAGTAGCTACGTCTTCAGGTAAAGTCTGTACTAACTTCACTCGTATTAAATACATTTTTCTTGTTTTCTATACCGCTTCTTACAGTTGAGAGTTGCTTTTTGCAGAGATGGAGTGGGTCGTGGGTCAACAGGACGTGACCCACTGCGACCCATTACCTACCGTGACCCACTTTTACCCACCGACCCACTACGACCCACCGATTTACTCTTAGTGCATTGTAGACATTATCTTCTCAACACTGGAGAATTTGTCTACGTTTTACATTCAGGCCTCCATTTTTTTTTCGTTTTTCATTCGGTTTTAGTTCCTTACCTGAGATGAGTATATCTAACTGAAAAACGAACTTTAGTCACTTTTTGGTATTGATGCAATTGTAATAATAGCAGTAGGACTTATCTCAAAAACCAAAGGAAAGAGATGGCGGAAATTCAGCTCAAATGTATAAGAGGTTATGTAAATTCTATATTCCTAAAGCAAATTGTCCTGTAAATGATAAAGTATGATAAAGTATATGCACCTTCTTCGAATTATCCAGGGCGCTTCATGAGGATTTGGAATATCCATGAGGATATATATGGATTTGGAATATCCAGGCTTGGTTTGGGAAGAAACTTGACTTGACCTGAGCACTTGACAGCCTGGTCCTTATGGCAAACCGAATAGGCCCTTTGGCAGCCTTCTTTTATTACAATTGTAAACTCTTTCGTCAGTAGAGAGGACGGCGTGAATCAAACGATTGGATTTGGTGCGTGGTGGGTCAGAGCGAGTCACGGCAGGTGGTGAGTCATGGGTTAAAGTGGGTCACAGTAGGCTGTGGATCCAGTGGGTCGTGAGTCAAGTTCTAATTGACCAACGCCATCTCCGGTTCCTTGATACTTAAATTGAAGCAAAGAAAAAGCATCCACAATGTCTATAACTGGGTAATTTGATCACTTTTATTTGATTTGGAATAACTCTTTCTGTAGTTAAAAGTAACTTTATTAACCTTTACATACCTTTACATAACCTTTCCATATATATCCACTCTGTCTTCAGAATATACTATTGTCATAAGTGCCATTAAATGTTACTGAAATGACCAAAGGAATATTGTGCTCCAATTAGGGATTAGAAAACTCAATCTATATTTTTTTAACATGTACGAATTGTTAACACTATATTACGGAGTAAGATGAAATTACGGAGAATGTTCCTGGGTATCAATTCCAATTACGTATTGTTGTTTCTTCCCTTTTTGAATCTAACTTGAATCACCTTTTTACACGGTGTGTGTGTTGTGTCTACGTGTGTAGAGGATTCCCATGAGTAAGACTAGAGGTGTGTGTGAGCGTGGGTTTGTCTAGAGTCTAATCCCAAGCGACACATCAACAGAGGTTCACCCGCCCACTGTCAGACCTCCGATGCGACAAACACCAACTCAATTACCGTCACCTGTCTTCTGGGAGCTTCAACCTCGAATAACGCCCCACTGAACTCTGATCTCTTCTGTCTATACAGACTCTCTTTCTCTCTCTCTCTCTCTCTCTCTCTCTTTCTTGCTTTGTTCCGTCAGCAAACTCCAACACTAGATATAGACTATATATTGAAGAACAAAAAAAAAAGCATCCAGAAGAACAAAAAATAGTGAGAACCTCAATTTTGATTATTGCGAAACAAAAGAGAACAATATTTTGTGTGTCTCGACATACAAAATATTGTTCTATATTGCCAAATATAGTTCAAGGAATTAAAGGAGGAAAATTGTTAAACATGTATTTTAGTATCTCGAATACGGACCATACAAGAACAAGAGCACGATTATTCCTTTGTGGCCGAACTAATACACAATTTATTAATAATACCCCCACTTTCTCTTTTACATTGAGAATCCGAATTCAAAATGGCTACTCAATATGGCGGCCATGATGTTAATTACAGAAATAGTAGGTCTTATCATGCATCTACTAGTAAACACTTGGCCTTAACTTCTGTAGCCATTCACGCGTAGAATGAGTGATTCCTTAGCTTTCTGTTGCTGGGCCCTACGGTCAGCCTTCCGGCTCTCCTGCTTTTCCATGTTGCCCTCAGCCGCTATAAATTTGCATAAGTACATAGTTTCACACCCTCTTTCATGTCTGATATATGCCGTTCGGCAACTCGAGTGCCCCATTCGGACCCTTACCTGGTTAGTCTACCTGATGAAAATGGTAGTAAAGAAACGGCAAAGATCACGTAATGTTGCCTGTTTGTATATGCAACCTGGATAGTAGGTAAGTTATGTGGGTTGCATAAATAAGACCGAGTTTACAAAAGAAAAACATTATTAAACCCTTACCACTTGCCATGCCAAATATAGTACATACACTTTTTTCACATTAGCTTTTTTGTGGTTTATCAAAGGCACCAAATGACTGTTTTTTCTGCTGTGTGAGATATTGACGTGTAAGAATAAGAGATTTTGGTGTCATCTGGCATGTTCTTTGTGATTTGTAAGTGTGTGATATATGGCACTTAGTTGTTTCTCGTCGGAATTAAGTGAAAAATCTAAAATTCAAGTTTTAATTCATTTTTCAAGTTCCCATATGAGGATTTCCAATACTGATTTTTTTTTCGCTAACCAGTGAAGATTTCTGAAGGTTTATGCAGGAAGGAAGATCAATAGTATTACTAGGAATGAAAAGTAGTATAGTGAAAATAATGGGAGTCTAAATTAAGCACGGTAGGATATATGATCCTGGGGAATATATCGTGGCTCCGGGGTAATCTCATGAAATCATCACTGTGTTCAAAAATATTTCACACACAACACTTCACGAGTCATTTTTCTTATTCATTTTTCATCTAATCATAAATACGTTTCATTTCTTCCAAAAGAGTTGTCTTACTATTTCTTTTCTTGCTTGTATTACTTAGGGAACACTCGATCGAAAGTCTCTTTCAACCAGCCATCCTGAGAGAGATTTTCCATGGATTTTTCTCATTCACACCGGGCAAATCCCGGGATGGTACCTACTATAAAGGTTCTAGACCGCTTCCTTCCTTCCCTATTTCTTTCTTTCTTTCCCATCTCCCCAGATAGTGTAATCACGTTCACCCCTCATACGTGATGGACTTAAAACTGGCCATAGTTCTTGGAAATGTAGTTTTTCACCCTAGCCTATGTATGACCTACTATTGCCATATAATAGCAGGTCAATGTATATAATCTACTCTTACTCCAAACTACAATGTTCCACACCGAAAACTTGATGGGTTTTGTTTTTATTTATTATTTAGCTAATCATAAATAATCTTCTTTTCTTCCGAATGGTCTATCTTTCCGTTCGGGAATTAAAATTGTAATGTCAGAACACGATAACTATTGAATGAACGTGATATATATCGGGTGTTCTAAAAATTGAGCCCACAGACAATAGAAAACAATTATTCAGGTCCAAATAAAAGTAAAATCCTATATAATGATATACCCTCTGGGGCCAGCTTCAGCTGGTACGAGAAATCAAAATTTTACTATGTTGCATCGTCGCAGAATAACTTGGAACATTAGCATTGCTCCTCGAATCCATCAAGTAATTACACTGGTTACTACGGTAATAAGTGGTGCTAACGTCAACATCTATCGACTTTAACTGCCATTTGGAAAGAATCAATGTAACTATTCGATGAATTGGTAGATCTTCTCTGAGGTTCTTTATCTGCGATGTTGCCACATAGTGCAATTCGCGTTTCCAGATGAGGACTCGAAAAGTATACAATTATATATATATATATATATATATATATATATATATATATATATATATATATATATATATATATATATATATATATATATATATATATATATATATATTCTTGTTTTGACTCTTTAGTCCGTGAATATTATTTTTAGAACACCGATATATATATAACCCCCTCTTTACTGTTTTTAACAAATTTTAAATAAATTATATAATTTCATTGCAATGTTTATATAGTGCATAAAATATAAATGGAGCCATTATAACGTTCTTGGAATGGGCGGAGCATGTTTAGTTGTTAAGACATTTTGAACCGCTTTTTGTTTCGCTTCCTCTTTTTATATCAGGCAAGAAGCGAAACAGAATCGTATTGCCAAGAATAGTAAAGGACATGTCAAAGAGAAGATCTCACGGTCATCTAATACACAAAAAAAGAGAGAGAACTGGAAGGAAAAGAAATGGTAGGGGAGAGTCAACTTTCCATGTCGCTAGGCATCGAATATTCAGGACTCCCCAGAAGCATCTACACCAAACATAAACGAACATAGTGGATCGAAACCGAAAAAGCAATAAAAGTGCATCTACTGCCTCACACTGCCAACACAAGTCCATTCAAACAGCCTAAATCAATGTTTTCCGCACCATTTCTTATACGATATAATCTACAGGTACACATGCTTTATTTATATGTTATATTCTGGAAAATATATGAATATCTTCAAACGTATTATGTGGACAAGATAATAAAAATGATAGCACAGCACAATGAGGACGACATCCGACAGCTCTGAACCATAGGAACGAACAATAAATAAACATAATAAATGATGTATACTTCACACTTTTTCTAATCTTATAACGCAAATGGAGAATAAAATATACCTTTTAGACAAATTGTAGCATACAATAAGATGGACATGCACATATTCAATACCTTTTGTAGAAACGTGAATTTAAATAAATAAATTATATGCTCTTATATAAGATTTTCGCGGTCTTATTCAATTCGTTCAAAAAGCTTTCAACATAAATTTAACGTAGCAAATATAAGTTCATAAGACCAAGCAGTAGGACAATCATATTATCCTGAAAAACAAAATTAATTGTAGTGTCTCATGAAATTTGGTGTTGGTGGTGGTAGTGATATGTGTGCGTGTGTATGTATGTATGTATGATCATTGGTTCTAGTGCTTTTATCAATCACCGAAACGCTTTAGTTAGTAAAGTTTGAGAGTTAGAGTAAAGTTTGATTTATTATTAATGGCACTAACATTGATAGTATTCATAAAGAAAGTACTATGTATGCACACTTAAGATAATGAAGATCAAGAATCCCTCTGAAATTTTTAAATTTTATACATAAGACATTATATTTCAAGTGTCTCTAAGCTCCTACTATAATTTAGGATTTTTTTTTATTTATAATTTAGGATGCAAAATTTAAAAGCAATAATGATTATTTCTTCATGCGTTAATGCATCGTAATCATTCACTCATATTTCAATCCATACTCGAAATCAGTCACTTCCAGGTGATACTTTGTGACGTCACAATGTATTGCTGTTATTCTGCAAACTACAAGGGGAGAACAAGGGTCAAACAACAAAAATAACATAATAAATTACAATGATGACAAGGAAACAAGGACATCGATGTTGCACAAGTTTCGCTGCTCGTGATCCATACACTGCAAACACTTACTTCATTCCATTTCCTAACTTCGTTCTCTCTCCTCCTTTCCTCTATTTGTTCTCTCTGTTTTTTCACCGAAAACGTGCTTCTACATCTTACATACCGCCAGTTGGAAATGATTGCCCTACAACGAGACGAGCTCTTCTGGAAAAGACCATGTTACTGTTCTTCGTTTCGGAAAAACCACAAAATATTCAGCATGGGAAAATGCAATGGCAAAGGGAAGTAAAGTTTACAAGATGAATATTCAATGGGGATCTTAGAGCATAGGAATTTTTGAATCAGCGAAATAAGTAACCAGCTAGCAATGGTAGAACACTTGCGGCAAAATCCCTCTGTATTACTTATTTTGTATTCCGGTTTTCTATGGTGATATGATTTCATCATATTCCCATTTTTCATATAATACTGGACTGAAATCCACATGAATATAATTTATGATTTTCTTTGTAATGAGGCTTGCTCTTATTACGTTATAGGTTAATTCGATAAGCTTGTTTATCATTCGTCTGATGCTTTAGGGTGGCCCAGGTGCTCTTTCACAAATCATTTGTAAGTATTAGTTAAGTTCGCATTTCTTAAATTAAAATCGAATTAGTTACTTTGAAATTTTATTGTTGCTATCCTTTTATACAACCACACCTACTACTTTATTTTTCAATTGAAACATGGTTGCTCAGTGGTAGAATGCTCGTCTCTGGTGCGTCCTGGTTTGGTCTCAGGCTTTGGGAGTTTGTGTTGTATAATATGATCTCTTTGGACTTTTTCGGGATTCTGCAGTTTCCTTCCACGTTGTCATTCCACCAATTATTTCATAAGCGTTCTCTTTCATTAATCATCCTTAAACCTTTAGTCTAAAGGTCATAAGAACCAAAGACTTAATTCCATTTTTCTTTATTTCCTTCTTTATGCTTATGTTATTAGTCAGTATGTAGGATATTCTGACCAAAAAACTGATATTAAGTACAGATCATACGTGCTGTTTTGACCGGAACAGTATAGATTTCATTTTATTTTTCAGCAGTCCCATCATTTTAACCGAAGTGTTAATTTTGTATCCTTTTTAATATAGGTCAATAGTAACTTACTGGAGTGAAGCCCTTTTGTACTCGTTCGTTTGTCCGGGTACTACTCCGAAATGCCAGAACTGTCCTTAACCAAATTTGACATGATAATTCTATAGCGCGCGCTCAATGTTGTACGTCCCGATCGGACATGCCATTGAGGAATAATCACCGAAAAACGGGATGCCCATAAACTCAACCTTAAGAAAGTATTTGACGCGTGATTCTTATTGTAAACAATGGAAAATAGAATTTTCAGCACTAGAAATAGGACGAAGCCCTTTTTGTTTTGTTTTACGAGAACAATTTTTCATAGTTCTTATGCTTTTCGCTACCCCAAATTCAACGATTTGAATGTCATATTCATTCACGAAGACAATTGATGGGCTTCTGCTGGTGATGCATAACTTCAGAGGTTTGATTATATGTGTACATTTCACATATAATTACAAAGTGACTAATGATAGTATCACTTCCACTGAAATGGAAAGCTTTGGAAAGTATACAGTCTGCTATTATAGATTTTTTCACAGTCGAACAACTGAACCATGGTTGATCACACACTTTGTATTTTTACCGTTTTGTTATAGCATTTGTTTTCGTTGCAATAAATAAGTTAATAAATAATTTTATCAATCTTTCTGTTTTTATATAAACGCGAAAATTTGATATTTTAAATGTCATTGCTATTATTACTAATTAATTTTGTATTTTGCAAAATTAACACTTTTTTAAAATATGGTAACATTATTCAGATTTATTTTTTATTGCAATCTCATTCAGTTAATTAGTTTGTTTCTATTTGTTCAATAAACACGGAGCTAAGCGTTGTGTCTATGTATGTTGGCTGGGATCAACGGTAGTAAATTGCACTACATAGCTATATAATAGGAAACGATAGTTTCTTAATCATAATAAATTTGAAGTGATTTAAATGATAGGAAATTCTATTACGTAGAAGATTCAGTCTGTTGACACTAAAATAGATAATTTGAAAAATTGTTTGCTTTCTTTAAAACAAGATAAAAGAGTTGTTATATTCTGACTGTGATTAAGAAACCTATCACTTTCTTCTTGAAGTTTTTTTTAATTTTATTTTCTTTCTTTCTTTGCTTTTCTTTTTCATGTGTAATATGGCTAACAGCTTCTTGTATTTAAGTTTAGGAAGCACTAGAAATGCCACTAGCACTTCTTATTGGAATTTCCCAGAGCACTGAAAGTTGCAATATTCTGGTCGTTATTTCTTTTTGAATTTTCATAAATTGTGATCCTCATCATAAACAAATCTAGGGAATGATTTGCATTGCCATGTGACCGCTTTTGTGCTTGCATGGTTAGCATATATGCCTTTGATATTCAATTTCCAGTAGAAACTCACGTTTGAATGCCTTGTTACGCTGTAAATTTGTGTGTCATATAACCTCGATGCTGAACGAGACGCTAAACTATAAGTCAATTAATCAATCCTTCCAGATCAACCGACTAACAAATCCATTATTCTGTGCAGGTTTGATATTAATCCTCTGTATACAACCAGTACGTTTCGTAACATAAATTCTTACCTTCGTACGGTAAAGGACGTTAACACATCTATGTTTCTTACCAGGTCAAACTTGTGTTATTCTAAGTTCTTAGTTTTACAACACTGTTGGTTAAAATTCAAATATAAGAGCACATTTTTAAAAGAAAGACCGATAATTGTTTACGCAGGGTTGGCAATACTGATGATGTTGAGCATGCGCAGAAGCATGCTCTGTATTACGTGCATGCAACAGGGATAAAATCGACCGAGTGAAGTTACGTACGTGCTGGTAACAGTAAGGTGAAATGGCTGCCGTAATACAAAACCGTGCCAAATCTACATTGAAATTTGTCATACGATTTCTGAATGCCAAAGGACAGAATCCAGCTGACATCCATCTAAGATTGTGTTCCATTTAGAGACCAACAGTCAGACAATGATGCAGAGAGTTTCGGGAAGGGCATAAAATTGTTCATGACGATGAGCGTAGCGGAAGGCTTACTGTTCAAACGGACAATTTGGTGAAACTCGTAAACGAGAAAGTGCGATCCAACCGCCGTACATAGTTTTAACGCCAAAGAGTTTTCAGAAGTGTATGAGAAAACAGTGCATAAATTGTGACTGACAAACTAGGTTATCAGAAACTGTGTGCTAGGTGGGTGCCAAAAATGCTGACAAACGCTCTCAAAGAGCAAAAGATG
This sequence comes from Thermobia domestica, assembly GCF_964235325.1. Classification (NCBI taxonomy): domain Eukaryota; kingdom Metazoa; phylum Arthropoda; class Insecta; order Zygentoma; family Lepismatidae; genus Thermobia; species Thermobia domestica. Next base: position 233,524,261 of record NC_137454.1, on the reverse strand, counting down.
ACAGCTACACGTGATTTTTTTGGTTCACGTGGAGGAGGATGGAGATGACCTTTTTGCTCACATAGTGACGAGAGAGGAAACCAGAATATGGTGTTCCACTGGCGACTACTGACAGTCGAAGCTGCAGTCAATGCATTGGCAGCACTCTGGTATTGTTAAAACAATGAAATTCAAACAAACACATCAGTTCATGAAATCATGGCAACCGTGTTTGGGAGCCAAAAGAGTGTGATTCTTGTGGAATTCTTGGAGTCAGAACGAACACTTTCAACAGATGCGTGTTGCTAAACACTGAATAACATTAGACGTACCATCCGAATTCGGCGGAGAGTAATGCTACGCTCTGAAATTATTCTGATCGATGACAACACCCGCCCTTACACAGCTATTCGTACTGTTGAGATAATTCAAAGATTTCGATTCGAATTATCCAATCTTCTACTCACAGCCGTGATCTCTCAAGAAACAGATTTTTACATAGAGGGTATACGGAAGCTTATGCCACGTTACCAGAAATGTCTGAAAGTTCATGGTACGTCGAAAAATAGCAAAAATATGTACTTCTATATCAATTACAAGAAATTTCTTCTCATTTTTCTTGTTTCTTAAAAAATATTGTTTCTTACTTGTACCCTGTAGAAAACCATATTCTATAGAAAACGAACTCGTATATAAAAGCAACTGTTGCTTTTATAAATTATAATTTTCAAATAACTTCATATGTCTATATCTTATATTTAACATCAGTTTCTACGAGCAGTTTGGACATTCCTCTCTCTTCTGACTTTCTTAACATACAAGGGGAAAATAAACGATATTGAAAAACCATGATTAACATTTAGAGTTTATGATCATACAACACTGTTTTTCTTTTACAGTAGCAAGAAAAAGTTCATGTATCTGACATGCGAGTGATGATGTTTGATTTCAAAATGTTCATCATGGAGCAACGTACACAAATCAGATTTTATGTTTCGCTTAAAGTGATCGTAATCTCCATCACTGATATCAACGTTTACTCGTGACACTTCCACGGTGATGAGCAAATGAATAACACGTTTATGAGTGGTATAAAAGCGTCCAGTCTGAAGAGAGCTTATTGGTAATTCCAATTGGATGAAATTGCTAAAGGTTTTACATAATAGTTTGTCAAATGTATCCACAAATTCATGGACAAACATAATTGTGTCCTATATTTGTTCAAAGGAATATTTGAGGGGAATATTGCTTAATTATTATTTTTATTGTACATGTACATTGCTATTATAGACGAACACGTTTTGTAATTATTTGTTTGATCTTATTTGAGAGCTAGTTTAACAGCGGTTAAATCAACAACCGGTAACTAACACCTCTAGATAATACATATTTAAAGTCTCTTTTAAGAAAATTGTCCATCCAGATAGATTTTCAAGTAATTTAAAGAATACAAGGGTTTCTCCTTGACCCACTATCTTTTCAGTTCAGTTTTGTACTGAAGGATATTTAACCCTTTATTTGGCAGTGTTGCACTCAAGCAACATCGCATTCTTTTACATTATTCGCACGAATTATAAGTTCAGTGATCGTTTAATTGGCATTATTGCCTTCATGCAATCTCCATATCCATAATTTACGGTTCGCTTCTTTGGAAATTTGTGTATAATGGAAACGCATTTAAAAAAGAATGCTAAGAAGATATCTGCAGTATCAAACAATTCAAATTCTCGTTCAGTTCAAAGAATAATTCTTCACAATATAAATGAATAGGCTTGAAAAATGTAGATGTTGCAGGTATTCAGTAATCTTAACGTGGTGTTCGAAGCACATAAACTCCCAGTGGGAATCGAACCTGTGTCTTTTGAAAAGAATGTATATATATATACACAGTAACCTTCTAGCTACGAAGGAGCTTATGTGATATATGGTACGTACACTCGTAGATATTACAGAAAAAGTAGAGAAAATGATTGTCTTCGAAATGTGGCTGTAGAGAAGAATGAATCACATTTAGGTGGGTGGAAAAAAAAATAATAGAGACATTTTTGGAATTGTAAGTGGAAAAGAAGTGTGTATAGATTAATTTTAAAATACCAAAGATGAATTAGGACAAATTTGTGGAGAAATGATATTCTGATGCATATCTGATAGGGAAGAAAATAAGAAAATAGTAGAAAAGAGACGACAAATTATGAATAATTTACAAGTGGATAACTCATACATAAGGACGAAGAAGTTACCTGAGGAAACTTTTGAGGCAAATAGCCTGCGAGTTATGGCAGCTGAATATGATAAAAACAGTTAATAAAAAATTAGTGCACGGTGGCTCAGTGGCAGAGCGCTTACTTCCGGTGCGTGGGGTTCGATCATTGCTATGTAAGTTTGTGGGAGACATCATGTTCGTGAGTTTTGTCGCAGTACTCCCGTTTCCTCCCACATTATTTTTCCATCTTTTCCTCCATCATCATTCACTTGCCTTAATCATCCGTCCCTCTCAGCCTAAAGAGCATAATCGTAGGACGTTAAACTGAAAGATTTCTTTTTTAAAAAAAATAAAATGTATATTTTTCTTCGTATCTTAACTTTCTATTCAACACTAGTGTTATCTGGTTTCCTAGATTTCAGAGCGAGCGCAGATGTAGTTTGCATCAGTGTTTTCCTTTCCTAGAAGATAAAACCTTACTGGAAGAAAAGGTGCAGTGAATTGCTATTACAGCAAACTCCCCACTTTTGACATGTGAATGAATGAAAGTTAAAGAGATGGAAGTCACTTTTTGAACAGGGGAGTCATTTCAGACTTCGTTTAGGGAGGGGGGGTGTAACGCCCCTTCCACCTAGCATACACAGAAAGCTCCCAGTCCAACAACTATTATTATTCAAAGATATAATAATAATAATAATAATAATAATAATAATAATAATAATATTAATAATAATAATAATAATAATAATAATAATAATCGTCAGACCGAATGCAAACCGATTAACGCCTAGTCGATGGGACTTTGAACCAGAAGATTTAGTTCTCCATCGTACATCTAGTCAGTGTGAAAGAGAATTATCATTCCAATATTTCCACAAAAAATTAAATTCAAAATAATTAGGAAACAAATTATTATATATTAAATAAATGACGACAACAACAATTCAATTTTCAATAACAATTTTATTAACAATATTGGGTTGTATATTTGCACTATTGCGTTAGAATAGTGTAAATATACTATTGAAAAAATACAATCAAAAAAATTATTAAAAAAATACTATCAAAAAATCTTAGTGAATCTATAAGCAAAAATTTCTTTAATAAACTTGAAAACTAAATAGTAAATATCCAAAATTATTCTTAAATGAATTCTCTATTATGCAAGAAAATACAAAATACAATACGTTAAATTAAGTTCCTCTAAATATCAATGATTCTCAATTATTCTATAAACGTTACTTTTACCTGAATTCATAAAGATAATCAAACTAACAATTTACAAGCGCGCATCTAAATTTCTCTTTCTTTAAGAACTCTAATAATATTTTAATTATGAAAATAATCACTATCAAGCAAAAAGTCTATACAATGTCTCTTTATGCTGTATTAAGCAATGCATCGATTCTATGAACTCAGTCTCAATTTTTATAAAAGTGGAATGAAAATGTTGAATCTCAATTCTTAACGATAACATATATTATTCAACATTTTACACAACTCTTAATCAATACCTTTTTAATATCTTTCATTACTCTTTTGAAAAAAATGGAATGAGAATGTTAGAGGAAAAATGATTCGCATTCAGTTTTCTAATGGCAAAATACTCGGAACTTCTCATATAAAATGAATCTTAACCAAATACTGTAAAAGAAACCAAATTAAACTGGAAATATTGGAATTCTTAAGGATTTTTAATAATTGGTCACTTTTGTCGCCCGTACTACTTAACTCCGAAAATATGGAAAATTCCATAAAATTCTAGAAATTTTCGTAAGGGTGAAAAAATGATGGAATTGCCTTAGCAATACAACCTGAAGTGGATTTCAAAGCGTACAACCTCACAAAACACAGAATAAGACAAGTCACAGTCACTACTTGTAATAATTCAAAAATTACACTCACCTTGACTTGTTTATAGTATGGATTACCTTCTATGTGTAATGCTCGCTCTCTTTCGATAGTCAGGCTTCCGTCTGAGCTTTCTGATGTTCGATTGAAATCAGATTGGTGGTAAAGACATTTTTTTTCGAAAGTAAAGTAATTCCTTGCAATAAACTTTCTATGCCTTAGTTTCCGAACGAAAAAGAAAAGCAAGAAAGAAATATTTCTGGTGTTTAAGCTACTCACACCAGCTAGTGCCCGATAGGAATTACTAATAATGTGATCTAAGCGGGCTTTCACTCGGCACAGTAGGCCCCACAAGCACTGCCCTTTAAAACTCACTATTTCTCTGCACAGAAGTAACAAAAAAAGCAAGAATAGGCTTATAAAGCAAATAACACTCTGTGCTACTATTTCACAAGCATATAATTCACTATGAAAGAAAACTTTCACTCTACTAATCACTTTCATTCCTTAGCGACCACAAAACGAGGAAACAAAAAGAGCCCGTTTGACTTGCCACTAAGTTTGCTTGCGAGAATAGAATAGACGAGGAATAAAACATTCCTTTTTTACTGATCACTTCGTTATTTAACTGACTTAACACCAATGTGATTTCATCGACAGTCGACGATAATACTCTCATCACACAAAACAGAAATAAAAACGGTGAACAAATTCTCAAAAGAGAAATCCTGACGAAACGAAACAAAACTCCATTGACTGCACAATCCTCTTGTTAAACCAATACTCGGTTTTTGACACTATTCCAGCTATACAAAACGAACAGAGTAATCATCCGGCTATACCACTACGAAACAGAAGGGCAACCTTCCGGTTAAATAAATACGACAGAGTAATCTTCCGGCTAAGTAATTACGAACACAAGTAAAGTAGGCACGGGACCCACTTTAGCTTGTAGATTCGGATTTTTAAGACAACGCCCACTATTCGCGACTGCAATCTTTCCTCTAACAGTCTTACCAACTCTCTTTACACTTTTAACAGTTTCAATATTTTTTCTTCCTTCCTTCCAACATTTTTTACTTTTTCTTTTTTTAAAAAGAAAACATTATATGTCAATACCAATTAATCTAACAACCAATAGTGACTCTTACAATGACTATTTGATTAACTCAATCTATTTTACATTGTTTTATCCTTCTTTGGATTAAATTCTTCTTGTGTCGTGTCCATACTCGTAAGCCTCATTCCACAGTCGGCCTCATTCCGAAGACGACACGGCACATTCACCAGGCCTTTACAAAAAAATTCTGCTCCAGAATTTTTGATAATAATGATATCTATAAATATAGAAAGTTAACATTAATATACAACATCTAATATTCATAAATATTTCATAAATTCAGACAAATATATATATAAGTCAAACTACTACATTATATACTATACACAGGATAAAATTTAATTATTATATACAACTCTATATACAAAAAATTTCGATAATCACGGCCGTGATTAAAATAATAAATAATTATATACAATTGAGTAGTTACATTTGACATTTTATTATATACTCTTTTTATTTTCTATACCATTCTCGAATTTTCTATTTTTCGTTTCCAATTTTCGCTTCCAGCGTTTCATTTAATCTTTCAATGTCTCTGGACCCGATAAATCTTAATCTCGGAGACGTGACTCCGCCTATACGAATCAGCATTATCGTTCTCGTCCGAAATTAGAACAGTATTTGGTGTCAAGAACCTCCTGACTATAAATGGTCCATTCCATTTATCACTGAGTGATATAGCAACTTTATCTTTTAAGGAAGATTTAACATGCGCTCGAATTAGTACTTTGTCGCCTACCTGGAACGCTACTTCTCTTCTTCTTTGCAGCATAAGTCTTTTCCTTCTAACCCAGCTTTTTTCCATATTCTTTATGGCATCCATCCATAAAGCTTTAGCTGACTTTCCGGCTATATCTGCTTCTGAGATGTCCCATCGATTTTCTAGTGGGGTGTAAGTAGGACGTCCTAAAAATATTTCGATAGGGCACATCTTAAGACCGGAATGCTCGCTAATATTTAGCGTATACTGTAAATCTGGTATTAGAGTCGACCAAAGATGTTGCTTATCTGCAAAATAAGCACGAATAGATGACTTAAGCGTTTTTATGAAACGCTCCGCTGCGTTCGCTTCAGGGTGGTATGGACTTAATGTAATATGTTTTATCCCCAGTCCGAACAAGAATTTCTTAAAGAACTCAGAAATAAACACAGAAGCGTTATCGGTGGAAATAGCTTCTCGATATCCTAAACGACTGAAGATATTAGACATTTTGTCCATTATTGAGGCTGATGATAACGATCTCAATTTCTCTAGCACTACAAATCGGCTAGCGTTATCAACCCCAATTAATATATACCTATACCCCATAGAGTTAGGCAATACACCAATAATGTCAAAGTACCAATGCGATCCAATCCTCTTACTATATTCTGATATCAGTAACCCCATCTTTCTTTTATTCTCTTCCTTTGAAAGCTGACACCTATGACAACATCTAACATATTCAGCCACTTCCTCTTTCATGTTTCCCCACGTAAATCTTTTCATTAGCTTTTTCAGAGTCCGATAGGTACCAGAATGACCTCCTACAAGCTTGTCATCATGATAGTACTCTATCAGAACCCTACGAAGAGCCTTAGGGATAAAAATCTTAAAAGGGTTGTGGACTGAATTGGTTTTCTTCATAAGTATCTTTTTGTTTAAAACAAAACCAGAAATAATTTCGCCATTTTCTAATCTCTCAATAATCGCTTTCAATTCTGGGTCTTCTCTTTGAAGATCTTCTATTGGTTCCTGAATCAGAGGCAACTTCCATCTATGAGCTAACCTTAAGTTGCTATCAAAGGCCGCTAACCCCAAAGGTCCGTCTACTAAACTAAACTCAAATGGATCGTAAACTCTTGTGAGAGTGTCAGCTATCACGTTATCTGCTGACCTAACGTGTTTGATCTTAAATGAAAACTGACATAATGTCTCAACAAGAGGGCCATACTTTAATAGACGCTTTGAGTTACTTAATATCCAAGTCAAGGCCTTGTTATCTGTCAGGACATCAAATTCTTTAACCAAATAGTGTTTAAATCGGGACATAGCTTTTACTAGGCTTATAAACTCTATCTCGTATATGCTTCTATGTTTGTCTGCTTCTGATAATTTTTTGCTGAAGAAACAAACAGGTTGAAGTTCCCCGTTACTGTTCTCCTGAGACAAACAAGCAGCTATGCTCTTTCCTGATCCGTCTACATTTAATACAAATCTCTTATTTAGATCTGGGGTCTTTAACACAATATTATCCACCATTATATCTTTTAATTTGTCTAGAATCCTTTGGTGTTCAGGACTCCAGACAAATTTGTTCTTAGGAGATTTTAGTTCACTGAGAGGTCCCATCAGTTCCTGGAACTCAGGAGCGAATTTCGCGTAATAACTGAAAAGCCCCAAGATCTTCATAAGACCTCTCCTATTCCGTGGAGGTGGTATATTTCTAATTGCTGAAACCCTAGCCGGATCGATTTCCATCTGATCTCCGGTAATAATATAACCTAGATAATTTATCGTAGTCTGAAAGAACAAACATTTATCCGGAGATATAGTAACGTTATATTCTCGAAATCTTTCTAATACCTTAATTATAGTCTTCTTATGTTGTTCTATCGTATCTGAAAATATGAGAACATCATCAAAATAAGATCTTACTCCTTCCCCTTCCAAATCTCCAAGTATTTTATGCATCACTCTATTTAGAATGTTACTACCAGTTTTAATACCTACTGGGACTCTCGTAAATTGATAAAGACCCTTTGGCGTAACAATTGTAGTGATGTCACGTGAGCTAGGATCAAGTACCACTTGAAAATATGCTTTCTTAAGATCAATCTTTGAATAGAATTGCTTGCCTGATAGGCCAGCTAAACATTCTTCTATGTTCGGAGACGGGAAAGGATCATTTACTATAAGCTCATTTGCTTTAACAAAGTTCCCTACAATACGATAACTGTTGTCCTTGTTCTTCACCAAGAAACAACTACTGGCGTAGTTCGAATGGTCTACTTCAAATTATATACTCTGCCTAACTAATTCTGAAAGTTGAGCATCAAATTCTTTTTCTTTATTTTTAGGCACATGGAATGGATTTTGCTTAAAAGGTTTGTTGTCGGACAGATATAATTTGCCTATACAACCCTTTATACATCCGATTCTATTCGTAATAACGTCAGAGTACTCAGCTCTTATCGAACCCATGAAAGAATCTATATCAGGATTCCGAAAACTCCACGATTCTCGATTAGAGTTTTTCACCTGTATGTTTTCTGGGTTTTTCACCTGCGGGAATCGATCAGAACTATTAACTGGATCACGATTAATTTCCTCCCCAATATATTTCATATTCTTCTTCAACAAGTCGTGGAATTTCTCTGACTGCTCGACGTCCACGTCAGAAGCTTCCGAAGAACTAGATGGTTCATTGTGTTTAACTTTCGAAGTCGCTGCAGGAACTACAACAACGTTCTTCATTTCCTTTTCACACACAACACTACGATCGTGCTTAATCTGTTGATCTTTTGCACAATCCATAATGTTTGTCTTCTTTTTCTTTGGCTTCTTCTTCTTCGATGGTTTCTGTTTCTTAATCTTGGGATCTTTCTCTGAAAGTTTTAAATCCAGAACAGTCTGATAACCGGTGTCACAATTCATATCTTCTTTCGAATTGCTCTTATCTTCAATGTCACCAACATTAGTCGAAATCATCGCTAAGTCCACTGAAGATCTACGATGTAAACCATCTTGATCACTATGCAATGACATATGCGTGATGGAAGATGTTTCTGGACATCCCTGATCAGTATCCAACCTCCGAATCTGCTGGTCCACACTAATGCTATCTCTCGATAACTCTCCTTCAATTAAATTTCGTAGCCCAAGAAGCTGCGAAGCATCAGGAGCATTTATAGTTATTAAATGTTTTTCTAGATGTTGAAGATCGAGGTCGCACTGTACTCCCTTTTCGTTTGGACGGATTGAATACGAATCTGCCCTAATAAACATTGAAGATATTCCAGAAGATTTGTTAGATAAGCTCTTCTTTCGAAACTTTACACCAGTCCCTTCTCGTTGACTAGGCTGTTCTCCAGATCGAACTCCCTTTCGAAAAGATTCCACAAAATCCCTGCGATAATTAAGTCGCACACGTTTCTTTCCATTACACAGAACCAACAAATGTTTCTCGTAATCCACTAACGCTGACGTTGAACGCAGATATGGAATTCCCAACAAACAGTCGCAAGGAAGATTATCTGTTATTCTGAATACCACAGATTGAAAAAATCCGGATAAATTAATCACCAAAGTCACCTCTTCGTCCGTAACAAAGTTAAGATCAGAAGGTGCATTGATGGTTCGTTCTTCCACCTTACGAACATGTTCTTCCACATTGCATCTTTTCACTAGATCTCGATTTACTAAGTTAAAACTAGAGCCCCCATCAACACAAATATTTGTTAAAATATTATTAATTTTTCCAATGACGAACGTTGCCACCAATCCGTTCATCTCTGATGGGACACTATTCTTCTTATTAACTGGAGGAACAAATCGATTCCTATTAAGGTTCCCAGAAAATCTTGAAGAATCCGAAATCCTAAAACTATTCTTCATGGGATTCGATTTTACATTAGGTAATGTAGAATTCGGATTATTATTAACATATTCTTTCTTATTTACTGAAGAACCTAAATTCGAACAAGACATTTTCTCTTTGCCTTTGTTACTCCTCAATAATTTAACATACTCCATTTGTTCCCTATTTTGCGAAACATATTGTTCGGATATTTCTAACAATTCTTGTCTATTCGCTGGACAGTAATAATTTAGCATCCGAAATCTTTGATTTGGATTCATACCATTCAAGATTATACCAACTAGTTGACCTTCATTCAACCCGAGTTGTAGAATATCCATAGATATCATTACTGATTTGACATAATCGTTAATTAATTCTGTCAACCCCTGTTTTCTATAAACCTTTTCACCTACTAGTGAATGCAAAACTGTGGGTGTAACATATCGATGCATAATATTATTCCTAAAATAAACCCAATCTATATTATTATTGAAAGCTGAAGTAACTTCCTTCAATAAACTACCGTCACATCTAGAGAGAAGTACTGAAAGAATCATATTAAATGAATAACTAGTATCCATTAATATTTCTTGGATCTTAAATAACACCTCAAAAGTCTGAATGCTATTATTTCCACTAATGTTCTTAATTTCTGACAGTTTATTCTCTAAATATGCTAAAGATTTATGAAAGTTGAATTTAGTCATCAGCTTATGTTCTAGATTCTGATCTGAATATACATGATCTTGTCTAATCGTAGGAACGTTAGTATCCCTATTACCTTCAGAACTATTCTGATTTCTATAATTCGAATTATGACCATGTATTCTGAGATTAGGATTATTTAAACCCACTTTAGGAGTCGAACTCAAAACATTAGAAACTCTCTTATAATAGTTTCCAAGATTTAGATATCTATTCTGCATTCCAACTCGTTCTCCTGAGTTACTACTATCAGAATTATTCGGAATATTTCTACCTAAAGGCGGTTCCGAAAAAGTTACTCTAGGATCATTTCTAGTAATTTGACTATTAGATGGATTAGCCATACGACTGGCTCTATCTAGATCAACTGAGTTCATAATCGATTGATTATTATCAATAGGAACACTAAACGATCTTACATTAAAGCTATTAGCTAATGGAGGAGTAAGTTCCATGCTCAAATGACCAAAATTTGAGTTTTGATCTAAACTAGGATAACCAGTAGCGTCTACTGTTAAAAAATCCGCATTCGACATATCGATTCTAACATAGTCTTGTCGAGACTCCATTATATGATCAGAATTTAAATAAACAATTTTATTAAGAACAACAATACAATATAAGAATAATATACTATAACTAAACATATACTACTATTATCTACTCTACAATAATACTGAGATGGAAATCTACACGACCAAAGCAACAACGCTGGAAGGAAAATCGAAAATTTTCAAAGATTCCAATAACATTAATATATACAAAAATTTGTAAAGGCTGGCTGAAATATTTCTATCAAAATTCAAAATTTAATGAAAAATACTATTCAATTGAATGAAATTAATTCAGTCTATAATTTTCAAAAGTTAATTCTACAATTAATTCTGTATTCAGATTTCTAAAAAAAAATTTCGGTGGAATTATAATGTTGGAGGAGAAACAAAATTTTTCTCAATTTCAAAGTATTTTGAACTATTATAAATTTATTTTCCAAATATAATTCAATAGTCAAAGAACTTATTGGAGACTGAGAATCTATTTTAAATATTAACAATAACAATAATATCTAAACTAAATATAACAAAAACAAAAAGTACTTGACTTGTGTTCGTAACTTGTAACGCCCCTTCCACCTAGCATACACAGAAAGCTCCCAGTCCAACAACTATTATTATTCAAAGATATAATAATAATAATAATAATAATAATAATAATAATAATAATAATAATAATAATAATATTAATAATAATAATAATAATAATAATAATAATAATAATAATCGTCAGACCGAATGCAAACCGATTAACGCCTAGTCGATGGGACTTTGAACCAGAAGATTTAGTTCTCCATCGTACATCTAGTCAGTGTGAAAGAGAATTATCATTCCAATATTTCCACAAAAAATTAAATTCAAAATAATTAGGAAACAAATTATTATATATTAAATAAATGACGACAACAACAATTCAATTTTCAATAACAATTTTATTAACAATATTGGGTTGTATATTTGCACTATTGCGTTAGAATAGTGTAAATATACTATTGAAAAAATACAATCAAAAAAATTATTAAAAAAATACTATCAAAAAACCTTAGTGAATCTATAAGCAAAAATTTCTTTAATAAACTTGAAAACTAAATAGTAAATATCCAAAATTATTCTTAAATGAATTCTCTATTATGCAAGAAAATACAAAATACAATACGTTAAATTAAGTTCCTCTAAATATCAATGATTCTCAATTATTCTATAAACGTTACTTTTACCTGAATTCATAAAGATAATCAAACTAACAATTTACAAGCGCGCATCTAAATTTCTCTTTCTTTAAGAACTCTAATAATATTTTAATTATGAAAATAATCACTATCAAGCAAAAAGTCTATACAATGTCTCTTTATGCTGTATTAAGCAATGCATCGATTCTATGAACTCAGTCTCAATTTTTATAAAAGTGGAATGAAAATGTTGAATCTCAATTCTTAACGTTAACATATATTATTCAACATTTTACACAACTCTTAATCAATACCTTTTTAATATCTTTCATTACTCTTTTGAAAAAAATGGAATGAGAATGTTAGAGGAAAAATGATTCGCATTCAGTTTTCTAATGGCAAAATACTCGGAACTTCTCATATAAAATGAATCTTAACCAAATACTGTAAAAGAAACCAAATTAAACTGGAAATATTGGAATTCTTAAGGATTTTTAATAATTGGTCACGTTTGTCGCCCGTACTACTTAACTCCGAAAATATGGAAAATTCCATAAAATTCTAGAAATTTTCGTAAGGGTGAAAAAATGATGGAATTGCCTTAGCAATACAACCTGAAGTGGATTTCAAAGCGTACAACCTCACAAAACACAGAATAAGACAAGTCACAGTCACTACTTGTAATAATTCAAAAATTACACTCACCTTGACTTGTTTATAGTATGGATTACCTTCTATGTGTAATGCTCGCTCTCCTTCGATAGTCAGGCTTCCGTCTGAGCTTTCTGATGTTCGATTGAAATCAGATTGGTGGTAAAGACATCTTTTTTCGAAAGTAAAGTAATTCCTTGCAATAAACTTTCTATGCCTTAGTTTCCGAACGAAAAAGAAAAGCAAGAAAGAAATATTTCTGGTGTTTAAGCTACTCACACCAGCTAGTGCCCGATAGGAATTACTAATAATGTGATCTAAGCGGGCTTTCACTCGGCACAGTAGGCCCCACAAGCACTGCCCTTTAAAACTCACTATTTCTCTGCACAGAAGTAACAAAAAAAGCAAGAATAGGCTTATAAAGCAAATAACACTCTGTGCTACTATTTCACAAGCATATAATTCACTATGAAAGAAAACTTTCACTCTACTAATCACTTTCATTACTTAGCGACCACAAAACGAGGAAACAAAAAGAGCCCGTTTGACTTGCCACTAAGTTTGCTTGCGAGAATAGAATAGACGAGGAATAAAACATTCCTTTTTTACTGATCACTTCGTTATTTAACTGACTTAACACCAATGTGATTTCATCGACAGTCGACGATAATACTCTCATCACACAAAACAGAAATAAAAACGGTGAACAAATTCTCAAAAGAGAAATCCTGACGAAACGAAACAAAACTCCATTGACTGCACAATTCTCTTGTTAAACCAATACTCGGTTTTTGACACTATTCCAGCTATACAAAACGAACAGAGTAATCATCCGGCTATACCACTACGAAACAGAAGGGCAACCTTCCGGTTAAATAAATACGACAGAGTAACCTTCCGGCTAAGTAATTACGAACACAAGTAAAGTAGGCACGGGACCCACTTTAGCTTGTAGATTCGGATTTTTAAGACAACGCCCACTATTCGCGACTGCAATCTTTCCTCTAACAGTCTTACCAACTCTCTTTGCACTTTTAACAGTTTCAATATTTTTTCTTCCTTCCTTCCAACATTTTTTACTTTTTCTTTTTTTAAAAAGAAAACATTATATGTCAATACCAATTAATCTAACAACCAATAGTGACTCTTACAATGACTATTTGATTAACTCAATCTATTTTACATTGTTTTATCCTTCTTTGGATTAAATTCTTCTTGTGTCGTGTCCATACTCGTAAGCCTCATTCCACAGTCGGCCTCATTCCGAAGACGACACGGCACAGGGGGCAAGAGCACCACCGACATAAGACTTTCATATTTTGTACTAGTATATTAGTATACAATTGATTAAAGTATGTGTGTTCCTCAAACTCTTGAGGGGGCAATTGCAATCCAAAAGATAACAGATTTCCATAAATAACTGTGAAAATTGTAGTGATAAAGTAAACGGCAGTTTCGTTTATCGGAAAAGTGGTATTAGTTAGACAAGAAGCTATTACTTACACCACTTTAACTTCCATTTATTCATATCATCCGAGAAGTCCTTGTCATCTCTAAATCGCTGTTTGCTTTTAGTACCGACCACAGAATAACAGCACTGAAGCAGCCCGGTGGAGTCATTCCCCATAAAAGAAATCAATAGCGATTTGAGAATTGGTAAATGGCAACTTTTCATCCATTCTTTAAATTCAATTCTGTTTACGAGACGGTAGAAATATTGTTGTTATTTAGAGCAGTGTTAATAACGGATTTTAAAAAATGGTGAGGACCATGACGCCGATTCGGAGTTAAAAATTGAAAATTACTAGAAAAGTGTATTATATATTATTTCTACTATTATTAGTATTATAGATACTTGTTTCTACAGTATATCACGTGCATAACGAATGTACGATAATGTTTTGAAATATATGATAATTTTAAAGACAAAAATCGGTAATTTTGTTTTCTGAGGTTGGCAACTAAGCTATAGAACTGTGTGTTAAACTCTTTTCAGAAATTGTTCGCATAGGCAGAAATGGCTTTGATCATAGAGTAATTATATAGTATAAGAGGTTTCAGCTGCTCTTTCCGCTGAAACTGTGGAGACCGTGGCGTCACCACTCAAAGAAGTTGGGTACCACGAACTACTGAAAGCAAGAACGAATCAAATCATTCAGGGCGCGTGAGTCTGATAGAATTAGCGAATGATACACTTAGCTACTGCCAGTAGCAGACGATGCAGTTAATTACAACTCTAGACGGTAGTGTCGCAGAATCACTTTCGTTGCATTGTGGGTGAAATTAATTTTCATTACTTATATAGGAAGTGATTCATCGGGGTAATCAGTGGCTTTCATGAAGTTATTCTAAGATGGCGTTTGAGAGAACTCCTCTTTCACATCCAGAAAATATTGCAAATATAACCAAGGAAATAATATGCCCAAGTAGTTTCGCGAAGATATACACTGAAACCATGAACTCTTTCTCCTCCATTTAAATTGAATTTTTATTTTCCACCTTTTGATTTTTACTGAAAAGGTACATGTCAAAAGGTGAAAAAAAAGTATAAGAAACTAGCAGGTACTGCAAACTAATGATCAATATTGCCTTTTAAATGCAATGCTTCGAGTGGAGTATTGTACTTTCTGAGTCAAAAATATGAACAACGCAAAAGCGATGGCAAAGCGACTGGAAATTTTCAAAATGTGGGTGTGGAGAAGAACGCAGAGAATTAGCTGCTTCGAGTGGGAAACAAATTAGAGATTGTTAGAAGTTGTTGGGGAAAAAGATCAATTTTAGTTATCATTAAGAAGAGGAGGAGAAATTTGTTGGGTCATTGGCTAAGAAGGAACTGTATCATGAGGGTATAGTGGCAGGAAAGAGAAGGAGGGGACGGAGACTACAATTAGTGCGTATGTGAAGACGAAGAGGTTAGTGGAACACCGTAGAGCATGGAAGCATCTCAGTAGCGGTAAGTGACCTGCCAATACTGGCAGAATACCCATGATGATAATGATAATGATGATGAATAAAATGTTGTTCTAGTTTCCAATCGATTTAACGTAAAATTAATTTCATAAATAGAAAAATTTTGAAAAGTGGCTAGAGAAATTGGGCATTTCTGAAACTTCATGAGAAGGTGCCAGTGTTCCTCACTATTGCGTACCCTCCCAAAAAAAACTGTTTTAACTATCAAGTTGCGATTGAATGTAAACAAGAGTAAACAATAAAGTTTCATCTTTAGCAATGTATGATAGGGAAAAACACGTCTCCTTATTATCTTAAGATAGCATACTGGGAAGCGTTATACAACTACTTTTGCTGGATAGAAATGCAACTAATAATTAAAAGGGACACTTGAGGGTTAAAAAAATGACTGTCCTGAAGAGAGTAGACAAACACGAAAGAAAGAGATAAATATCCTAACATAGAACTGTAACACTGCTATTAGTGAATAGATGAGAACGAGACACCAGAAGGATTGTACTTTGTCTTAATCCGTATCTTGATTAAAGTCTCAAGAGTAGTAGAGGGTCTCCAGAGGAAGGCAAGAGGTAGTAATACAAGAAATTTTGGTAGAGAAATGGAGAGGTTAAAGAAAAAAGTGAAAAAAGAGAGACAAAGAGAGAAACTCAAACCATTCCAGCAGCTACTAACATCAGCCATCTTGCGTTGCCTTAATGTGATTTCAGCAGATGATTCTGCTTCCATTGATCTGGTTTCGCGACGAGTGGAGATTCCTCCTGTTCTTCTTCTCCCTCGTTCACTCACCAGGAAGGATGCTGAGCAAAGTGAATTTCTTCCAAACCAAACCCTCTTTTGTTGAGAGCAAGGGTTGAGGGCCATCTATACTGTAAAATCCACTCACTCAAACAAGCATAAATTCAGTTACATGCAGTAACACAGATAGGGACATGAATAAGAAAAAGAATACAGCAAAGCCATCATTTTGTGTTCTCTGTTCGTGTGATACCCTACGCATAAAAGAAAAGAAATATGTATACGACTACATTTTTTAGAATTTCATTCTATAAAAATGCTTAAATTTCTTTCTCTATGCGATCCGTCAGCAAGGAAATAGTTGAACAATAGTAATTGAATGGTAGAGAAACTTTCCAGTGGATAAAATAACGAGTTCGATTCCATGCCGTACCGAAGTGTTTTCTTATTCCGTACTGAAACGATCTGTTCGAAGTATAGGGGATCTTCTCAAAAATCGTAGAGCATACTCCCATATGCATTGGGTTATACCTAGGTAAATCATAGTAGTATTTTTACTACTAAAAATATATGACTGAAGAATATCTACGTTGGTAAAAACTGATTTAAATATTTTTACGAAAAGCGTGTGCAAAGTTGTCAGTAAGTATCTGCAATCAAGTACAATGTTTTTATTCATATCATTTTTCAATATAGTCACCCTCCTTTTCAATGCACTTGGTCCAACGTTTGCACGAGGTTTCCGTACCTTGACGGTACCCTCTACAAAAACTTCTTCGGTTGTGCAGCACCTTCTTCGCTTCTTTCACCTGTTGATCGGAGCTGAAACAATGGCCTCTGAGAGCAATTTTAAGCGGACCAAACAATAAAGTTCCTGGACTTTTTTCTTTTGCAATTAGAGGAAGCAGTCCAGCACAGCGAGATCGTGATTGTTTGCAGGATACTCCAACGCCTCGAAATGCAGGGTATAAAGAGTTTGAGCGGTGTGGGTGGCGGCATGTGGACGCGCATTGTCATGTAAGACAAGAACGACTTCCGCGAATCAACTTCTGCATTCATTACGGATTGCAGACTTCATCTTGATTACCAGCATATTACTGTGCCTTCTACTGCTTACTGTTGACGTCTTTTCCAGGATTGGCCTTTGTGAATCCCAAGACATTTGGGCATCACTTTGCTTGCAGAAGGTGGACTCTTGAATTTATCCCTGAGATTCGGGGTGCTTCCAGTCCATGCTCTGGCGTTTGCTCTCTGGTTCAAAGTAATAAATACTTGTTTCATCTCCAGTGATGATTCCCCTGAGAAATGCTTCACCTTTGTGAGCATAAAGGCCCAATAGTTGCTGACAGATTCTCACACGGCTTTGCTTGCTCTCTTCATCCAGTTTTTGTGAACCCATCTCGCACAGACTTGGTGAAAGTTGAGCATGTTATGCATTTAATATGCAGAACCAGGACTAATCTGCATATGGGTTGCCACTTCATCAACAGTCACTCGTCTGTTATTCAGAATTAACGCATGGACTCATTCAATAATGTCATCTTTTGTTGGTGTAGCTGGACGCCGTGCTTTTCCCTCATTATTCACGTTAGTTCGACCTCTTTTAAACTGTTTAATCCATCGGTAAACACTTTGCTGTGGCAACACATTGTTCCCGTATTATGCTGAAAGTCTTCTATGAATTTTCGCTCCAGGTACACCTTCAGGCTACAAAAACGGATAACAGAACGCTGTTATTCATTGGTGCACACAGAGAGTGGCGCGACCATCTTTACTTAGAAAAAGTGTAAAGCGCACAGTTGTGATAACGTTGCAACCTACTACAAGCGAAGCCAATGCCGATACCTAGCGTCTGGTGAGCACACATTGCCGTAGAGACAAACTGAAAAGAAACAGAAAAGTGTTACAGTTACTTACTGACTTACCCTAATAATATACACTTCCGTTGATAGTGAATTTATACACAGTGCACCAATAAAGTTCGTGGACTTTTTTCTTTTGCAATTAGAGGAAGCAGTCCAGCACAGGAACGACAACAAAGCCGTGAGCGTACATATCTGTTGAGTTGCTGAGCAAGTTTGACCGAGCTCCAATGTATAACCGAGTAGTGGAGTTCAACAGGACTACCATTGATTGCTACAGAATGCTTACGGGAATGATGCAGTGTCTAGAGTAAGAATATTTGAGTAGAACAAATATTTTCATAAAGGAATTTTGGAGGATTACTGAAGGACACAACATCTGAACATAAGAAGAAATGACAAAACTAGATCTGTGAAGAACCTCCTTGCTGATGTCATCACTTTCTGAGGCTCTGAGAAATTATCTTCACCTCTTAAGAAGATCATTAGATGCACCAAACTTAAAGATTAGAGAAAAGAAAGCTGTGCGCTTGTTTTGTATCACGCTTCATTACTCGTTCTAAATAGTTAACAGGGAAGGCAGCAAATGTCGGTTCCAAAGACTACATTATGACAGTGAATTACTCGCCAATTTCATAAAAGCAATTGTCACCGGACAAAAAAAAGAGTATTTTGACCACGTTCTTCTTACCAAACGACAGATGTATACTACTGTCGAGGAGACTAGGGAAGCCAATACTAACCGAAATTCACATGCAGGAGCCATGTGTCAGGGCTTTGTTTGGTTACCTAGATGGACACTAAGATTCATTCACCACGAACATACTTTAAGAGGCCAGACCATAAATGACAACTCTGTACATTTTCTTCTCCATAACAATGTTCCCCCATACAATGCTTCCTCACATTGTTTGGTATTCCTTTTCCCTAAAATAGATCTCTTCCATCGGCTGTCTAATTAGTCCCAGAATTTACTTCCAATGAACTACTTCCTACACCCGAAGCTGAAATTTTAACATAAGGAAATTACATTTGGGATATTTTCCCAAAATGCAGCACAGCAGTCACCATCTCGTTCCCGTCTTCAAATTTAATCTCCTTGAGCTTTCTTTTGAGCCAGAGAAAAAGGTGAAATCACTGGAGGCTAGGTCTAGAGAATAGGGTGGGTGTTCGAGCAGTTCAAAGCCTATTTCTCGAATAATACGTAATGACAGCTCTAACTTTGTTTTTTTTCATTTTCGTGTTATCATCACGATTGCCCGTAATAAAATGAATCTATCTCCAGAAATGATGACCAATTTGTATAATATTTACAGAAAACTATTGAAGATATAGAGAAGCAAAGTTTTCTATTTAAATTTTTATGTATATTACAAATGTTTATAATTTCTTTTTGATTACCCTCGTATATAGCTAAAGGAATATCTGCAAGAATTTTTCGTTTCTTCTCTTCTTTTTTTTTAAAAAAATTATGAAATCAGTATGGGAATTTTATGCTGCACTCTGTATATATATATATATATATATATATATATATATATACGTGTATTGATGACTTTTTTCTACAGGAATCTTAATAAAAGAGATACCATATAATATTGAAAAACCTTTTTTTTCTCTGAAACTAGAAGAAAGAACAAGAGATAAAAATCTAATTAAACGTGTTCTTACTGAAGAATAGCAATTATGTTAATGTGATTTAAAGGTATCTTAATATCTAACATTTCATTACATATTATCTTTGCCCTTAATTAATTTCTAAGTTTCTTTGTGATTCTTTTCTCATTTGGCTTTGTAAAGAAGATTTATATAATAGCATTTAAAGTTAATAAAGCGCGGGGACTCAGCTCTTAAGTTATCAGTTTACAATAAGGTAAGAACTCCAGAGATAACTACAAATTCGACAACACACGAGGAGAGTAAAATTTTGTAGACTATTTCTTTTTAAATTAGAGTTTCAAACGTTTTGTTGGTAGCGTGCTATCAAGCTCCTACTATGAAGGAGCGTACATACAGAGGAGTCAACCTTACACTGGATTTTCAGATTTCTCTATTTCTCTCAGATTTCTCTATTATACATTTACTTATTCTTCCAATTTCTGCACTGAATGTAGTATATATGTATCTAGGTGTGTATATATATATATATATATATATATATATAGATAGATAGATAGATAGATAGATAGATAGATAGATAGATAGATAGATAGATAGGAAAGGCTAACCCACAGAGATATATTGAGAACGTGGGAGTTCGACATTGCTACACAAATACGATATATAGGATGTTTCAAAAAAACACCAACAACGTTTGGGAAGTGATTCTTGACACCAAGATAAGACGCAAAGTATAGACCAACCTGGGTGCACAAATGCTTCCTTTCGGACTTATAGGCTGCCGAAAACATGAGAAACATGAACGTTAAAGGTTCATAGCTCCGAAACTATGGGGCCTACCGTAGTCGGGTCAAGACTTCACTTGGGAACTAGTGTGTAGCCTACCCAAATATCTATGTTTCAGAATCTTGCGGTACTCACACAAAAAATTTTATAGAGGGAGTTTGGCTATAGGCATATAATTTGAAGTACTCACCAACTACTATAAAAATTGTTACGGAAGTACCGCAGTATTCTGAAACTTGCATATTTATATAGGGTACATATTAGTTCCTAAGTGAAGTCTTGATCCGAGTACTGTAGGCCCCATAGTCTTAGAGCTATTGACCTTTAAAGTTAATTTCTTTTTTCATGTTTTCGGCAGCCTTTAACTCCGAAATTATGAATTTTTGCACCCAGGTTGGCCTGTACTTTTTGTCTTATCTTGGTGTCAGGAATCACCTCCCAATCGTTGTCGGTGTAGTGCGTATCTGTTAATAGTGATCAAATAAGTAGGAAAGGAAGGCAATGTACAGTCAGCGACAAAAGTTTTTTTTCCGTTTGGAAAACCTTATTTTGGGAATAACTTTGGCACGTACACAGATTCACCGATCTTCAAGGCTGAAATGTGCAGAAAATTCCATTCTTTTTAATTTACTGAAAACTGTACTCAAATTGTCCTTCCATTCTGAAGTTATTTACGAAACTAATTTAACAAACGGAAAGAACTTTTTTCGCTTACTGTACAAGCTTTAACACTGCGTTGAAAATTTTAAAGGCATACATAATCAATTTTTGCTGAGAGTAAAAGTTATGCGTTTCTGAGAAGATTTTTTAAAATTGAAATAGACCTATGCACGATGTGAAAATCTAAACTATATTTTATTTCATTAAATAGTGATCGTATACACCTAAAAATAAATGAGTTTCCAAATTAAATTAGCATGAATACCAAATGTATTGGCGGTAAGCTGGTCAAGTTAAATCACACATATTTTAAAAAGAAATATATGGTTTATTCAAAAGAATGCAAAAACACGTTGTACTAATATATACAATTCTCGAAAGCCTTTGTTGAAAAATGCTACGAAATTGATTTCAATTACTCGTTTGCAACTACTCGTAGACTTCGCTGAACAGTTCACATATCTGATATGTGGCATACGTGCTTGATATGTCTAACCACACACTTTATGTTTCCGAAACGGATGAATATATGAATATTGTGAAATATCCTTTATTTAGTATGAATCAATGTGATGAATCCCTAATTCGTAATAATCTAAACATACCCATAATCACCTTTTTATTGGCCATTGAACTTTAAAATTGTTAGGTACAAGATGTTAATAACATATTTGTGTAATGTTTTGTTTAAAGTGAATGTTCAAGCTATAGTCCACATACAAATTCTCTACTTTATTTCTAATTCAAAATGATCGGGAAAAGTCCAACAAAACAGATAGGAAACAAAAAGTCTAACAAAATGGTAAGAAAGCGAAAAGTTCAACAAAACAAGGATACATTAGTATAAAAATATCTCGACGTTTGACATTATTCTCTGTAACCTTTTTTGTGTTAATAAGAAGGGATAATACTTTTCGAATATCATTTGCGCCTCTGGATGGGTGACGTCGAATTTTTCAACGAACTTAAAACGTTTGTTACTAAATTCTTTATATCTGTCTGTATATATATATATATATATATATATATATATATATATATATATATATATATATATATATATATATATATATATATATATATATATGTGTGTGTGTGTGTGTGTTGAGGGGGGGTAATGTATGTGTGTGTCTGTTATTCGCGATTTTTTAAATGTTGATTCCTCCATTCGATAGAGCGTCAAAAGCTATCTGAGAAATCTGATGGATTGTTTTCCATCACTCTTATATTTCCCGAGATATTGGCCAAAAAGTTCCGATTTCGGAAGATTTAAGGAGCCATATCTCGGGAACCGTAAGTCATACAGAGATGGTATTTTGGAATTTTCTTTTTCCATTTTGAGTCCTCCATTTCGAGCATGTGCCTTTGTGAAAAACATATCGTAGAAGGTTTCAACAGAACTCTTAAACAAAACATGTGCAGAAAATAGCTACTGAAGGAACTTATAAATGGATTACTATATGACAAGAATTATTTAATGAATATAATAATAAAGTACATAGAGCAATTAGTATAAAGACTATTGTAACGTACCTACTACCCGATATAAGTTCAGACTTCGGTATCGTTCCTGGGAAAGGGAGTGTTTAAAACTCCCTCCATATTTTATAATTAATAATAAAGGCAGGTATGGGTCTATCAAAAGGAATATATATTCTAACTGGGTTAACCAATCTCCATAAACTATCGCAAATACGAAAAATTCCGTTCTCTTGTAGAGACTGTAAAGTGAATTGATTAGTATACATAAATATATCTATAAATCTAAAAGCATAGTGGATTCTGATTGAGGAAAAAGAAAAACTATACCCATGTGATTTAATAGCAAATTTATATGATTAAATATCAAAATTGAGTAGATCCAAAAATAACTATGACGTTGTCTTGTTCAAATCGGACCTTACAAAAAGCCTGAAGGGCTGGTTACTACATATCACAAAAAAATATATACATATATATATAGGCAAATTGGTCCCAATTATCTGACAAATTAAATATTTTAAACACTAGCGATATAATATGTAAATTTTACAACTTACCAATACTACAGATTAAATAAGTACGTAATATATGAACACTGTGCAAACTTACTTGCTTCTCACTTAACAACACCAAAAATTTTTAATTTAAATATCACATATTTAAATTTTTCCACACATAACTGTAACTTTTAAGAAACGTATACCATATGGAACTAGGATGAATTACACATAAGTTGGATACACAATTAAACCACCATGCACTTAACTTTTATGCTTATATTGTGTTTTACAGATTTGACTTCCATTCCATACCACAAACGAAAACCCGAAGGTAACAAAGAACTAGTACAGTAATTCGACGTAATCTATTATCAAGGTCTGATGTTCCCAGTTTGAAATATAGCTTCATTATGACGCTCGCCTGTTATACACCAAATCATGTACAGGATAGTTCATCATAACGCCGCTAATGGCGCTACTAGTTTTCCACTAATCGTAACAGGATTTTTTTTTCTTTCGAATAAACATGTAAGTCATTACACTATAGAAGTTAATAAAAGAAAATAATTATTTTTAAGTTCCTTCTGGCAAGCCTCTTGGACCATTCTCAACTGGTTTCTTATATCATGGTGTTGCAAACAATATTTTACTTAATTCTTCGTGCCATTATAAATTTTCTCTTTGATCCCCAATCTCTTCCCAGAATATTAGATTACTCAGGCAGACAGGCATGTCATGATGATGGTCTCTTTGGTGGTTGTTAGTTTTCGAGTTGTAACTCACATTTTCCATCTGTCCAGGTATTATGTAATTTTTTGATGTATATATGAAGTGGAACTTCAATTAACGTAGTTAGTCATAGAAGCGAAACCTGCCAAATCTATTTTTCAATTATGTCAGGAGACGAAACAAAAGTTACTTCCTTATGTTTCAGAATTGTTGAAACTCTTTTTCCTTTTTTTGTTTACTGATCACTACTTAATGCAGATGAGTGAAATCTGCCAGAAAGATGAGGCAGTTACGTTTTTTTTTGTTTGTTTGTTTGTTTCCTGACAAAATTGAAAACTGAATTTAGCAGGTTGTGCTTCTATATCCCCTGATTTCATCTGGTTACGACTCAGTGCTGATGTTCCGGTTGCGGCAACTTGTTGATTACTCAATTATTTTAAGACGTTCTTTCGTATTTTCACCAGTTTGGAAAATGACAAAATGATCTTATAGATATCTTGAAAACCCTATATCTCAAATATAAATACTGGTTCCCAAAATTGTGGTATGCATTTGAATTATTCTAGAGCATTTGAATTATTCCAGAGCTACCCACGAATATATGGTAACATGCTTCTGGAATTCTACTAGATGGTACGTTTCTTGCAACTAATGCACTACTCTATCATTGTAATTTTACATTTTATTAATTCTTTTAACAAATCACTGTAGGAGTAGAAACTTTCCACACACCTCACAACGAACATTATAAAATAAAATATATTGCTGGGTAGATGTGGAAAAATTTGTTTGAGCAATAGCTTTGAAAGGCTTAATTGAGTGAATAATAATACATTTGAATACATGTATTTCTGAAAGACAAAAAAACTTTATTGAATTACTGAAGTTTTTTAAAGCTAAATTTGTCGAAGTGTAGCTGTGTCTATTCTAGTTAGAATATAGATAAACATATATTTTTTCAGTATTCCTTTTTGGTTCCTACATATGTAGCATAGCACACTAGTAACGGAATTGCGGAAAAGAAACAGTTATGGTAAAGATTATTATTTTCAAAGAAAGAAGAATATATCTTGCGTGCAATCGGAACATATAGATCCTAGAAGTAAAAAATATTATAACAGGTACATAGTAAATTCACTCATTCATTCTATAGGTTAAGAAAGTAGAAAGATCAACGCAGCAGAAGGAAATGATCATCATTACAACATATTCCATGTCTGCAATTTCCAGTCAATCTCTTCTTGGAACTGATATTTGATCAATTTATTTATTTCTAGCCAGCATAATATATATAAAAAGGTAAAGATGAGTACTCACGAATTTCAACAAGAGTTCCTACATCAGTTTCATGACTTTATGTCTTTCTCATTGACTGTTCAAAACATCCTGATTCTAACACCTACATGGACTTATGCTTTTAAATTACATTTTAGTTTGCTATTTTCTTCTGTGTTAACTGCTCAGCTGAATGCAGTTTGGCAAATTTTACGCTATGTCTCTTCATTTATATGTGCAGAACCTTAATCTTCTCTGAGTAGCCTCCTTGATGTATAAAGGTAACCAAGAAAGTATCGTCGGTTTTTGTGAAAGTCTGTGTTCAATTGACCCTAAAACCGTGGGTTCAATGCGAACGGAGATAAGGCGAAGGTCAGTTGTTGGTGTGGGTATATCTAACATATTTCCTGGTTGTGGCAGTTCAATTACATCGTGAACTTGTGTAAGAACAGAGTGAACATGGGACCTCCACAGAGAGTCGTAAGGGTGTGTGTGCTGTACGACTTCAAACTGGGGTCAAACGTCGTTGCAGCGAGGTGGAAGATATGCCAGGCCTTTGGTGAGGGTATCGTGACTACGCGGACAGTGCAGCGGAGGTTTAACAAGTTTAAGGGCTGTAACGAAACACTCGAAGACGCACCACGTGCCGAAACACCAACTAGGCAGCGATTGAGGCGAACAGTGGTCAGACATGTGACAAACTGTGACTACAGTGTAAGTGGAGAAACAATTCGGCAGCACCTCCATCAACTTGGGAAGCACTACAATTTGGGTCAATTGGTCTCACATGATTCAACTTCGGGATAGAAGGCAACACGAGCAGACACCTGTGTTTCTTTGCTGTCTCGTCTGAGGAAGGAGCCATTTTTGGACAGGGTGTTGACATGTGATGAGAAATGAATCCTGTACGAAGCTCCACAGCGCCGCCATCATTAGTTAGCATGTCATGAACCGGTTCCAAAACGGCCGAAACCAGCACTGCATCAGAAGAAGGTCCTCCTGTGTGTTTAGTGGACTGATCGCGGCATTGTGCATCAGGAACTGATATCAGCTGATCAGAGCATCAATGCAGTGAGCCGTGTTCAAGAAAAACTCAAAACTCTGGAGCCATCAATTCTAAATCGCAAAGGGGTCCTCCTGTTACAGGACAACGCTAAGCCCCACGTGGCTAGGATGTACCGAGACACTATTCTAAACCTTGGAGGTTGAACACTATTGCATCCGCCATACTCTGCGGACATTGCATTATCCGATTATCACCTGTTGCATTCCTTGGACAATCACCTTAGAGGACGCCAGTTCAAATCCCTAGTAGAGGTGCAAAATGGAGTTGATACCTTCTTCGCTTCAAGGCCCACCAAGTTCTACAGCGATGGAATCCATGGCCTTCCAGAACGTTGGCAGAAGATCGTCGATGCTGATGGGGACTATTTTTGATCATCCAGGTAGTCTTAGGTGATATATCGACATTCGAAGGAGGTGGATAAAAAACGATAGAACCTTCTTGGTTACCTTTATATAAACATTCCTTCGTACACCAAATTCTCCTATCTTGTCATAGATTACTGCAATGTGATGTAAAGTATAACTCTGCTGGGTACTGAACTGGTAATCAAGAAACTGTGCAACGAAAGTTGCTGCCCATGAAGGAAGAGAACTCCGACTCCTCTCATCCAGCACAGACTTATGTTCGTTATACACATCTCAGTTCCATCAGCGCTGGCAGCTTAAATAGGACGAGAATGTCAGTAATAAATTGAATGTACTCGAATCTGAAAGAGATGCCTGGATCACCAGCTCAAAATCTCGACAGAAAAAAACGAATTCTAACTCGATTCATGTCAAACATTCACACTTAACACATGGATTTCTACTTTGTGTCGATGACCAATCATTGTGCGCGTCCTGTGGAACTAAACAAAGTATTTAACATGTGTTTATGGATTGTCCTCATCGTGCTCAGCTTCGAGCTACCTTTGCCTTTACATCAGACTTATCAACGCTGTACGGATGATGACCATCGAATGATCTCTGAAGTGTTTGATTTTTCGCCCCTTCCATGTTTTACTCATATTGTGATTGTCCTGTTGTTCATACTTAGTTGATTTCTCACTCCTTTCTATGTGATTATTTTTTTGCCTATTGCTACTAAATGCGTTCTTCGTTTCCAGTTCAGTTGACAATCCCAATATGTATTTGAGTTTTCTTTAAATTTTTCGTATTAATTTGGGCTAGCCCGAGGTCGGGAGCGCACAAACAAGTGGCTGTGTGCGCTTGTGATATGAAAAGAAATAAAAGTGGATTTGAAAAGGTAGGGGGACGCATGACGTCACGCCATCCCCCTTGCCTATCTTTGCCTATTGTAAGTTTTTAGAAAATGGGAACGCCATAGATATTTTCGGGAAGTGAGGGAACGGCGTCCCCTAGCGTTACCCTGTACTTTTACCCCTGGGTATAAAAATATACTATGAGCGTACAAAATCCATTCAGTGGTACCAGACCATGTCAGTTTTTAGAATTAATTGACTGATTTTTTTTATTTAAAAAGTACACTCAATCACTATTAAGCCAAATTATTCATTACCCCAATATGCTTAGTTTTCGTTGTAAATGACAAATAGATTGCACATCAAATACGAAAATTCATTTCATGTAAGGAAACAAAACAGAATGAAACTATAACATATTCAGCGATTAATGTTCCGTGCTTTGTGCCCACTAAGCATAAGTTCTGACAATTTTGCATTGGAAAAAGAATCATGTTTTATGCCTTTATTTTCCTATTATTAAAGAATTCTTAAACTTTAAGTCAACAGCTGTGTGCTCTATTGTACTCACAGTAATAATTTTCAAAGTAAACTGAAAGGACAACTATGTATAAATGCAATTAAAGAAGCATATTTTGAAGAAATCTGGTACATACACTACGCGTATCTCAAGTATCTTCTTGACAAAATATATTTTTATGCTTATTTTGTAGTAATAGCCTGTGATACTCATATTTCACGTTTTGGTGCAATGTAAAAATTAAACCTAAAATTTCCCTTGTAATTATTTGCTACTTAGAAAATACCACTGACAAGGAGACTTACGGACGTGTCACTCACCGATCTGAATGAAACTTTGCATATTTGTAGAACATCGAAAAATAATCGGCACGCGCTTTTTGTTTCAGCAATGGTGAAGATTTAAGGGTAGAAACCACCCTTTGAACGTTAGGGGTGATAGAAACCATAGACAGAAAACAATCATTTAATTTAGAAGAAAACTACTGATAGGGGATTTTAGGACAGTTGATTCACAATCTGATGTCAAAATTACGAAATTCTAAATGGCAGATACATTATAATTATTACAATTACAAAATGTCTTCTGGTTTGAAATTCTCTGCAATTAGCTAAGAACAATTATGGTTGGCAGGGTTACTACGAGAAGGTTGCAGACCGATTTGAAACCCCTTTATTTTAATAGAATGCTTGATTAAAGTGAGTGTCTGTATCTCTGTCTATTCGGGGTGCTTATATATAGTGAGTACCCTCGCCTCTCACTATGTCAGAATATCCTCAATTATTATAATTACGAATTTATTGAGAAAATGCTTCACAGTAATGATATTTCGTTAAAAAGAAGAGTGTGATGCATAAACATTGTTTACACAAAGCTCACCTTATTACAGTAATAAGTGTGACAAATCGCAAAATGCAGCGCAATCTTTCAAATAACTGTTTATGTATCACGCAAATCCAATAAGAGTTGCAAATCTCGGAGAAGAAAAGTAATTATGAATCAGTGATTTTAATCTAAATTATATTATTATAAAGATGTAAAGGTATGTTATAGTTGTAGAGGACAATATTAATAAAGTGTTTCAAGAAGTTTTCTCACGGATTAAAGACAAACACATCAAGAGACTGAATCCTACCAGTTGTTAGTGTAGCATAGTTTCTAGTTTGAGGTACTGTTTTGTTCGTAAAATAGGCTGAAAAGTTTATAAATTGTGACCACTCCACGAATCTAACAACAAACTGGACTTTACACTATACATTGGGAGAAAAACCTGTTGAAACCATGATCTCACAAGACCTGATGTTAAGTTTCCCGAATTTGATGCTTTCGCAAGAACATTTTCAGATTAAAAGAGGTCGTTTTGGACTATAGGGTCAAACGTTCCATTCTTCTACTGCAAAATAATTAACAACGGTGATAACAACACCATTTTCATAAATTAAAGGCTGTATGGTGTAGCTATGAGTCATAGATTTATTGACTGTGCCACACTTTCTAGTGTTTGTGTCCCTGTAAACGCTATAGTGCGAGATGCAGAGACCCACCTTAATCAAACATCCCTTAAAATAAGTATAGAAAGGGGTTTTCAAATTGGTCTGCAACTTCCTCGCAGTAATCTCTGTCAACTACAATTGTTCTTGGCTAACTGTAAAGAATTTCAAGCCAGAAGATATTTTGTAATTGTAAGCACTATATTGGATCCACCATTTTGAATTTTGTAATTTGACGTCAGCTTCTGAATCAACTGTCTTAAAACCCATCTGGCAGTATGTTTTAGTTGTTTTCGGTCTATGCTTAGAGACCACCCCTAACATTCAAAGGGTGATTTCCACCATTAAATTTTAACCATTGCCAAAACAAAAAAAGTAAATATCGATTATTTTTAGATGTACAAGTGTGTAAAGTTTCATTCAAATCGGTGAGTGACAGTTCCGTAAGTCTCCTTGTGTTGCATACTAATAAGTCACTACACTTCAATACATGAATTGAAACCTCTAAACTAATAAGTCTTCAATTCAATTATGATTTTATTGCCTTAGATGAGCTAAGCAAGAAAGACAATCATCTCAAAAACATGGATTAGTTTACCAAGTAGTGTTTTGTTCTCTCTAGACAATTGTAAAAAAAAAATAATATAATTCCATTTTTGAGCTATTTTTAGACACAAATGTTGAGATGAAACTAACAAATACCTAAGGTTCGAATACATAAGTTTTTTTTTTTTTTTAAAATATGTCATGCTCTTGCTTCAACTCATATTTGTTTTTTTTTTTTAAAAAAACATTGATTTATTATAATTTGTACTATCCAGACACCTATTAATAATATTAATTTTCTTTACTTCAGCATCGGAATGGTCTTCATGTTGAATAAACATGCACATCCAAACGCAGCAGTGAACAGTGTGACCAGGTAAGAACTAATAAATTATTATTGATTTGTTTTTCACTGGAAATGTTATCGGGTCTTCTACAGAATATCTTCCTTAATCCTTATCCTGCTCCAATTAGTTCTCTACGCTCTTTTGCAATTAATTCGAATACAAGTGTGTGGAGTGCTTTTCCTTCAAACCGTCTAAAATAGCATGCCTTCAATATATCAAAAGCTGGAAAGTAAGGATCGCTCTACCTATCTTGAGTGAGTGTATGAAACAAGAAATTAGAATGTCTAAAGCGTGTAATTGGATGATGGAATTTTCGCCTACGCGTATAAATCTTTAAGCTTCATTTAACTTCTTTCTTCATGGTTAATTCTCGCTCTTCTGATCGAATCAAGTAGTCACTAAGTCTCTTGCTTTCATCTCAATCTCGTGATCCTGAAGTTCCTCTACCTTCACTTGGTGTAAATGTTCACGTAAAAGTTAAACAAGATTTTTTTTTATACATTTAGAAACAACTTTAAGCCTTTTCACAACATAAGTGTTGTTGGATTGCCATATGAGATGCTTTAGGCAATGGAACAAACAGTGCTTGAGAGTTGTTATTGATTGTCCATACATATTAACTAGTTGTTTGACTTCAAAATGAAATAAAACCTGTAATTTAATGTCCCACACTTATACTCTTTGCGAAGATGAATGATTAATGAAAATGCATGATTAACGAAATAATTGATGGAATAAAATGTGGAATGAAATTGGAGAGCCCATGGGGTCGATATTCGCCCACAAACTCCATATAGACTGTGATGGACCTAGTGACCCTTTGTAGCAGGGATGAGTATTTTATCACTGAGCTGTCGGTTAATTTACAAGTGCTTGTACCCATTGTCTCGCTGAATTCATATGATAGTTTCTAATTTTGACCCTTATGTTTTTTCTTTCATATAATACTGAAATTTTGTAATCTGTCTATCAATATAAATTAATGATAGTGGCTATGTTTGTGACTTAATAACTCTTGAACCACCTGACCCATATCCATCAAATTTTCCGATATCATATACGATCGAAAATGACCGATATCAAAGACCACTTCAGTAATAGTAAAAAGTGACTCACTAACGAAACATATTACTAATTTTTCTTATTTTAAGCCAACGAAGTGAGTAATTGACGCTAATGTCTGATAATAATGTGTTTACAAGTGTCATACCAGTTTGTATGTAAACTATATCCTAGCTGATTCAATTAAATATTGCGGATGCAGAATGATGGAGTGATTTGCTCGAAATAGATACTTTTTTATTATTATTATACTTATCAGTTTTCTGGAAGTAAGTGTGATATGATGGCTAACTATTAGAACTTTCACTTTCTGATGAAAGAGCTCTCTCATTCGATCTAGTTCCGGTGATTTTGTTGTGTACAACATCGTATTCGCGAGTTTTCTCACAATTCTCCCGTTCTGTATGTGACACGTATGAACTACTCCACGGACGTTTAATGGCAAAACATTTTCGAATACCAACTTTCCGTGTTAAGTACAGCTGATTAATTGTTTACGTGCCGAGTGAGCCAGTTGTTATTCCATGCACGACTGGTTAAGCTTTGAAGAAGGCAAACTGTGCTACTAACTTATATGTAAATAAGTTTTATTTCTTTCAAGGAATGCGATGAAGTAATGACAACTTAAAAAAAAAAAAACATGGTACCTATTTACATATAGGTTGCTTCTAACATAAATATTTGTAAGTATACGCAGGTAGATATAACAGAAGGATGACGGGGTTACATAGTCCCTGAAACTCTTATTTTTAAGTGTATTATGAATATCTATATAGCTGAGCATAATGAGAGCGGGAAGAAATCTTACCAAGATAAGAAGCGGCAGCTGAGGTTAAAGTTGAATGAGATAAAGGTTTTAAAAAAGAAACATTCAGATTTATGTTCCATGGTTATGCCCTGTAGACTAAGGGATAGTTAATAAATGTATATCATCATGAAAAGAATTGATAAAATGAAAATGTAAGAGGAAATAGGATAACCTCGAGAAAACATAATGACATGAAGTTGTCCAGGACAAACTTACATGGCCTGAAATTGAACCACGGATTCCTCATATCAGAGATGCGCAATCTACCACTGGGCCATCTACCTCCTGGTTTGCTGGTTTTTAAAGATGACATGACATAATGTTAAGTAAGATTTATATACAGAATATACTTAACAACTATAATGTTTTGCGAGAGAAATTTTACGTCATACTTCATTATATTCTATTGAATAGCATTTAGGTTTACCTACTGTAATTGATTGGATGCTTTTCTTTTAGTATTAATTTCTAAAGATGCCGCATCCTTCCGCACACAGTTCTATAGTACGGTAGCTCTTCGTAATAACGGAACTCCCTTTCTATTTCACTTTGGCATGCGACAAAAGAAACAAGAAATTTAATTTAATTCTCTTTTAAGATGTAATCTTCTTCACCCAAGAAAGAAGAATAATAGCTGGGGAGTGGAAAGGGCTTGTGAGAAAACGCCCGGCCCCCTCTCCGTTCTTCCCATCTTGTTTCCAAAGGATTTGCTTCTGTAGTGTCAAGGAATATACAAAAGTTAACTAAGAAGCTTGTTCTTTGCTTAAAATGTAAATCATTTCCTAACCACCTGTAGACACAATCTTATTGCCTCTCTCTGTGTGTGTAGCTATTGTTTGGCATAATTAAATTGAGAGTATTATGGTAGATAGTTAATGTAGGAAAATCTACTTACTTTCACTACTTCTTTCCGTGCTTTGCCCAAGAACATTTCGATCTGCTTTCAATATTATGTCTTCAGTAAGCTTATTTAGTGTCCAGAAAAAGCATTAAATTTTTCTCACTGATGAAACAACAGTCTATTACTTATTTTCCTCCTTTCACTCAGTATAATGAAGTCGATTGAAACAGCCTTTTGTCTATATATGGATATTTTCTAGTAAATCAATAAATATGTCAGAACTATTTTGGCGAAACATTGACCTTTTCAAGGATATACATTTCTGATCCGAAAGGTTTTTAGTTGCTGATATAGGTTGAAGAACAGTAATCATCTTTACCTAAATTAGAGACAGCAATACTTGCCTGAATTTTACCAGCTCTGAGAAGAAAAACAAAATTGTTGTTGGAAGTTATGTATTTGAAATAAAATGTAGTGTTAGCAGTTTATTGAAATTCTCCGGTAGTCGCACTGACGCATTAGGTTGTGGATAATTAGGTGGCTGTTGAGAAATATGTATAGGGTAAACTGTCACATGAAATTGATAAATGGGACTCTTACTCTCGTTTGAATGATAGCTTCATTGAGGCATTATCTCTTGGTGACAGTAAATACAGTATAGTATAAAGGTAACCAAGAACGTTCTGTCGCTTTTCCACCCACCACCTTCGAAATTGATACGTCACCTAATACGTGCCTGGAAGATCAAAAATAGTCCCCACCGGTATCGACGACCTTCTGCCAACGTTCTGGAAGGCCATAGATTCCATCGCGGTAGAACTCGGTGGACTGTGAAGCGAAAAAGATATCAAGTACATTTTGCACATCTACCAGGGATTTGAACTGGCGTTCTCTAAGGTGATTGTTGAAGGAATAGAACACGACATAATCGGACGGTGCAATATCAGGGAAGTACGACGAATGCTATAATGTTTCCAATCCAAGGCGTAGAGTGGTGTCCCTGGTCATTCTAGCCACGTGGGGCTTAGCGTCGTTCTGTAACAGGAGAACCCCTTTGGGATTCAGAAGTGCT
This sequence comes from Thermobia domestica, assembly GCF_964235325.1. Classification (NCBI taxonomy): domain Eukaryota; kingdom Metazoa; phylum Arthropoda; class Insecta; order Zygentoma; family Lepismatidae; genus Thermobia; species Thermobia domestica. Next base: position 233,489,895 of record NC_137454.1, on the reverse strand, counting down.
GCCTATAGAGTTTTCACGTTTTCTTGAACACGTCCCAGCTGCTGACAGTACACAGTACCCAAATATCTCCGTCAGTCGTAAGTTGATGTAGAATAACACCAAATTAAATACCATAGACCATGAAGTGAATCAGCCACTGGCGAGAAAATAGATAGTCACGAGGATTTTGCTTATTTTCATCGTGGAGAGAGAGAGAGAGAGAGAGAGAAATGTATACGAAACTTATTTCACATACAGCGCATAATAAAATAGTTATTTACTTCTTGGCGTTTAGTGTTTAAAAACTAAATGTTTCCGAACATATACTTTTTAATAAAAAGAGTAAAGAAAATTATATGATACTTCCTTCACAATGATAACGAAGTATCTTACTCCGTCTTAGAAGTTGCATAAGTTTAAAACATATGTAAGTTTTTTCTATGCGCATGAATACTTCGTATTTTCATACTAGTATTAGTTTTGAGCAAAACATATTTCAAATTTAAAAGAAAAGACTTTTTAAACATTTTTAAACTAATAGCCTATCAACACACCATCATTATCGTTCCCCGATGAGTTGTGTATGTGTATCTTATGTGCAAATATAGTATTGTTTCCAAATACACTTCTAGGAGGAGTCAAACCCTCCCGGAAATGACAAATCATCCCCCCTCACACGGAACTAATATAAATCACTTGCGATTACATGTCACTCTACTGCAAGGCACATTCTTAAGCGAATAGTGTCTAATTACGACGCCGTATATATATTTTGAATTTTTACTGCCAACAAAATGTCGTGGAAGAAATTCTGGTTACGTTTTTCAAAATAACTTTTCACTGTTCATACCTTAGGCACTGATTAAACTTAATTACTCAGGGTATCTACTAAAATTCCAAAATGAAATTTCGTGACTTTTTTCTGACCTTTTCTTTACCAAACCATAAAATTTCGTAATATTCGAAAACTAATAACAGTATCTATATTCTTTAGCACTTACCATTTAAAAATATCACACTGATTGTTAACAGTTGTACTGATGGATTCTATCTCTTTTAAGTTGGCCAATATTGTTACATCCTTTTATTGAGTTTTTTCGATCTTCTGAAGTGCTTCAACAACTTCCTCGTCTGTTGTAACAATCTCCTATTCTTCTTCAACTCTGAGGTATTCTGTTTCCATCTTGATTTTTTTTTTGTCTTTAGTATTCCTTACTGAATTTTTCATGCACGCGATACAAGCGTGCTTTCCTTGCGATTTAGTAGCGTCTAAAGCCGACCATAGACATTTTTGGTCGTGAACTTTGACGTTTTATAGAACATTTTCCAGTCGCTACTTATATTTGTACAGATAAAGAAAAATCATGACCCCAAAGCTGAATTTCTTGACTTTCATGACAGATTTCTGATTTTGTAACTTTTGTGACTTCCGTGACCGATAGACACTCTGTTGTAGATAGAATAGGGGTGCCCACAGACTAATTTTAGGACTTCAAATGCGCCTATGAGATTTTTTGCGCGAATGGTGTTGCAGATCTTATCCTGACATGTCTAATAAATGTAATAGAGAATATGTAGGTTTCATTTGATTTATTCTTGAATATATTGAAGTGATATTTATTGTATTTTGTTAAATTTAACTTACGAATGGATAAATCATTAATCTCAGAGGGTGAGGGAAAATTGGGATAGAAGTTTTCCCAAAAGCATAAAATTGAAATTAGCAGTGGCTTGCTTATGAAACTACAATGGCTCAATAAGTACCTACGCGTGTATTGTAAAAACATTTTATTGAAGTGAAACGTATTTTTACACAAGCCAATAAACCTTCAGCCTACTAAAAATGCCTTTGCGCATAAATACACAGTTATTATTTTGCAAATGCATTGTAATTATTTGGAATTAAATATAATCATGAAGAATGTGGTACAAGGTACCCGTATGATGATAGGAAAAAGAGGGATATAGGGAAATACATTCCAGCTAATGGACGAAATTAAAAAACAAAAATCGTACGCGAAGACGAACAGGTTAGGGTGCATGGAAGGTTCTTGTTTGCGGCAAGTGTTCTGCCAATAAGGGCAGAATGTCTATAATGATCACGATAATAATATGATGTAAGGATTTCGAATTAATAATCGCCACAGAAACAAAAATTCCTCAATGAATTTTGGTCTACATAAATTGAACATAATATTTGATACTGATTATAATCTATCCTATTATGACATCTATCTATCCGTAAGTTGATCTCTTCATGTTCCTTGGTAAATTATTATATTTTGCTTTTCTCGAGAACTTTCCAACTAAAATTCCATATATCTTTTCATACGATTAACGCGGCGATATTAGTCCAGAAACTCTACTAATGTAATGACGCGTGAAAGAATTTAAAATTAACATAGTATAAGTCTCCATTTCGAAAAAGATTTGTTAAATACAAATTACAAAGTAATTGATTACTCTAGCGATCCGCAATAAACAGAAGACGAGAAGAGAATAGGCAGGACAACAATTGTGACGATATTAGCCAGGGAGTATTCTGAAGGTCGCCTACGTATTCGCATGACAAAATTGCGATACGACCCTGGCTAAGTCAGTCAGCATAACCTACCAAGAGATTAGGTCCCAAGAATCTTGTATACAAAAGTACTGCTCTACCACTAAGCTCGGCTTACTCGGTTCCGATTTATCGAACTTCGATCACGAGCTATCAAACATTGTTCCAAAGGGGTTGATCCTATCCTTTTCGATCGACAATATGCTCGCCGGAGGTAGTCGACAATATGCTCCCTCCGAATTGTGACAGGTATAACCCATGGGTGACAGATCATAGCCTAACAAATCCTAGTATTCTCAGTGGAAGACGAAAGCTACTTTCCGAATTCTGTTGTGGAATGCAATTTCAGCACCTGCGATTCTCCAAACTTCTTCGTCTGTACATAATTGTACTGGTCTGTAACGTTGCGGCTTGACGCTTTGTCAAACATTACCCGAAATAAACGGATATTCTTTTCCACCAAGAACTTCATATTTTACACAAAAGTTTCTATTTACAATTCACAAGTTGACCATCGTAACTCCTTTAAGGGGGCTCGGAGGCAAACCGCAGGTACTGTATTTCCAAAGGCCCATTTGCGAACTTTGCTATCACGTTTATCATAGATGCATATTTACCCAATATTTCACTTTGCCATCGTCTACCCTGTATGTCTGCACATCAGCTAATTCCGCCTAAGTTACTAAATTTTTAATGCTTTGCGCGATATCTCATGTTACAAATTCCTTCTTGGAGGATCATATCGATAAGTATTCGATAAGATGTTCAAATACCATAGGTCCACCGATGTTTTCGTTATGCATTGCAACACCTGAATCAACTCCCAGAGAAGCTTAATCGCTCACCCACGTAGACATATGGAACCTTATGCGGAGTCGTTTTGACGTATGATTAGTGTAATAATGAAGGTCTGAATACTGCAGGAAACATATGTTAGTCGAACTGTTTGATATAGCACTAATCACGTGTCAGAACGACTCTGTATAAGGCCCTTTGTATTTAGTCGTCACAATCAATATATCTTGACTATCTACAGAAATAGCCCACAACGGACTTAAAACAGATGAATATTCTACGATTACGTTTATTCGTTTCTGAAGATTTTACTTCAATTAGTCTTTGTGTTTTTCATTTTCCATTTCAATGCTACTTCACTTTACAGATTTTAATCCTTGTTACTAAATACACCCAGTAAGTAAATAACGGAAAATCATAAGACAAAATAGTAGCTTAGCCTAGGATCGAATAAAGAACCATTGGAGCCAGCGTCAAGCACTCTATCACTAAGCCAATCATCCATATTTTGTTTATTTCTTGACAAGTAGGCATTACAGTAATATATACATTGTTTAGTTCATTTTCATACCCCAACTACACTAGTTTCATAAGAGAATCATATTACCACGTTCGCTCAGTGTGAATAACATGGAAAAAACACATTGCATTGATTTAAGACTAGAACGGACATAATCTGCATAATGGTGAGTTGCCATGTTATTATTACGTGCATTCACAGGAACAGGAAAAGCTTCGGATTTCGAAACATTGTGGTTTACAATTTGTTTTAGCTTCTTTTGCACAATACTACATATCTCGGAAGGAACTTTCCTTACTGATCTTCAGTAAACGTCAATACGTTCATTAGTGTATACAGTATTACTTCCTAGACTTCAAAGCATGTGTAATCAGTAACATTGCCTATTAATAGTGTCAGTTTCAATCTCACTATTTTTTTCTCTTCTCTTCTAGCGACACTGTTCATCTCATTTTTCGATACATTGCGTGAGTCCAAAGAGTTGTATTGTCTTTTTTTATATCAGAGGTGCACACAGTTTTATATCTTATTTCTGATATGTGGAAAACGAGTTTTAACTTGCCATTTGTTGGGAATTACATCTCGCAAAGTTTGCACACTATACGTCAAGTGCGGTATTATGAAGTTTCTCTTCACATGCATATTTTATATATCTTATTTCTATGATAACTTTATGTAATACTGCTTATAAAACATAACATTATATTGGGTTCGAAGCATTGTTTATTGGGTACTATTCCTCATTCGCGCGAAGGTATCTCCCTTCTAGATGCTTCGTGCAGTTTCGCTTCTCTACCTCAGTTATGACGGTTCGACATTAGAAATGGATTCATCCTGTATATACATCTAAGTGAAACTCTACGATTTTGCCAAAGGAGAAAATATCTTATAAAGGACGAATTTTAAATACGTTTTCTTGCAAATCCAATTCAGGTTGAGCTCCGAAAATTAGTATAAACAATTATTTTGAGATTTGTATACAAAAGTTTAGTCTGCTTCTTCCCGACCGTTTACCTGTGAGTATCTTTGATTATTTATTGTTAATTTACTTTAATTGCCAGCATGTTAATTAATAATTTAATCACAATAACCTAAATTGCCAGCATGTTAATAAATAAAAGAAACATAAATTGGAATTTATAACGGCGTTCAGCTGCGTTTCTATTGATGAATTTATAATTCATAACGATAATATTTGCAATTTGTGTTTGAAATTTGCAGATATAGAAGTTCGCTTTAACTAACTAACTCTATATCCTATGGAACTCGGAGGTTCAATGTCGCGTTCACAAAAACTCTCCACTGAGTGGACTTCTATCCTTTGCTAATTAGATCCATTTTCTAATTTGTATTCCTATTTCTGCGAGATATATCTTAATATTGTCCTCCTATCTGCGCCTAGGTCTTTCGTAATGGTCGTTTTCCGATTGGTCTTCCAGTTAAGACTGAAAGAGTTCCTGCTTTCTTCCTTCCTGACTATACGACCTGCCCACCTGAGCCTCCTAGACTGATGACCCTAACAATGTTGGGTAAACCATATAAATTATGTAGTTCCTCGTTAAGAAGTTTCTGCCATTATCCATTCCTGTTTCTCTTCGGTCCAAAGATTCGTTTCAGGATCTTGTTCTCAAATACTTTCAGTCTATGTTCTTCCCTCAGAGTAGGCGACCAATTTCCGGAACCATACAGAACAACAGGCATAATTATCATTTTATATATTTTAAGCTTCAAATTTCTCGACAGAGTTAGTGACAAGAGATTTTGAACTGAATAATAACACGAATTTCCTGCTTTTAGTCGACATTTAATTTCTTCGTGAATATGATTTTCGTCTGTATATATTGACTTTAGATATTTGAAAGTATCCACTATATCAAAAGTATTATTCGATATTTTAAAACATCCATAATTTGCCGTATTATGATCCCGACAAACTTCCATGTATTTAGTTTTCTCTACATTTACTTCTAAACCCATGTCCCTGCAAGCTTTTAATACGCTCTTTGCATTTTTTCTATTGTTTTCCTATCATCCTCTATTAAATTTATGGCCCTGGTTGCTATCTTTGATTTTTCTTGTAGCGTATTCCAGAACAAACTTGAATAAAATTGCGACAACACATCTACTTGTTTTAGGTCATTCTCGTGAAAGTTCGTGGTAAAAAATATTCCTTACTGGACTTTACTTTGGTATTCATTAAACATAACTTAATTAATCTAATTAGCTTTTTCGGTATTACAAATTCTGTAAGAATGTAGTACAATGCTTCTCTCCTAACCGAGTCGTAAGCCTTTCTAAAATCAATAAATAGTTGAAGTACTGGGTATTGTATTCCCACTTCTTTTCGAGTATTTGTCGAATAGTAAATGTTTGGTCGATAGTTGATCGATTTCGTCTAAATCCGCACAGATACTCTCCAATAATTTCATCTTGTATGGAGTCAATCTTGCTAATAGAATGTTTGAGAGGATTTTATAGGACGTTGACAGAAGAAAAATGCTTCACTAATTATTACAGTCCGTTTTGTCGCCTCTCTTGTGAATTGGAACAATGATTGATACTTTCCACTCTTGTGGCAATTCTTCCTTGTTCCGGATAAGCAAAATGAGTTTCTCAATCTTGTTCCAAAATTTGTCTCATCCAGCTACTAACTCGGCCGGAATTTCGTCTACACCCGGATATTTGTGTTTCTTTAATTTCTTTATAGCCATTTCTACTTCTATTCAGTTAGGTTCTGGGATACATGGTTCTGCGGTGTGTATTTCCCTTTCTCCGCGCACACTAAATTTTGGCTCCGTGTTAAGCAATTCGTCAAACAAATCCTTCCATCTATTTAAAATGTTATCTGTGTCAGTGTGAACTGTTCCGTCAGCTTTCTTTAATATATAAGCACCAGGTTGATACCCTTTCTTAAATTTGTTGATCCCCTTATACATATCCCGAATGTTTTTTTTTCTTCTTACTATTAACTTTAAGTTCCTTAATTTTAGCTTTCAAAAATTCACGTTTATTTGTTCTAAAAGCTTTGGAAATTTCCCGTCTGATATCTGCGAAATTTTGTGTGGTTATTTCATTCAGATTTTGTAGCCAAAGTAATTTTGCTACGTTGTAGCCAACGTAATTAAATAAAAGATCACTTTAAAAAATGAAATAGACAAAGTTGTGTTAAACTTACATTAGAATAGTATTATGAGCAAATAAAGATCCATGTTTCACTAAATTTGTTTGGACTTTCTTATCCCTTATGTTCCAAAATAAACACTCTTGCATCAAGTACAGATACATTAGTAATTTATTTACCATAGCATGTAATAAGAGATTGATAGCGTTCTAGCACATGCATCTTTCAAAGAAAAACTTCTTTGGATGCAATCATTGTCATATCTCTGAGACAGAATTATTCTTCAACTTCAGAATTCCCGCTCTTTTATTCAGTTCTCTTTCCCTATTGATTCTCTCTCCCTTCTCCACCATTTCTTTTCTCTCTATTCTATTCTATTTTATTCTTTTTTTTCTTCTTTCTCTACTTACTGCTTCTATTCCATACAATATTATTTTTCTCATCATTCTTCATTTAGTACTGAATTCATTGCACTAGTCTATTGTGGGCGCAGTTCAATTATGAAGCTTCTTTCCTTTTATAAAATACACTTACACACACTCACACCACACACACACACACACACACACACACACACACACTTTTAGTGTGAGACATACAACCTACAAAATCTTTATGTTCCTGTTCCATGGAGACGGAAGGAAGTTTCAAGAAGAAAATCTTTCTCTCTCTCTCTCCTCACTAGATGAAATATTGGAAAATTGATTTCAGCCTGTTTGATGTGAATAGGATGAGTACGGACAAAGAACGAGAGAAAGAGAAAGAAAGAAAGAAAGATATGAAGAATAATAAAGAAACTAAGAAAGAGTGACTATGGGGGTATGGGAGGAACTAATACATATCCTAATAAATTTCACCTTAATGCCACCTCGTATCATTTGCTCTATGGTGTTCGTTGGATATATGATGAGAAGTATTAAGGTCACGAGTTGCCATCCGTTACCAATTTGTTTAAAAGTTAAAAAATAAATATCTAACTTAATAACTTCATTATGTTTAACCTATTTGATGCTGCAGATGGCGAAACTAAGAACTTAGTTTAACTTACCTTATTTCAAGGAGCATGTTTTTTTTTTTTTTTTTTTTTTTTTAAGACCACTATGCTACTTCTCATTGGACGTAAATCAGGAATTTTCTGAGAGATAACGGGATTTGAACTTTCAGAAATATTTATTCAAGTTTCGCAAAACTTTTCGTTTTTCATCTCAAAATATCGTGGTATTCCTGATAGAAATTACCCTTAAAGGCCATAGCTTGAGCTCATTTAATTTTTAAATGGTTAGTATTCTCAGGTTCCGTATTGAATACTCAGGTATAATTCTCAGTGGGAGCATATGAGCTCCATATTCCATGTTCAATTAAACGCCCACGTCTCATATGTATTTACTGTTAAAAAGAGCTTTCAGCCACCAAAACCAACTGAAGAAAAGTTTGTGGTAAAAAAAAGTTAGAAATCTCTGACGTTGGCATAATTCAGCAGTCAATATTCTTGGTTCGTAACTAGGTGGTTTAACTACCAAGAACTTCTCAGTATTTCATTTTGTCTGTTTTACTGAGCATATTCTATTTCTTGATCATCTTCCATTTAAATATTCCTTATTACATTTTATTGTTAATCTTACAAATGTTAAGTTAAATCATTATTAAATAATAAATTACGGATTTATACGTCTTTATAGGGTTCTGACCAGCATGGTAGAGCAAGTTAAATCTTTATCTCAGGTATAGTAGCTAGTGTGTGCGTCTTTGACAAGGGTTCCGGTTTAGTTCGCGGTGATGAATCACTGAAATTCGAACGCTTTACGATAGGTTCGGATTCCCCCTTAAACCATGTCTTACATAGCCTCGATATTGAAAAGGGACGCTGACCTTCAACCAGTCAACAATACGGTGTAGATAGATAGAATCCTATCATCAGATTTCTTTACCTCGTAATTTACTGACTCGTAATATAAAAATTTCCGCAATTGCCATGGCGAGGATTCGAAACGTAAACATTTCATAATTGCTATATCCAAAACATATGAACAAATACGTTTAATATCTTGATTTCTTGTCTATCTATGTTTAAGAAACAGTGGAAACGAATTCCAAGAAAAAACAAACACAGTCGTTCACATACGAAGATTTAAAAAGACAATCTAGAGAATGATGAATGGAATACTAAGCTGAAGATTCTGAAATGTAATGGTACGGATTTAGTATTCGTAACGGACACACAAGTACCAGATTCTGTATTTTCCTATAAAGTTTATGCAAAAGATTTAAGAAATTTTTATTTTCTACCAAGTGAAGATAATATTACAAATTGCCGAAATACCGAAATTCACCTATTAGGGAAAATAATGGCATTTTTTTTCAACATATGACACCACATATTCAGCACTACTCTATATTTGAAGGGAAAACTCTGTCTGGTGCAGTTATTGGAACCAACTGGCTCCATCGATTTAGTCTTGGAATAAACTCCACGTCCACACAGAAAGGACGAAATCAACTTGCTCAATGTGTGCGAACACAAGGAACTAAATATAACTTTGTGAAGAATCAAATGAAGACACAATAAATTAAGCATATTGAACTTAAGAGGAAGTCAGTGATGACCAATTACCGGCAAGTATTAAAAGACAAACCAAAATATGGAGAGAAAGCTACAAGAGTAATACAGTTGGGAGAAGAAATTGAAAGCAAAAATTTAAAAAATGAAAGAAGTAGACTCTAAATCAGGGGTGTGCAACTTGGCCAATCACAGAGCACTAAATGGTGTCGTGGGCCTCACTGTAGGTATATCATTTTTACGACAATTGAATAGTATAGTATTAAATGATGAAACATGTTCATCGTAATTTACATTACAATAACACAAAACAACTGTTATACCGCGATTGATCACTTAAATAGTGACATTGAAAGTATCTGCACATGAACACGTAACAATGGACTGCAAGTAAACCCAACCAAATCAAAATATATCATGCTTGGTTCTCGTAAACTACTCTCCACAATCAATATTACAAGCCTACCGAATGTTCTTGTAAACAACGTAGCCGTTCCTGTAAGCGATAGCGTCAATAGCCTAGGACTCCAGATCGATAAATTCCTAAATTGGACAGACCATATTAATAGAGTATGCAAGAAAGCTTACGGCTCCCTCCATTCTCTTCAGCGTTTAAAAACCTTCCGGAATCCATTAAAGCGTCCCTAGTTCAGTCATTGGTAATCTCTCATTTAGATTATTGTGATGCAGCATATGTTGATTTAACCGAAGATCTGGCAAAACGTTTACAGCGCATTCAGAATGCCTGCGCTCGATTCATATTTAATAAAAAGCGCTTCGACAACATCTCCCATTATTATCAGCAACTAGGATGGTGCAATCTAAGCACCCGCCGCCGCATTCATTCTCTAACACTTTTATATAAAATAATTAATTGTAAAAAACCTACTTATCTATCCTCTAAATTTAAATTTCTCGGCGATACTCACCCACTAAATACCCGGTCTAAAGGAAATACAACACTAGCCGTTCAAACGCACAAATCTAATGTCTTTTCCAAATCTTTCACACTATTTGCCACCAAAGCTTGGAATGACACCCCTGAAAGCATCAGAAACTCTGGTTCAGTGTTGACTTTTAAACGTCGGCTTAAAGAATATGTTTCTAATGAAGGTCTTCAGTAAGTTAAAAAAAGAAAAAGAAAAAAGTTGTTACACACGAAACTATTCCTGGCGTTACCATGCAGTCGTTCGTTTTTTTCTCTTTCTATTTCTTCTTGTTTTCTTTTCTATTCCCTTCTGATACATGTGTATCAACGTATACATTACACACAATCACTTAAGTAGGTGCATCATTTTATCTATAGAAAGTGAATCATATGAATGTATTTTATGTTATATATAATCAAGATTGATATCTTTGTTTCTCCTTGTATAGTTTAACATGTCTTTAGCATTATCTCTTGTTTGTTTTAGTATTTATTTTATATGTAATAAGTTTCATTTTTCATGTTTTATTTTCTGTATGGTTCTGTATGTCGGTAACTCTTTAACGTGCCTAACTGTATATCATTTTTATTCTCGTCATAAAAAAAATGAGATCCGACTGTAAAAGAAAAGTGTAAATGGTTGAGTGGAAGAAAAGGTTATGCCTTAACTCCGCCATTTTAAATAATAAATAAATAAATAAATGAAACACTGGTGACCAAAATATTTACTCACTAAAGAGGAGCAGAATAATGTATTTAGAACTTTGTCGGTAAATCTAGCAATCCTTGAACTAAGAGAAATTTCGCCCAAGTACCTGCGCTTACCAAGTGCTTGTCTTCAGGGCGTTATCACTTTTTGCACTGGGTGATCGATGGAAAATTTCCAGTTCACTCTTAACAGGTTATGTAAAAAAGAAAAATTATTATAATTATTGTTTTCAATAACGGACCAGCGGGCCGGAAGACAGGGTTAGGCCAGTTAACCGCGGGCCGGCTGTTGCACACGGCTGCTCTAAATGAATTTAGAGGCCAAACATATGATATCGAAAATGGAAGATACAGACAAGAAAGATGAAGAAACTGAGGAAGTATTCTCCAAAGGAAGTAGAAAACCGAAAACGTAAATACAATGATGCAAGAAATTAACAAAAATGAAGAAGAGGAAGAAAGCAAAACTCCGACAGAAAGAAATCTGGAAGACAAAAGAAATAGAAAGAAAAAAGTTAGATAACGAATATTGGGGAAAGAAAAAGAAAAGGGAAATTTAAACAAGGAAAGAAAGAGGAAGAATGTTATATGTATAATATTTCTAGAGCGAATGGTGTTTCTATACGTATAGCAGTTAGAAGAAGCAAGATTTATCAAAAATAAAATGTTCACAATATTCAGTGATTTTAGAAAATAGTTCTTGGTTACGTGATATATGTTTATAATGATCATCGATTTCTAAAATTGATAGTAATTCAAATTATAACGAGTATAACTTACGTTGCGTTATGTATGTGAAAGTATTGCCCAATGAACCAGTTCATGGAACAAAAGAAATAAAGTAATTACTTGAATGTAGTACTCCCATTGTTAATGCCTTTCTAAATTTAGTTCCAACGTCAATATGAATTCAGATCTATTCAGTACTAGCCAAGTTTGAGCAAACTTTGTACTTCCGGATATTGGTGACAATTTATTAACTACACTTTATACAGTTAACACTGAAAATATATACATCAGATTAAAAGCCTAGCAATATTGCTCTCACTTACGAAACGTGAGTAAAATTGCACGAATATTCGGTAGGTCATAAACAGAGATTAAACGAGGAAGTATGGTCGGTGTATCTTGTCTTATTCAGCCAAATACTGCACTTTCACGGAATATAAGCGTAGATTTTAAGCACCCTAACGAGAGTCATCTAAGAAAGTAAAATAACATATGTTGATCAAAATTAAAGTGACGTGTAGTCAAAGTGAACTACCGGTACTCTGAAACTACTATTTCAGCCAACTTCCACATCATAGACGATTTCTTTTTCTGAAATGGAATTATAGTTCTATATTTGAACCGTCTTTTTGCCGTCTACATCTTCTTCTGAACGTTGGCCACTGATTTTTGTTAGCACATATTACTTTTTCTCTCTTGGAAACGACGATTTTCGTAAACACACGTTTCGTTTACAATATCTGAGCCCAATTTCATTCACATCGGTCTGCTGCTTTTTGCCTTTTGGGCATCAACTTTCAAATTTTGGTAGGGAGCTTTTGCCCTCTAAAACCATTTTTCCGTAGAAAATAAAAAAACACGTATTCGTTTATTTCATGTATAGTACCTACATGCCAATTTTTATTAAAATCGGAGTGTTACCCTTGGGAAGTGTTACATGAAAATATAACATCAAGAATATCGTTTACAATATCTGCAAAAGTCAAGAACTGGTCAAGAATTGAGACGAGATGAGTAAGAACTGTTCGAAAATCGAGATGAGGCGAAACTTCCACATTTGCGATACCAGACGAGGCGAGTTAATTCTATTTCTAGTCTTGTCTTGTCTCGTGGGAGACACTGGAAATAATCGTGAGTCGTAAAAACTGAAAATTTTCATTTTTCATTTACAAGAACTGAAATTCCTGTTCTTCAGATGAGGACAATATGTTTATAGAAAATATTTTAACCGTACTCCACCTCAGAATGGACACGGGGAGTGAATTTAGAATTAACTTTTTGTCACGATTCTCTTAGTGACTCCAGAAACTATGTTTTGGACAGCAATATCGTCTGTTTCTCCTTCCGATCCCTAACCTAACTGCTATGCAAATAGGAGATAAATTTGGACTTAAAGAGCATCGAGAGTGTGACTATTCATCTCAGTGACCACGAAAACTATGGAAACGATACTAATATCGTCCGCTTTCGATTTTACTTTTACATAAGATCTCATATTCACTCCTTCTCTCCCCTTGCCAAAAATGTGCTAAAAACCTAAATTAGGTCAGAGACCACGAATGCACCGAAAATTTTAAAATCGGTTCAGCGTTCTAAGATGTGTTACATATCTCAAACATACAGTTGTGTTACATATTGGTTTTGCTTTTTAGCATTCGTATATGTTTAAGAGAATTATCTGTATCATTTTGTTTATGAAAAATATTTTCTTCTAAATTTTCTAACTTGTTCATGGTGGCCGCGGTAGCTTAAAGGTAGAGCGCTCACCTCTGGTGCGTGGGGTCTCTGTTCCGATTCTAGCCCGCGCCAGATGAACTGTAGTGGGCCATCACTAAATTCTGGTTTTCTGAGGATTATTCAGTTTCCTCCCATTTTCTCTATTCCACTATTATCACCCATCTCATCATCACAATCTCTCTCAACCTTAGTGTATATTCGCGGGATGTTAAAAAAATAATTCTTTTTAGAAACTTGTTCATCACAAAAATGTAGGATAATAAACAAATTCATTTTCAACTCACTGTAAATAGACCTCGAAAAACGTTGGTTTTCCAAGAAGTAGACTTTCCTTAGAAGCAATTAACTGCGTGGTGCAAGATTATCGTCTAATTTCATTTGCAAATAAGGATATAAAGCTTATGAAGGAAAAGTGTTGTCAAAGATTAAAAGATATGAATGCTTAAATGAAATTGAATGTACTTAAGGCTTTTTTATCCTTGCGCTCACGGTAGCGGTTGCTCGATCGTCACGAATTCAGTAGTGCCCGTTGCACTTACGGTTGTGTCTGCGGATGCTATTAGTAATAGTGGACAGATAGTATTCCAAATACGATGCTACGATTCATTCAGTGGAGTTTTGTGACGTTCTGAGTAGAAGTCACTCATATTTCGATTTGTCCTCTTCAGATAACAACAATCAACTGAACATGTAGTTGTAAACCGTGAGAGTTGGCAGTGCTGCGAGCGGTAGCCAGACCGAATTACTGGGATAAAATTCCCGTATCGTACAATGTACTTACGGTCCACCACCGCTGATTGTTACTACTAGAGGTTGGACTTTTAGACTGCAGTGATAAGAGATCTACTCTGATGTGATAAATTGACTCATTTAACTCAGTGTACAATAGTTAGAAAACGCGACGGTTGAGCACCACTACCGCAACCACGAGGAAAAAGGGCCCCAATACAGCTAACTTTAAGACGTTTGTGATAACAGCAGTAACCTTCAATAGACTAAACCTGATTGATTCATGGATAAATTTGATTTGTTGATTGATTTAGAATTTAAGGTATACAATGTATATGGAATGTCGGTCTACAGTTCAACCACATGAGCTCTCAAATAAAATCGAATTATGCCTGTTACACTGGAGAAGATCTTTTGAGTATACCAAGGGGAAAATGATATTATTGCATATACCAAGAGGAAAGTGATATTAGGTCAAAAATAAGAATTGATCTTGGAGTATTGAGTAACAATAACTCCTCAACGAACTGTCCTTGTACGAAATAATATCCAATAGCTGGAATTAGTTTCTGAACTGGTGAACCTTCTTAAGTCATTGAGTTCGCTGTTATTTAATTTAATTAAATATTTTATTTGTGTATACTCCGACTTCGTATGTATTTACGTTCATATGAGTGTGGAGTGAGTGTGTGAAAATGATAGTATATGGAGGAGAGAGGTACATAATGCGTCTAGATTTCTCATTCGTCTGTTATTAAACCAAATATCAATATTAGGTCACTCTGAAAGTACGACGTTAAGAGGTAGGTGCTGTTGTCCTGCCATTAACAAGACTTTATATCCTGCTTCTTCGTGAGAAACTTTCTTTTCTCTCTTTGTCCCACTGAGATCTTCGTTGTAAACATCTTCACGTTTGAGCAATAACGAGATCCCAGACGGGGAAGAAAATGATTATAGCTGTCACCTCTGTGAAATGTCTCGGCAATATTAGTTTGAAGGAGAGAACTGCAGATGTCGCACCTGCAAAAAGAAAGAAATATTCCCATATACAGACAAGTACTTTCATATTGTTCGACAGGTTGTTTGTTGGTACACTTTAATTCGAGGGGGGACAACCTGAGTTGTGTACGCTATGCTTAAACATGTTAGGCTGTGTTCAAAACTTCCAAATTGGGTTATGTAAAGTGGAGTTTAGTCAGTCACTATACAAAGGGGGACTCAAAAATAATCGGAATATCCTGATAAAAAGCATAGACTTTATTTATTTATTTATTTATTTATTGAACACAACTTTGTTTCAACCTTTGGCGTGGGAGACCCGTGTTCAATTTCCGGCGGGAGCTCATGTGGTTTGGATTCCACGTGAATCAGTAGGTCCACGTCTCATATAGCCTTGCTGCTGAACGGGACGTTAAACTCAAAATCAACTTAACAACCTTGTTTCAAAAACAACTTTAATTACCCTCAAAGTTCTTTCAATTAGTACTTATGCGCTTTGGCGATGTTCCCCTAGGTTCGCGCATTTGAAAGTCAACCCAAACAGGGTTGTTCTTCAATGGCCATTTCCTCCCGTTTAAACCAAGTAAACCATTCATACGCTTGCGTTTTACTGAGAACATGTTCTTTGTAAGCTTTCTGCATCATCACAACAGTTTCTGCTGCGTTTCTGTCGAGTAAAACAACAAAACTTCACAGCCGCACGTTGCTTGTGAGGATCTGTCATTTTTTTTTGTGTGTTGCGGGTGCACTACAAATACACACACAGAACTCCCAGAGAAACCACACATCGTCGTCAGTTGAAGACGCCACTTGGTATACTGACTCAGGAAAGGTCCTCTCACAGCGCCCTAGTGGTGCAATCTCGTACTACAAGTACACAATGTGCAGGAGTACAATTCCGATTATTGTGGGGTCTCCTTTGAATTACCTTACGTTAAACAGAGATATGACACATAAAGTTGTATAATAAATAAACTGTGCTAAACAGAAGAAAAGTTTACGCACTGCAAGTTTCAATTTCATCCGGTAGATGTCAACCATTGGATAATGTTTGCTGCAATCTAACGACCAGTTATGTAACTTTACTACATTTATTTCAAGAGTAGAAAATGGGATATGGATAACCACCTTTAAAGTCACCCTTACCCGCAAATATATTAACGGATTGACTCCATTAACGAACTCACCGTGATGATAGCTTAGCTATCTATTCCAAGAAACAGCAATCAAAATTTCGCTTCCGTTCTGGAGTTCTCATGTGGAGTAACGGACGTACAACATTACAATATTATAAGTCCTACTTGCGTGGCCTATTAAATCGTGGACTCAGTTTATTAATTAAAAAAAAACTTCACTTTTCTCCCAGGGAGTTTATATGGGAGTGTTTATATGGAATGAACTAAAAATTCTACGATACATTCGGTTCTTCTTTTCTTACTTGGTAACTGCCAAAGATGATACCCAATCTAACACAACATATCAACTGCACACTGTTAAAAGTAATTTCTTAAATTTGAGAAACTGTTTCTTATCTGTGCATCGAGATCTTCTTTTCTTAGAAATAATACTTTGATATTTTTATTAATGAGAAATGATGAAAAGTAGAGGAGGTTGTTGTATATAGCGAAACGAGACATCACACTGTTGCTTTTTAAATGAATGAGAATTGCTAAATTTTATTTCTAAGAAAATATTGCCTCGGTGCACAGATAAGAAACGATTTCTCAAATTTAAGACATTATTTTTTTTTACAGTTTATGATATTTGAAGTTGGAACCCCCTTATATCTTTAGTATTGTGAATTTTAGAAGAGATAATATAATAAATTCTTTCAATGAGGTAGTAGTAGTAGTAGTAGTAGTAGTAGTAGTAGAATAACCGTGCGAACTTGTTTACTGACAACTACCGTGACCAACTCTGCATAAAATATCATATGTAAAGTAAGTAAGAAGATTGATTGTCTTTAGGATTCAAGAGCTCGCTATAATTTTTCTTTGATAGAGTTTTTGTCGTAAATTACAGGAAATTATATTGAAGTTGGTCGTTTCGATCCGAAGTTATTAACAAAGCTGCACTGAGAAAAAAATGTAGGTGGCGTACTTAAAAAGATAGGTTACATGCGTAGTTCCTGTAGTTTTTTGACTTAACGTACAGCAGACGTATAACTGAAAACGCATGTTTTATAATACTTTCTGTATAAGTGTTCCATCTATACGTACTTTCCCTATGAAACAATGTAGGCGGTCAGGATCTCACATACAAGTGGACGTATATAACATACAGCTGACGAAGGTAACATAATATATGCATGTGATATACAGGAAACTGTTAGATGTCAGAGATCCTGCAACGACATGATGTAACATCTAAGGGCAGTGCCTATGTAGCATACGGATAACGTATGCTCCGTACTGATTTCTATAGTAAGCAAGAGAATACCGTATATTCGTTCAATATACTGCTGTCCGGAGAACGGATTTTTCTCTGTGTGCGACATTGCTGGCGACTATACTGAGATCTATTATCTTAGGAACAAATTTAATATAAATAAGACAGAGTTTGTTTGTGTGTTTGTCTGACTGTGTGCGGGGCCTGGGAACCAGACGAGTGGATCGAGAGTTACTCAACTTTAGTCATGAGTACCTTGGTCCAGGGCCCAGATCAAGACGAATCATTTTTTTTTAAATTTTGAACCAAGAGGGTCTAAGGGGGACGCTTACCGGGATCGGTCTCGGATCTGCGCTGAAAGTTACCAAATATTAGCCACGCATACCTTGGTCCAGTCTCCAGAGCAAGGCGAAGTGTTTGTCAAAATTCGAACCATGTGGTCTTAAGGATGCGTTTTCCGGAACATGTAAAAGTAGTAGAAAATGACCGATATTAGTGTCGAATTCATACTTTCTTGCGGTCGCTGAGATCAATGATGAAGCTCCGATCGCATTAACTTCCAAATTCACCCTATTTGGCTGCGAACCGGGAGTCACCGGGGGGAGGGGGGATACCGAGACATGTAAAAATAATCCAAAATAACTGGTATTAGTGTTAAATCCATAGTTTTCGCGGTCGCTGAAATGAATGATGATACTCCCACAGGCGTTGACTTCCATATACAGACACCATTGGAAGTGTGGGTATATTCAGCTAGTATATAATATTTGATGGAAATTGTTTTATCGATTCTGATTTACGCTTCGAGTAACACAATAGATTAGTAGTTCTTTCTTTCTCTTTTGCACAGAATATGGATGATTATTTATCAACTGCTGTGGGAAAGGATGACTAGGGTTGCACACGAGACGAGAAGTAAATTTTCGAATTCGAGGCCAGACGAGAAATTTCTCGAATCTCGTGGACAGCAATAATTCACTTAAGTCTTAGTTTTCAAACACTGTTTCAGTGTTACATGATCCATAGTATAAAAACTATAAATTCATAATGTAATTTCACGAACATAATGAAGAGGATTTATCAATGTTTGAAAATACACAAGTCATTACGCGATATAAATATTGTTATATCAAACCATTATTTCGTAAAGCGGAAAGATTCTGACAAGTTCTAGAAATCAAATTAATATGAAATCATGACATAAATTTCGTACATAAATTTATAAAAGAAGGCGAGAAAGAAATGTTCGAGAATCGCTACAAGAAGAGACTTCTGCAAAATTTCTCAGACAAGATAACCTTATTTCACGTCTCGTCTTACGGGATAGATGCGAATATAAGCTGAAGGGAAACATATGTTATAAAACTGAGCAGTGGTTCAAGTCCTATACTTCATGAAGTGAAATCTTTGATTTTTCCGTCCCACGGTTATGCCGGTTAGGCTAAAGGAGACGGTGATGATGATTGATGAATGAAATGGTGGAATGAAGAAAGTGGGAGGAAACGGGAGAACCCCGAGAAAACCCACGCACACGGTGTTTGTCCACCACAAAGTTCACTGGCGGGGGCTGGGATCGAACCCGGGACCCCAAGAACCAGAGGTGAACGCTCTACCACTGAGCCACCGCGGCCCCGTCCTATACTTCAGTGTGAAAGTATCTCTTCCATGGTCTCGAGAGCAAGGTCACTAGTGGCAAAAGTCTCACCTTTGAATTCAGATCATATTTACTCATTCCAGGGCCAAGTTTTATTCCAGTGTCCGAGAACTTTTTGTTCTCCATTTTCTCACACCTTCTGTTTCCTCCAATTCTTTACACTATCACTCACATTAATTTTACGTTTCTTTTAACCTATAGTATACAACTACGAGAAAGATGTCATTGCATTGCCATTTGTTATTATTTAAAGACTATCTGATATACCCATTCTACGCAAAGGAAAAATATCTTTACAAAAAGCGTTTTGTCCCCTTTCCTCCTTAGAACTAAATGGGGGATGAATTTGAACTTCAATGACGACAGTGCCACTATTAATTACAGTAACCCGAAAACTATGGATTGGATGCTAATATCGGTCATTTCCGATTACTTTTATATGTCATCCCTTCACCTGTGCTAAAATTAGGCCAGAGTCTACTCATGTACCAAAAATCATTAAACTTGATGCTGATTATTCCAATCTGAATGAGTATTAAAACAAGCATGTTTGTTGCTTCACAGAGCTTGTGTAGAATGCTTTGTGATCTTTCTGTTGCCGTTGTAAGAGGTGTTATCTTAGAATATTTTTAACAGTTATCCACACACTGGGCCTTATTCTCAGTCGTTCTGACGCGTGATTAGTGTAATACTAAAGAGTTCGACCAACATGTTTCCTGCAATAGTCATGCCTTTAGTATGGCGCTAATCATATGTCAAAACGACTCCGCGTAAGGCGGACTATCTCTAACAGACTTGTTAAATGACGTTTTAAGTTCTGCAGGATCACAAAATCGTATGGAATCATTGTTCTCCAAACTGAGTTCTTCAACCTCAACCACCTATCACTGCCCAATGGCAGATGCTACTGTATAATATGCTTGTAAAGGCAACATCACAGTTTAACAAACACAATGACTTCGATGGTATATAGCACTTAATCACGTTTGCTGAAATACCATAAAATTTACGAAGTTTCTTTTTTCTTTCTTTCCTTTGACTCCTATAATTTGTTCAAATCTAGTTTTAAGTGCTTCGATATAAGTAACAATTTCTTCTTGCGTGACCGTTTATCCAATTTATAACATGAGTTTGAAATATATGAGCCACTTGTGTGCTATATTCTAAATAGTCACTTAGGATACAAATTTAATAGCTTCATTCTTTAACTGGTGTACTTATTCTTAACCCTGCACCACTTGCGCGGTGTTAACAACCCTCGCGTGGGGCACAGTGACCCCACTTTATACTAAACGTATTTTTTGTGTACGAAAATTGTTACTAGCATATTTTTGTAAATATTGTACTCTTTAAATGATTTAATAGTAATATTTGAAAAGAATACATCATTTTCTGAAAATTATTATTATTACTTTTTGTGTTAATAATAAAAAACACAAAATTACAAATATTTTTGTTTCAAAAAGAAAATATTGTTTACAATAGACTCACTTTAAATTCAAAATTGTATGCTTTTTCTCATAAATTGAAAAGTATTCACCGCAAAACTATAATATAACCTTGGCAATGTTATCATAATACAAAGAAAAATGGTATCCCGGTGAATTGTCCAGAGTCAATGAAAAATGATTCAAAACATAAATAGATGTGTACTCAGATATGAAAAGGTCTTTTTTTTCACATGCAGTCTTCACATACAATTTTCATGTGCTCTTTACAATTAAGTTTGTAGCATGTTTCACAGGAAAATGGAGTTTTTCTGTCACGAGAACGAGGGCAGAAGCTGCATCTTCCTCTGACTGGTCTCTCTGGCGGTCCTGCAGATTCTTCTTCCATGGGCAAATACTTCTTGATTGAGGATCGTAATTCTTTTGGAAGATTCATCATCAACGCTCTAGCTTCCATGTGTGGTCTGACCAAACTCTTGCCTGTCTGTTGTAAAAATTTCCTTCTTATTATCTTTTCTTCAAAATGGCGGCTTGATGCGAGAATGACCTGAGCATTTATTCCAATAGTATTCAGCAAACTGGAAAATATCACCATCGGCCATCGACGAGTCTTCCTGGACACTGAATACAAAGAAGACAACTGACCGGACGTATCCACTCCGCTTTTTGTTTCATTGTACAAAGTTATGATTGCTGGTTTTCTTTTTACACCGGTAGATGGATCAATCTCTGGTGTATCGTGCATAGTGGATAACAATTAAACATTTTTGTTCTTATTTGGACAGTAGCTAACTAGAGTCATGTTATTGTCATCAAAACCAAATAAACTTGAGTGTACCGGCTTCTTTTCTAAAAATTCTGGTGGTATTTTCTTTTTATTTTTGCGAAGAGTTCCAACAAGAGTTAACCGTTTATCTAACATCTCTAATGCTAATGGCACACTGGTGTACCAGTTGTCCGTTGCAGGGGTGCCCATCCCCCCCAAAGCTGATGGCGCACTCCCCCCCAAAACTAATAATCTCTTCCCTCCTCAAAATTCAAGTCCTCTAAAAACAATTGCCCAGTGTAGCAGTAGTTTTTATAGTACTAGTAAAAGTTATTTTTGTTGTTGTTTTTATTTCCTGTAGTAGTATTATAGAATGCTTGTAGTAGTAGTAGGGGCAGTAGTAATTATAAAAATGGCATTACTTTTATTAGTAGTCTTGGTAGTGTACAATACTAAATATGTTCTGAGGGCCGCGGTGGCTCAGTGGTAGAGCGTTCACCTCTGGTGCTTGGGGTCTCGGGTTCAAACCCTGCTCCCGCCAAGTGAACTTTGTGGTGGACAAACACCGTGTGCGTGGGTTTTCTCGGGGTTCTCCCGTTTCCTCCCACTTTCTTCATTCCACCATTTCACTCATCTCTCACCATCACCGTTTCCTTTAGCCTTTAGCGTGGGACGTAAAACTCAAAAATTTCATTTCATTTTTAAATATGTTCTATAAGGATATTGAAGGGTATAAAAACTTCTACACACTGTGTATGCCACAGGTATTCTTTTTTTACAATTAGTAGTATTATTTTTTTCTTTACAAAATATTGATATAATTCCCTTGTACATGAAAAGTAAGACGCAAGTTACAAGTTATTGAGTTTGATACCAAAAGGAAATGTTGTCCTCGAAATTAGCTTACAAAAAGAAGTTATATCCAGCAAAAAACATTCCTGTAAAAGAGCCAAGTACGAGTGGCCTTAAAAAAAATTGAAATCACAAAAATAGGCGCCAAGTTCTGGTGGACAACAGTTACAAACACTCAAGGAATCACTTTCAAATTTAGATTTGAAACTTGGCTGTTGTCTTGCCTATGTTGTCTGTTGAAAATTATAAAGTAGTTTGACATAATTGTGAGCTAATGGTAACCATACAGACAACAGCCAAGTTTCAAATCTAAATTTGAAAGTGATTCCTTGAGTGTTTGTAACTGTTGTTCACCAGAACTTGGTGCCATTCTTTCATATAGCAACTTGCGCGGTACTTCATTCATAGAGTTTCTAAGCAGGGGGTAGGGGGTTTCAGTCTCGAGATAAAAAAAAAATCGCATCGTGTTCCAATGTTATTCAGACGACAGCAAAATTACTTATTCGACATTAGAGTAAAATTCTTCCCCAATTTTTTTATTCCCCCCAATTTTTTTCTCGATGGCACAACTTGCGCCATTCATCCCTCCTGTGGGCGGCCCTTCTCTCTTAAAACGAACCAACCTTTCCTTTCATACGGCTACTTGCGCGGTACTTCATTCATCGAGTATCGAAGCAGGGGGTACGGGGGTTCACCCCGGAAAATTTTTGAAAATTAGCTTCTCAAAATCGTGTTTTAATGCTATTCCGACAGTAAAATTGCTAGTTCGAAAGTAGAGTAAAATCCCCCCCAAAATTTTTCTCAATGGCGCAGCTTGCGCCATACATCCCCCCTGTGGACGGCCCTGGTCCGTTGTCACGTTTCTTCCGGAATTCTCGATTGGCTTTATCATTCTCAAGGTGACATCTTTGGCTGAGTTAGAAACTTTGAAAGGACCCTCCGGCTGTTTTCCAGCATAAATTTCCAAATTGTAAGTGTAACACATCTTCGCATCAACCAGTGCAAATACTTTCATCCCATATTTTGCAAGTTTATTTTTTATAAACTGCCTAAATGGGCATTTACCTCTAAAGCCCTCGAGTTAAGTCGAAGCTAAGCAATTGAAACGTTTTCTCTGATTTCTTGTCAAAATGTCATCAAAACGCAAAGCTGATAGCAAAAATTCAAATCGGCTCAAACTCATGACACACCTCATCAAGTCAAGGCCCAGCCCATCAGTAACCCACAACTCTTTAAAATTGACGTGGGAAGATCTTTTTACACCTGCTAAATATAAAAGTCCTATCACTGCTTTTATTTCAAATAAATTTGTTTCTTTAGCATCCCGCTCTCTATTGTATCCTAATTTTAGTTGTTGGATTTTGATATTTGTGTAGTCTACAATTTTTTTCTAAGATTTCATCAGAGAAAAGTAGGTTCCAACTATCTATAGGCGTAAGTGCATTTTTATCTGCTTGTCTTACTCCTGGTGCATGTATTGCAGGGATCACATTCCGTGCTCTGACCCGAACAGTTTGTGGGGGTGGTTGATTCATCCACAACGTTTCCTTGTCCTTCCCAATGTAAAAACGAACTTGATCACAGCTGAAATATTCTCCCTCGATTTCCATTGAATCTTCTTCATCGGCACTTTGCTCACTGTCACTCTTTCCTTGTTGAACCTCCAAGGCATTTTCATCTTCGGAAGCAACACCACCGATCTCTTCCTCTTCATCGGATTCAGCAAGAACATCTCTTACATACTGTTCAAACTTACTCTAGTGTCTCTCATAAGCCATATTTATCCTTAGAAACTATCACAAAATAAGTTACTTTGAATGAATATAAAATATATCACACTGAAAACCAGCATAAGGAAAAAAACACTTTTCATTTCAGTCGTAAAACTAGGTTACAGTAACACTCGCGTGGGGTAAATGTAACCCCGGACGCACAGAATCTGTTGCACTCACCGAAAGAGATGCAGCAAACAACTAACTAATTGTTGGCCTTGAAGTAGACAATGCAACAGACAGCTAGTAGGGTGGCCGGGTAAGAATTACCAACTGTCTAGGAGAGCCAAACAAAAATATCCCTCTGGGGTCATATTTACCCCGCGTGAGGGTTGCAGGGTTAATTCAATTACAAAAATCAGTTTCATGTTTTCCAATACCCTTTATATTTTTTAAATTAACTCTAATACTTCGTTTTATTTCTAACTGGCTATCAAATTTACTTACTTTTCAAAATTAACTTTATTTGAATCTTGAAGGGGGTTCTTCAGGTATAAGAAATCAAGAAATAACTAATTAAAACTGTGTGTTCCATAATCTAAGGTGGTAAATTATTTATTTCAGAAACAAATAGTTGAGAGCGAAAATTCATAACTTTGTCCACGGTCAAATATCGTAATTGAAATTTATACTATAGTTATACATATATACATATATATATATATATATATATATATATATATATATATATATATATATATATATCAGCCTTCACAGGAGGTGCTGAAAGTGTCCTTCGCCCACTTCAACACACATGTGAGGACGATTGAGGAGATTCATATATACCCTTGTCAGTTCTTGTGTTGTAATGCTATTGGTGACATCCTGGATGCTGGTCTTGAGTTCTTCAATTGTGTGTGGATTTGTTTCGTATACTCTTCCCTTTAACAGTCCCCATAAGTAGAAGTCACACGTGGACAAGTCTGGTGACCGAGGAGGCAACAAGCCTTTGCTGATTGTCCTCTCTGGTGTAAACATCTCATGCACAAGGGACAATGATGCAGCTGATGTGTGGCATGTTGCACCGTCCTGCTGAGAGTAACATAACTGACGCTCCTCTTCGGTCAAGTGTGTATAAAACTCCTCCAGGATTCCCATCTCTTGGTAGGAAGGTAGATTATTTAAGTGTTGCCAAAAACACAATATACCAGAATATTACGACGGGCCGGTTTTACGTGCAGCACCCTGTATATATATATAGACGTAGCTATAAATAAGGGATTGTGGTTGATTTGTATTGTTTTTTTCTTTAAAAAAGTTTTTATATCACATCATTTTGATTAAAATAGGAGTCCTAAGGACAGTATAACCAGTCAAAATATGTATGCAAAAATTGAATATCTGACAAGGCTGTCAAGTTAGGAAGATGAAGTTCGTATAAAATCTCCACTAAAATAAGCGGAAAGTGTTCCTGTGAGTATGAAACTTTTAGCTTTAAGGAAGAAGCAGGGAGCTTTTTTTATTTTATGGCCACATTAAAAGTTATTGATATGTCATTTATTTATGATCGTGCAACAACAATCACGCTGCATAATTTAAAAAGAATTTTCAAATATATTATCTACTTAAAGCTGTGATTATTATAGGGAGTATCGTAATTGGAGTACCAGATCCAAAATTAATACCGAAATAGAGTATGATGTGCATTTTTTTATCATTATATCTTCACTAAATTAAGTATCAATGTTATCGGTAAACCTAATCTCCTCGTGCGAAAAACGGGTATTGCAGCTTGCATATAAATATTTCAATAATACTGTTAGAGTATAATGTACATTTTATCTTAATAAATTGATGCAATAAAATTTTGTGTGGTAATTCATGTCTTTCATTCTTTCTTTTTAGTTTGATTACTCACTCCTTTTTATAGCATTTTTAAATAAAACGAAATACAGTGTTACTCAATATTTTACATGATTTTATATAAATAGAATGCATTCTTTCCTTGTTTATTTTATTACAAACTACAATATTGTTTTCCGTGAATTTGTTTGAAAGATAAATATTTATCTGACTAGTATCAATTGCAAAATAAAATATTATAATAATAAATTATTATTTTTCTTTCAATCTTTATGTCTAATTATCAAATGTCTCCAGGTGTTACTGTGAGCAATATTTTTTCATTCCCCCTTCTGCATTTTTCATATAGAATTCTTTTGAACTCTAAAGTCTGACACGAAATTCGAACACCTGGTATGCGTACACTGAGAAAAATCCGTTCGTTACCCGTACAGCGGTGTATTGTACAAATATGCGGAATGCATATGTTAACTACGGAAATCTGTATGGAGCATGCATTATCCATATGCTACATACATACTGCCCTTTCGTGCTTAGATGTTACATCATACCGTTGCAAGATGTTTGACACCTAACAGTCTTTCGTATATTACGTACGTCAGCTATATGTTACATACCTCCATCCGTATGCAAGATCCTATATACAGTTCTTTCTTTCATACGGAAAGTACGTATAGATGTTACACTTATACGAAAAGTATTATAAAACATATGTTTTCAGTTATACGTTTGCTGAAGAATGTTACATATAGTCCAAAAACTACAGGATTTTGGCACGTAACCTACGTTTTTACGTACGTCATACACGTCTTTTTCTCTGTGTATCATAGTGAACCGTCTCCACCCTTTCTAGATAAAATACAAAGAAGAAAAAGAACTGAAACTTTATTTAATTATTTTTAAAAAAAACTGTAAATACGATCTTCCACTTCTCTAAACTTAATGAACATCGAGATTTTGGCATCTTACTTAACCATGAAAAATAAAATCCAAATATCAAATTTCTTCTCTGTAAAATAATGGGATTCTAAATTTAGGTTTCTTTTTTATAATAATTCTTACCCTATTTCTTCCTTCTAGTAGATTTTCCAGAAATCCGTTCTTCGTAGTTCCTTACGTTACAAATCCTATGTATTGTCCAAATTGTAAGTTTCTAACTTAAGTAGTTTGGCCTATATGGTCTTCAGTCAGTCGCTACTTCTTTCACATAAAGATATTATATATAGAAGTAGAAAAGTTGCTTTATTTTCTTACTATCTATGAAGTTTAATATTTCAAAGGATATTCTAAACACTGCTTCCTTAATAGGGATTATTTGATACCTATCTATTTGTAACAAGTACGCATCTTATGTTAACCCCTTCAGTGCGTAATTTTCAGATGCGAACCTCTGTAAAAAGTGTAGTTTTTTTAGAACTGGAATTTGTTACCTTTTAATAACTTTTGAACCTCTCAAGCAATCACAATAAAATTTTGGCATTATGATCTTTGTTGCTTCTAATTAGCTACTATAACTTGTCATTGTCGTATTTATGGTTATCATCATCATCTTCATCATCATCATCATATGGTTAGGTTACACAAAATTTGGGAATGCCTAAAAAGATCAAGCCCAATTTTTCTGTGTGGTCTCTTGGGGTTCCTAGGTGAACACAAACTCGCTAAATATTATCGGGAATAAAATTACTCGAACTATGGGCAAGTATATTCGCCATACGCAATACAAAATAGCCAAAGCAAAATGAAAGGGTATATATACGCCATCCGCACAGCAGGTGCGTTTTGAAGACACGAGTTAACTCGCCACCCACACTGAAGGGGTTAAAGAATCTTAGTTCTTATGTTTGTATGTTGTTATTGTGATCGTTTGGTGAAAGAGAGAAAATTGGTTGTAATTACACTAAAGTTACATACGGTATTGTTAGATGCAATAACAATTAAAAGTCATTTAAATAATGCGTAATGTAATCTTGATAATTCGAGGTCGTTTGGTATCACATCAAGCCACCTTTAAATCAGGGCAGTGCGGGAAGATTATATCAATAACTGGAGTTTTGTTGTAATTAGAATGCATGGAAATAAAGTAAATTGTTGGAAAGCAGTATTAAATATCCAGAGTGGTAACTTAAATTATTATTAATTGTGCCATATTTCGATTCCACAAATAAAAACTGTAACACTTGTATATAATATATCTATCTAGAGACGGAACCTTGTAGTTTACTAATAAACACAAGAATCATTGTGGAATTAATTAGTTGATTGATCAGTTGTAGTTCCCTTTCCAGCAAGCAGGCAACATGAGAAAGAACGTAGATTGTGGCACCAAAATCATTATTTACATATGAGGCAAATACTCCACCAGAGATCGAATCCAGGGTCACTAGCAGATCCAGAGGAGAGATGTGTTAGCAACAGCTCCTTCCCCTTCAAAGGATATCTTTCTCTAAACTTATATAAAAATTGTTCCAGTACGATGTTCCGAGTTGATGCAAAACTCTGTAAGTCGAGCCTACATAATTCATCCAGGAGGTGATCCTTCGCTTCCAAATGACTCTTCTGGATTCTTTAGTACCTGGGGCTGGGAATAGAAATAAATCTACTCATTTGCAACCGGGCATGAAAAAACACGTACGTTAGAATTATTTTACTTTAAGTACAGAAATAAACCATAAAATCTGAAAGACCCGAAATAAGCACGGTCCCAAGAATAATTTATATTATAGTCGGTAGCATCATAAGTTACTGTTTATACAACAGTAAGTTTCATTTCACAGCCTGAAACTATAGTAGATTCCAAATTACAGGAGTCTACTATTCTAACCAGAAGTGATAGATTTATCAGTTCCAGTTTCAATAAGCGGATAGGGGGGAGATTGAACTTATTCTTGGGATGCAAGATTTATCAGTTTCAGTTTCAATTGAACTGAACTTGAATTGAATTGAAGTAGAAGATTGAGCTTATTCTTGGAACATTAACCTATATCAGAAAACTAATTCTTAAATCTTTCATAACTGTTGATCTATGGAAATTCAACATTAAAACCCAAAGAGACAAATTACTACCACTTCAGGTTTCAAAAGGGGAATTAAAACCCAGAATGAGTCTATTCTTGGCACATTTAAATTGATATTAACTAATCTGTATTTCGGTGCCCTTTGCCGTTTTTTGCTGCTCTGATGCGATTAACAGTGAAATTGGAAATTGTATATTTCTCCATTTGTGGTTGAAATAGAGGAATAACGATGAAGACGAAAAGTATCTTCGGAAAGCTCAATTCGTATCACACTACACTCCCGCGCTTTCAAGATAAATTATTGGACCATGTCAGCAACCCCGGGAAGAAATGACAAGTAGGAGTACTATGTGTACACCACATAAAAGTTCTTGTTTTGTATTGCGTTATGTTTTGTCAATTATAATTATATTGAACTAGAATTGGCGATCGATTTCTACTACTTCTGGTCTTAGTCCAGACATTATAGTTGAGATAGAACATATGTTCAGGACACTTAATTTATTCCAAAATACTTTCGCTCTATATTACCGTTTTTACTCTATAGCGATCAACGTTAAAACCGGATATATTTCTGCTACTTCCAGTTTGAGTAGAGTGTTAATAATGAAGATGGTACTCATTCTTAGGACGCTAAATCGATTCCAAAGAAACTGCTTCTTTTGGCGCTATCTCTTATGTAGGCATTCTATCATTTCCGGTTTTAGTGCAGATGAAGTACATATTCTTGAGACGCTGAATCGATTGAAGGAAACTGTGTCTA
This sequence comes from Thermobia domestica, assembly GCF_964235325.1. Classification (NCBI taxonomy): domain Eukaryota; kingdom Metazoa; phylum Arthropoda; class Insecta; order Zygentoma; family Lepismatidae; genus Thermobia; species Thermobia domestica. The sequence continues at coordinate 233,460,070 of NC_137454.1, read as the reverse complement.
ACTATCCTTTCCCCCTTTTCCTCTAAAGCGATCAAGTGAAACCGGAAGTGGTTGGTCTCTTTCGCTTCAGGTAGATAGATTGCCTCCATCAATGAGTTTGATTTGCAACTTTTGACTGCTACATCCTAGCTAAAATTGATAGTGATCCATAGAATACGTAGACCTTAAGATGTTTTTTAATCCCTGGAACAAAGGACAAACAAGGTCACTATGTAAAGAAGCGTTACTATATAAAGCTACTTGAAAACGTTGAACTCACCCAAAGTAAAGTACAAACGTAAATGATGCATTGTTCGTGGCTTTAGTCACTTCGAAAAACTCGATCTACGAAGTAGAATTGTCATGGCTTTAAGTGCAACATATAGGTACATACATATGTTCGCAATGTTATTCTATTATCATACGTTATGAATACGAATGTAGTATATACTGCCATAATTAACAAGTTTTTACTATTGTCATATATTTCGCTAATAAAGATGTTTTTTATACTACCCTGATGTTTGGTATTAACACACACTTATTTTATTGTAAAAAAAAACAATTAAGTTTATTTCTCGAAATGAAGAAACGTTTAATGGAGAATTGGGGAAACAGTGTTGATATTTTCTTAATAGTTCGAGGTTACTTGTTTATAAATACGGACGTGTTCATAATATATTTATATTTTTATCTTAAAATATGTCCCTCGGCTCTATAATATAACCGCGAGTGAAATAATTAAACGCATAGTCGTAAAAAAAAATGTCCTTCATTTCGTGTTTATATTTTTTTTTGTCCAAGACTAATTGATATTTAAACGTACAATGATAAAAATCACTCTGGTTCCTTTTTTTTAAATAAGTTCGAGCCATTAAGTAATACGCATTCCATTCCGTAGTTTGATTCCATTTTATTTATATCTTTTCTATATGTTGTCCTGACAACGACGTCTACAAAATCTTATTATTTTAACATATGAATATCTTTATATATTAACATTATCGACAATCATATTATTTGAAACATTTCTTTCTCTTCTTCTGCAGCCAGCCTAGTACATATTTCGAACAACTTATGACCCAAAGTTACAAATATACAATACTGTTCTAAACGCCATTTATTATGAATCAGGATTTCAATTATACATAACTCGGCAACCGAAAGCCTGCAAAACATATATTATTCGTTTATTGAGCAGATCAAGGTCTTGCACCCTGTCGAGCTTAAAGCTTATGGGTTGAGTTAGATTAATGTTTCTTTTACTTTAAAATATAAGACAAAATTTGACCACTCATAACTCGTAACCCAAACCCTACACAACTGAATATTCCACATTCTTACATGCAAAGTAGACCAAGATCTATTAACATGCCAAATTTGATCCCGATCGGCATGGTTCGGATGAGCTCGATGTATGGGCTTTTGTATGCGAAAATATGAGACACAATTCGACCACCTATAAGTTGAGGGCCCAAAACTATATAATATATTTCACACCCTCATATAGCAGGTTAAGGTATAGCACAATTTCAAATTTGTTCTCGATCGAATGAGTTCGTTGTACGGACCTCGCCAAATCAATAACTAAACAACATTGTATCTTCCTCACAACATAAAACATGTTCATCCGAATCATAATACTTTCTACCCACATTCCCGAAACCAGTACTTCTGCACAGGTAACAAACACCTAAAAGCCTTATGTGACTCTTCCTAGCTAAATAACTATGCTTTCACGATGTGGTACATAATTCCAATTTTGGTAGCAATATTTGCCTTGGATCAAACCTGAATAGTGGATTTGATCCCAGCTTAGGTACTACATCTTATCTTATAGCTAAGGCGCTGAAGAAGGAACGGTAAACTTATAAAGGTAACCAGGAAAGTTCTATCGCTTTTGTGGAGGTCTGTGTTCAATTGGCTCTCCCACGTAAGTTGAATGCAAATGGAGGTAAGGCGAAGACCAGTTGTTGTTGTGGGTATATCCAACATAATACCTGATTATGGCAGTTCAGTTACACCGTGAACTTGCGTAAGAACAGTGAATATAGGACCTCCACAGCGTGTCATAAGGGTCTGTATGCTGTACGAATTCAAACTGTAGTCAAACGCCTCTGCAGCGGGGCGGAAGATATGCCAGGCTTTTGGTGAGTGACTGGGCGGACAGTGCAGCGGTGGGAAGCACTGCAAGTTGGGTCGATGGGTCCCACATGATTTGAATTCGGTCCAGACGGCAACGCGAGCAGACAGTTTCTTTGGTGTCTCATCTGAGGAAGGAGCCATTTCTGAACGGGGTGTTGACATGTAATGAGAAGTGGGTCCTGTACGTAGCTTCGCGCCTCCGTCATCCTTAGTTAGCATCCCATGAATCGGTTCTAAAACAGTCAAAACCAGCACTGCACCAGAAGAAGGTCCTCCTGTGTGCTTGGTGGACTCCTCGCGGCATCGTGTATCGGGAACTGCTACCAGCTGATCAGAGCATCAATGCGACTGTGTACTGTCAGCAGTTGAGCTGTGTTCAAGAAAAACTCAAAACTCTGGAGCCAGCACTTCTGAACGGCAAAGAGGTCTTTCTTGTACAGGACAACTAAGCCCCGCTGAGGCTAAATGACCCGGGACGCCACTTTACGCTTTGGATGGAAAACACCTAGTAGAGGTGTAAGATGCACTTGATGCCTTCTTCGCTTCACTGCCCACCAAATTATACGGCGGTGGAGTCCGTGTTCTTCCAAAACGTTGGCACAAGGTCGTCAATGCTGATGGGGAATACTTTTGATCTTCCAGGTACGTCTTAGGTGACATATCGATGTTCGAAGGTGGTGGGTGAAAAAGCGATAGAAATTTCTTAGTAACCTTTATATAACAATTATTTGAATAATTAAAGACTAACGTATTTGAACTCTTCTTACAGAAAATTAATATAGGCCGTCATACATTTGCTCACGTAGTATTGTTCTAATAATAAATGTCGTAATATTTAATAGCTCGTATGAGAAAACTACTGTTGGGAGTAAGCTACTGTTAAGAAATAGAGAATCATATCCAGCAGAATTGGAAGATTTATTTCAGTTTAAAAGAGAAAGCGGAAGACAAAATGCTATGTCTACGACTCAATGTCGGTCAAGCTATCTAAGTTAAAGAGATTGTACTAAAATTATATAGATATTTAAGAGTGTTTGACAATATATCAATATTAAATCTACTGAAAAAAATGTAGGTTTACTAACGAGACAAGAAGTAGTAAATTGCACCAAAGAGAGAACGTGATTTTTTTTTTTTAGATTTTCATTTTTTTAACATGCGGTTTATAGAGGAAGATAAATAGTGTTTAACTCAAAAAAGTACCAACTTAAACGCTTACTTTTTGTCATAATAAGGTAACATCACGAAGGCATCAGAAAAGAAAGATTTCACAGAGGTGGTACGTAGTAAATTTGAATAAAAGAAACTGAAGGAAAGAAGTAATATGGAAATGAACAAGAAAAAGTGGAAAAATATTAGCATTATATGGTAAATAAAATTGACAGTTTCTTTTATATAGACAAACTCAAAGATGTTAATAAAATAACAAGAATATAATAGTATAAATAGTAATGGAGAAATGACCTGTAGCATATTTCAGTCTTATTAAGTAAGAATTATTCTATTAAATATAAACAAAATTGTTAGAATCTTCTTTAAGAAAATCGCAATATCTAATTTTCAGCCTATAGTAAATTATCATTACTTGTTAGGATAGGAAGAAAATCCCAAAAACCTTCCAAGAAAATATTATATGAAATCATTGAATTTAAACATTGAATCATTTATACTAATTGTATGACCTCTAAGCGAGTATTGATACAACTATATCGGTACGAACAAATGGAAACCAAAATTCACCTATCTTCCTATCCAAGTGATACGAAACGTGTACATTCATTGAAATTTGAAATTCATATTTGTCATGATCGCAGTATTTTCTTTTCGCGTATTATTGATCAAAGATAAAGAGGAAGGACTAGAATAACAGACCAAACTACACAATGTGTAGATACACACAATGCAATGATTGCGCCAACAGATTAAACTGGTGATAGACAGACACAAGATTTAATCACTTTATAATATTCACTAAGTTTCGGCTGGGGAGAGAATTACTTACTAAAAGCCATACTGAAACATGAATTCTAATAACTTGGTTTTATTAACGTATTTTTTTTTAATTTATGTAAATGTCCCTTGCTTTGTGACAATTAAGTTTGTTATAAACAATTTTAGTATTTGATAATATAGTTTAATTAAAGCAGTGTTAGAGGCGTATTTCATTTAAATTCATTGTGCAGAAAGAAAAACAAGGAGATATTTAACTAAACCTAAATGGAAAATCAAGTAAATATCATACCATTAGAATTTCAGTTCATTTCTAAGTAAAGAAAAATATTTCTCATATAAATAAATTGATTTAAAATTAAAGATGGCGTGGGAATTCAACATTCTTAAGTCGAAATCGTTACCGCAATGAAACGTGGGAAATACTATAAGTAAACAGGATGAGCTTAGATTTGTTTCAGGATCAAAACATCTCACACTTCGTACATATTTTTTTTCCTTTTATAACCAGCCTACACATTTGCTCTGTGTTAATTTCTGTGTATTAATTGTATGACAATTACTAGTTAAAAACACTCAATGCACATGAGTATTGTTTAAAAATGAGTGCATAATTTACCATAACAATAATAAAAATATAACTTTATTTCATAAAGGAATTTCAGTATTGCAACACTGTATCGTAACATATCATTTTGTATTGAAGAAGACTATCTTCGTTTTGTTAAAGAACATAGAAATAGCTTTTTCGCTGCCTAGCATCAAGGGAAAGATGATATCTCTGAATATGAGGTTTGAAGGAGAGAGGGGGGACAAAAGGAGAAAAAGCAGGATACGCACGAGAAGGATTCTGTTGATCACATCGTGGCACCCTTAAGCTGTCAGGAAGAGATGACAAATTGCTGCTTCAAAATGTTGGAACACGTTAAAACGAACGACATAAGTGAAACTCTTTACGGACTGGAATGAAGAGGAAGATGGTAGCCCGCAAGAAATTGATAACCAATTTTCTTTCCGGATGAAAGGAAAGGAGAGTTTTCGTATATCTTGTCATATCTGGAAAAGGAAGGGAGGAATTTACCCCTTCTCTGTCTTTTACACTTATGAAGTCAAAAAGGGAAACCATTTCATCAAGAATTGGCGTGGAAAGAAGTCTGCCTGGATATTTTAAGCTAAATGTATATTTCATATTACTGATTTATGTCTGGTTCATGCAAGTGAAACTGTATAATTATTTGATTTAAAAAAAATGTTTTAGGTTTAGACGAAAGTCAAAAACAGAATGTGGCGCAGTTAGCATCTTCAAAGTAGCCATGATTTCCCACTATATATATTTCCCACGGGAAATATAGGGTGTAGGGTGATTATATGTAGGGTATTTTTTAAAAACTCACGGATTTCATTTGGACCTAGAGTTCCTAACTAAAGTCGATTTTCATGCAGTTTATAGTAAATGATCAAGGAAGAATGGGAGATCTGTGGAACTATGTTTACTGGTTTAAATTCATCCAGGGTAATATCCGCCACGCCTCACGAAAAATAGCAAATATTCACTAGTGTACCTTACACTTGGAATGAGACGCGATGTGATGCAGTGCGGAGGTTTGAGTTTTCTTGGTAGGACGACAACCTTGTGCTGTAGAGCTGTACAGTTGTGTGTTATTGTGTGTCATCAGAACACAGTAAGAATGGTGACTCTTTGGAGCATAGATTTTATCGTTAAATGTTTTTGGAGAATGGAATCCGTTGTTGATATGCAAAGGGTATTCAGAAAAAAAAATTGCCTCACGTTTTGCCTCAAAAATTGTCGCTGGTGCGTAAATTGGAAGAAACAGGATTGCTTCTGAATGAAACGGGAAAGCATCGGATTCTGCAGGCGGATGTTGTGGAAGATGTCTGTTATCGACTCCTTAGATTGCCCAAGAAATCTCACCGTCACTCAAGGAATAACTTTTACATCTATGGGCGTTACCACTAACACTTAATTTGTGTTCTCACTATCACTTAAATCGTATTCTACAATTCAGCTTCAAAAATCCAAATCATTATTCCAATTGTAAGGTACACTGGTGAAAATTTGTTGTTTTTCTTTAGGCTTGGCCAATATTATCCTCGATGAATTTAAACTAGTAAACGTAGTCCCATAAATCACCCATCTCTGCTTGATCATTTGCCATAAACCTCAAGAAAATTGGACTTCAGTTAGAAATTCTGGACCCAAATGAACTCCGTGAGTTTTAAATAAACCACCCTATATATATATATATATATATTAATCGTTGTGCCGGTACTTTTCACAGATCAGATAAAATATATATATGTAAACAAATTGAACAACGAAAGAAAAATCACTTATTTTACTCATGGATTTGACACTAACATCGGTCACTTTCTCCTACTTTTACATATCCCGATAAACGCCCCCTGAGGCCTCTCTGGTTCGAAATTTGAAAAAACGCCTAGTCTCCCTCTGAGGCTTGAACCAACGTACCTGTGACCAAAATTTGGTAACTCTTGGTCCACTTTTCTGGTCCCCAGACCACAGACAGACACACAAACAACCTCTATTTTGTTTATATATATATATATATATATATATATATATATATATATATATATATATATATATATATATATATAGTAAGTGAGGTTAACGAACATTCAACTTCATAAAATGACGATTCATTGTTGCATGCTAGAGCTATATTTGTTTGGAAAAATCGTAATATCAAAACATGACTTATTTTTAGATTAGTATGATATAACTGTAAATTGTCCGTTTATATAAAAGTAATGATTTCGTTCACAACAGAAACAAACGATTTTAATTTAGAGGAGAAGTGAATTGATCCTGTATCCTTGATTGACATATGGTAATTAAAAATTGTGATTCCCTTAACATTAAACAAAGTACACATTATTTTTTAATCAGAGATTCTAACGCTTTTATGGAAAATGTTTTATAATTTGTCATCACAAATTTGAAATGCAAGCAATATAGAAATTCTTAGCTCATGGAATGATTCTTATTATGTTCAGAGAAATGTTTCAAATATTGTTTCTTATGGAAGTTACCGTAAAACAGATAAATATGAGCATATACAGAAATATAATTCTTTTTAAAGAATTTACATCATTTTTATTTTAAACAGTTACAGTATATATTTGGAAAATACGTATAGGTAATAGCTAAAACGAAATTTGTTACTAGATCTGACCTGTGCATGTACAATCAACTTCTACAAATAAACCAATAAGTTCTAGTTGTATATGAAAGCAACAATTGCCCTCACACGTTACTGTGGTCAATATTTTGCGTTCTACTGATATTACATACTCTATATCTTTTCAATTTACAGTTTCTAGTTAAACCTAGTTATCTCCTGGGTGTTGATCATTCATTCAGAATAGAGATTAGTAGAGCAACCCACATTATGCTTTACTTTTTGCTTAATTATGCTTTATTTTTTAACAAAATTATGCTTTATTATGCTTTATTGTTAATTCCAATCATTGTTTTACATTAATGGTATATAATGTATAATATTTACTATTCATTAAATATTCTAAATATCTTGATTATTTTTTAATATTTTACGCAACTAATTTCTTTCAGATTTAACGAACTTTCTGCTTAATACACTGTAAAAAGATATGCTTTACTCGATTCAGTTTTCTATCACTTGTGTCTTAGAGGTGCATATTATACAGAAAGGGAAAGTAAAATGTGCCATCTAAGAGTACAGAAAATGCTCAAGTTCAAGAGGTACACATATCAATACAATGTGGGGTTCTTGTGCAATTTTTATATATATTTCGAATCATCATACATAACTGCGCAGTTGTACTTACGTTAGAAGAAAACTATTGTTTATTTATTGTTGGCGGGAAGTTTTCTTCTTTTCTTTTTTTCCCCACTTCAAAGAGTTACACCGAAAAAGTTTACAGAAATAAAAATAAGCTTCTCATTGTTAAACTGTTATGTTCCCAAAGATTATGTATTTTAAATATTGGCTTTTTAAAATATTAATACAGTGTGTTAAACTTGCAGTTAAACAGAATTTTACAAGAATTGTGCTATGTATTTTAAATTATGCTCTATGCTTTATTTCATAAAATTATGCTTTATTATGCCTTTAAAATTACTTTCTTCTGGGCATTTAGGCAACCACAACCATGTTCAAGGTAGCAACCGTATGTGTAAAATGCTGTTATGCTTTTTATGCTTTTGGGTTGCCCTAGAGCTTATTTATAATTTTACGCCTTGTTTGGTATGTAACCCAATTCACAAGGAAAGCGTAAGGGTTGCATATACGCGAGGCATTAACTGGAGTGCGTTCCACGAATAACACTAAGCCCCGTCTCCTGAAGAAACCAAGGCAGAAACATGAAACATTTTGTATCATTCAAGGGACATAAAAGACAACATTATGCTGATATGGAGAACCCCCCATGAGGTGCACTGAAGGGGGTTACGGGGTTAACTACAAAATTTTAAATAGCAATCCCTACCGTGTGGTATCTCGTTTGAAAGGTAATCACGTGTAGAGAACAATTTTGGAAACTACAAGTCGTTAGCGTGTCCCTATCCAACATGGCGGCCATCCGTAAAGTACGGTCGAAGTACGTTCCACGCATAACACTAAGGCCCGTCTCCTGAAGAAACCAGGACAGGTAGAAACATGAAAATTTTTTAACCTTGATGGGACACAAAAGACAACATTATGCCGATAAGGAAAATCTCCATGAGGGGGGGGCTAAGGGGGTTACGAGGGGTAAATACGAGCACTTCTACCGTACTTACAGATGGCCGCCACGATGGATAGAAACACGATAGCGACAAGCAGTTTCCAGAACTAGTCTCTAAATGTCATAATCTTTCAAACGAGGTACCATACGGTATTTAAAATTGTATAGTTATCCCTTTTAACCCGATTGAGCGCACCTCATGGAGTTGTGGAGTGTATTGTTAAATATTGTGAGTTGAAAATGTCTCAGTGCAAGAAATTTTACAAAAAGTGAGGGAGCACGTTTTTTTGAATGTGTTGAATGTGACGCGAAGTATCTTTGAAGTCTTCGAGATCATTTTTGTGAAATTTGATTTTAATTTGGCTAATCGGTTGAAATGTCTTAATCGAAATTGTAGAATTCGGTTAGTGTGCTAACGTTAAATTTTTCACAACTTTCCAACAATGAGCATTCTTTCAACGAAATATCTGTACCTTTATTGTTTCATATGGAAAATAATACTGTGATTTTATTTTCTTACTTGAATGTAAAAATACAATACGAACTAATGGAATCATCGAGTGACGGTTCAAGTGTTCCATCGTTTGAATCAACCGAATCAGATAAATCTAATACCACTAGGAATGATTCAGTTAAACATTAGCAGGCCTAGTAATGGCCATTCATCTACTACTACTAAATCTACGAATGTGTTACCATGTCCTCCCTGTGGAAAACATTATGCGAAATCCAGAGGATTAGCTATACACATAGGTAAAAAGCATCAGGTTATAAATGGGGACGAAGACTGTTGTCATGTCGATAATAATAGCTATCCTGATCATAAAACTACTTGTACTAACATCTCTAACCGCAATAAAAGCACACAGAAATTATCGTTGTCTAATCTGGGCAAAATGTTAATATCGTTAAGGTCCTCAACACATATTTTAAAACGTGTCCCTCGAGGTGCTCGAGCTGCAGTTGCTGATGCACTTGCCGATGTGTTACTTCAAGTAACTATTTCAAACGACGAAAAAGATTGGATCAACTTGTTTCTATTTCCATTAGTTGCACTAACTGCTCCCCAAAAATCAGAAAATGTAAAAAAACCTTACCTCCTGGGTAAAACAAAGAGTTCGTCTTTGATGTGATGTAGGTATTGACGCCTTTACCTGTCATACAACAAAGATCAAGAAATCTCTTCCAAAACAGAATGTTTCCAATCTTAAGATTGTAATAAACAAACTTGCAGATGGTGACATCCGTGGAGCAGTCCGTCTACTAATGTCAGATGATACTGTTGCAACCGCCGACATTTCTGTGTTTGAGACGTTATTGAAGAAGCATCCAGCCCACCCTGGTGAATTTATTTTACCGAATCTTCCTGATGACCCAAAGATCTGTCAAGGAGTTTCGATTAATGAAGTTAAGGTAGCTGTTAATTCTTTTCCATCTGGTAGCGCAGGAGGTCTCGGTGGTCTTCGCCCTTCGATTCTCAAAGATCTCCTATCCTGTCAAGTACTTGAATCGAAGGAAAAGCTCTTAAAATTATGATGCGATCTGTTCAATTTAATTATTGCAAGAAAAGTCCCTTTGGAAGTTCGGCCATTGTTTTTCGGAGCCAAACTTACTGCTCTTAAAAAGAAATATGGTGGAATGAGACCTATCACAGTTGGTAATGTCTGGTGCAGAACATCAGCCAAAATTATATGCTTCAGAACACGGGAGCATTTTAAGAACTTTTTGTCTCCCCACAAACTTGGTGTTTGTATTCCCAACGGAGCCGAAGCAGCTGTACATGCAACCCGAGTTAATATTTCCTCCATTCACAATGCTCCTAAAGGTATCTTAAAGCTGGATTTTCGCAACGCATTTAACGAGCTTCGCCGGGACTCCATGCTCACTACAGTGTTGAATGAATTTCCTTCAATCTATCCATATGTTTACCAATGTTACGCTCAACCCAGTGATCTATTCTTAGGTGAAGACACTATTTCATCCCAGAGAGGAGTACAACAAGGCGATCCCCTGGGCCCAGCACTCTTTGCTATAACCATTCATTCCTTAGTTAAATCAATCAACACTGAATTAAACATTTGGTACTTGGATGATGGGACTGTCGCTGATGAACCTGATGTAGTTCTTTCAACTCTAGCACAAATAAATGAGAAGGCATCTGCACTTGGTCTACATTTGAATTTTTCAAAGTATGAAGTTGGATTTCTTGGGTCAGATGAAGCCAAGTTCGACCTATTATTTTAAAAAAATTGACGAAGCTGCCCCAGGAATACGTCTTCTAACTAACCATAATGCTTGTCTTCTAGGCGCCGCTCGCACAAAGGAATCATTTACCAATGTCCTGTTAAGCAAAATATCGAAGTTAGAATATTTTTTGTCTCGTTTCGCCTCGATTTCTGTCCATGCAGCTTTCTTTCTTCTACATGCCCCTTTATCGATCCCTCGTTTAAACTACTTCTTAAGATGCTTTCCATCTTGGAATGAGACTCCACTACTTGAAAAATATGATCTTATCCTAAAAATGGGTCTGGAGTCAATTTTGAACTGCTCCTTGAGTGACGACTCTTGGATGCAAGCATCCTTACCTGTTGGATTAGGATTTCTTGGTATTCGACGAATCGTTGATATGGCGATTCCTACCTTTTTAGCGTCCTACCACGGATTTCTTCGTTTAATCAAGGCTCTCCTTCCACAAGGTTACCACCTGGATCCAGATGAAATAGTTCAAGAAGGCTCAAGTAAATGGATAAATATAAAAGATACGGACCTTCCAGAAATCAGCAAAAGAGGTTTTCAGGCATCTTGGTACACACCAATAGCAGCACATTTTCATGAACTTCTTTTACAATCCGTTGCTGTTCCAGAGGATAAAGCTAGGCTTCTTGCTGCGTCATCCTCCCATGCTGGGGCATGGTTAAATGCGTTACTTTCCCCCCAATTAGGTCTTGACATGTTTAATGAAACATGCAGTAGCCTCAAGACTAGGTTCAGATGTTTGTGAGCCACATCGCTCTCCAGCTTGCGGGGACCAAGTTACCCAACGCGGCCTGCATGGCCTCTCATGCATGAAGAGCATTGGCAGAAACACCAGACATTCATCTGTTAATGACATCATTTTGCGAGCCCTCACAACGGCAGGAATTCCTTCCATTCGTGAACCGTCAGGCTGTTGTCGTTTTGATGGTAAACGACCTGACGGCATGACATTAATACCGTGGATGAGAGGCAAATCACTAGTTTGGGATTTTACATGTTCGGACACATTTGCCCATTCAAGCCTCCCATTGACTGTTATGAATGCTGGAGAAGTTGCTAGATGTAGAGAGGCAGAAAAGGAAAGGAAATACAACAATCTCCTCGACAAATTTATTTCTGCTCCAATAGCCATCGAGACCAGTGGGGCATGGGGTTCTAGAAGCCTTGATTTTATCAGAGAGGTAAGCAGACGCATATCTATCGTTTCTGGAGATGTTCGTTCAGCGTCCTTCTTAATACAACGTATATCCATTGCGGTCCAACGTGGCAACGTTTCGTCAGTTCTTGGTACGTTGCCGCCTGGAAGGGAACTAGAGGAGATATTTCTTCTCTAGTAGAGTAAAGCGGGGCAAACGGCCGCACTTAATGTTCAGCATGCTATTGCTGCTTTATCAAAAACAATATTGAGATGATCCATAATTGTTATTTTTTTTTCTCGAAAGCCATGTGAAATGAATCTTTTTATAAAGCATATATAAATATGATAAATTAATGTATAATCAAGTGTAATTATTGACATATTATAAGTTAACAGTTTACACTGTTGGCTATTTACAATACAATTGAAAATATCAATATTGTAAATACGCAAATAAAACAACAATTATAGGAAATATACAATTGAAAATATCAATACTGTAAATAATATAAGTATGAAAATATTGTAACTGCCTTATTTAAACAATACTGTATAATAACTTTTATTCTAGAATGTTTTAACAGGACTCTTGAACGAAACTCGAAAACATTCCCAGGGCATTATTTATTATATTGAATACTTATAAATATATCAATCAGCTAAATATATGTAAATAATATCTAATCAATAACATTGCATACCACTGTAGAACAAAAATAATGTTAATAAACAAATAATTAACGAAATACAATTAGCAATGAAAGACAATTTCCTAACAGACCTTAAATTGTTACGCAGATCGACGTCATATTTGTCTAGCCCTGGAATGTCTGCACTGTACGAAAAATATTGAAAACAATAAAGACTAGAATAGCAGAAGGAGTACAAATAAAATTATACAAGTGACAACCGAGTACAGTGAGATATACGAATATTCAACAACCACTGAAAAATAATAGACAATGAGCAAGACTTATTGTGGGTTATAGAAGAAAAATTTCGTCCATTTCTTTACCAGAAGGTAATGTGCCTAAGATCGATGACACATTCCCGCGCTGGATAGCAATGCTGATACGTTGGGAAAAAAATGCAGTAGCTCGGGGATCACCAGTTTTGATTGCTATTCGGTGACCAACTTCTTTAATGAAATGAGATCCTTCGTGACCCCAAGATTCACTGATTTATATTGCTACTGTTACGAACCAATATTTGTCTAATAGGTTTGAGTATTTTAGCTCTCATCAGAAAGGTGTAAGCCGAGTGTGTGAGAAGGTAGGGCTTGCTCCGTTTTTGGAGGAGGAGACAGCTAACAGCCTGGCTTTGACATCTGGGTAATTAGTTGATGAGAGAAGTGAAGATAAACAAAGTTTGACTATGGGTTCATCCCAAACAGATTGGACATGTCTTTTGTCGTTAGGTGGGGAATCCATTCCAACCAGACTAGTCCATTTATCGATGCATTCATGTATATCTCGAATCGAGTATAAGTCAACCTTCTGTTGAAGAAGAGATCCAAAGAGTTCTCGTGAGCCATAGAGTGATGCGAGAAAAATAGACATGGCGATATCCATGGCTCGCTGAATCCCAAGGCCTCCATCCTCAACTAAATAGTAAAGAAGCTTGTAACCACGAACTGTCTTTCAAAGAACAGTTTAGAATGGATTCAAATCATGTTCTAAGAGTGTGATCGAATTTGTCAAGTAATTTATCATACTGCCAGGAAGGGGAGAAACGAAGGAAATATTGTAATCTTGTAGTTGAGAGTGAAGTTCTTAGTAAATAATAAGCAGAGGGTGCAGACATTTTTGATATTTGAGAAAAGAATTCTCTTGATATCGATATTTCCAGCTATGGTACCATCATCTAAGTACCACATATTTAAATCTGTGTTAATATCCTTAATAATGTGATGGATGGATAGGGCAAACAGCTGGTCCAAATGGGTCACCTTGGTGTACTCCACGTTGTGAGTGAATTATGTTATCACTTATAAAAAGATTGCTTGGTTCGGAGTAGTATTGGTAAATGTAGGGATAATAAATTGGAAAGTTAATTTTAACAGATTGTATCATTGAGCCTCGGTTAAGTTCATTAAAGGCGTTGCGGAAGTCAATTTTTAAAAATGCTTTTACTTCAGTATTGGGGAGATGAGTAGTATCATACATTATGGCAGCATGTACTGTTGATTCTACTCCGAATGGTATACAGACTCCTAGTTGGTGTGGTGATAATATATTAATTATCAATCTCGTATTCGGAAGCAGATAATTTTTGTTGATAAGCGTCTCCAAACATTGCCAACAGCTATCGGACGAATTCCACAGCTTTTCTTCTTCAGTGCTATAAGTGAGGCTCCAAAAAATAGACCTTAAAATGGTAGGCACTTTCCCAGATATAATTAAGTGGATGAATTCACAGATGGATGCGATTAAGCGTTCTCTTGAATCGAAGTCTTGATTTATGAGTAGATCTTTTAAGATTGAAGGACGCAGATTATCCATTCTGCCTGCCGAACCATAGGCGAAGGAGTTTATAGCTTTTAATAACTCGACGAAAGAGACTTTAGTTACTGTAGTCGAGTCCTGAGGTGGATCGGGATTGATGAATGAGTGAGCGTGGGCTGGATGTTTTTCCTTAAGAGTTTGTAGTACTGACGTATCTGACGTAGCCACAATGTCGTCGGGTATCAGTAGTCTGATAGCGCCACGTATATCATCATCTGCTAATTTTTGTTTTATGCTCTTGGCGTTGAGTGAACTGGATTTTTGTGATTTGCGAGGTTCGTTGGTCCCTCGATGCTGCTTTGTTAATACTTCACGATGATGTTCTCTCCAGTTTCTGACTCTTAGCTTCACCCAAGTGGTGAGATTACCTACTTTCTCAGAACGCGGTGGGATGCATAGCCCTGCGCAAGGGAAAACTAGAAGGTCGTTCCAAGAGTCAGTATTATTAGTCTTGTTGATATTATCAATTATGTCTCATAGAGAATCAGCTACCGATGAACGAACACCGTGAGGGACACGACGAAGAACTGGAACATTAGCCTTCAAATGAGACATGAAATTATTAATTTTGGATAAAAGTTCAGAAGTGTTGTTATTGATATCTAATGTAAATAAATCCGAAATATGTGATGGCATTTCCCTGTGTGAATGGAAAAGCCTCTTTAGCTAAGAAGATATTTATTACAATGAACAGATTGTACATCATTTGAAATGCTTGATGTATCCATATTATAGTTATTAACTGATGTTTCAGAATTGTGGATAACATTATTGTTTCCAGTAGATTCACAATCAACGTTGTTATAATGATTGACGGTAGACACAATCGGTGTGTCGACAAAATTATTGGATTCCACTAACACCATACGTTAAAAGCTAATAATTATTGTTAAAAAGAATATTATAAATTATGAAGAACAATAGGGAAATCATCCGTTAATTAAAAATTCGTTGTTGTTTCGATTGCTGTTAGATGAAACGTAAACCCGAAATCGGTTTTTCCTCAATAAAATCACAATCCAAAGACCGATCCGAGTGGCGATTTCACCACTTCATCTACCTGAACCACAATACCACTGATAACACAAATGTTTCTCACCAAACGCAGGCCACATGACACCTTGAGCACATTGAAAACCGGAGCTGAAATGTATGCAAACTGATCACATTCAAAAATCATTCCTAATCAACTATGAATGAAAATGTATAGTAAAAATTATTTTCTTTGAGAAGTTTGGTTAACAACATATGTTTCTTTCCAAATTTTGATAAACCCGTATACAATCTTGAAAAAAGACACGTTGGTTAAAAAAAAAAAAAGTCACCACACGTTAATAGGAGAAAGTTTACGCAATATACTACTAATTTTTGTATACAGTTCTCTGAATCTTCCCCCCTCCCCCAAAACGGATTGTATTTTTTAAAAATCGATGTGACACCCTTCAAGAACCACTTTTGCTCAACCTATGGCTAATAGTTATCTCAACGGTTGCAAATGTTCTCTTTCATGCCTCCTTTCAAAATTTATGGTTATAAACTTAAGAAAGGAACACATTTCTTCCTTTTCAGGAATTTCTTATACCTTTACTGTTACATGACCTGTACATAAGATATATCTCCTTCCCTTATTTCTTTCCTTACTACGATTTTAAATTGTGCCACCATTTCATTTTGGGGAGTAAACAGAAAAGAAGAAGTGAAAAAAATCTTTTTGAAGGTATTTGTATTACCCTTTCAACGCTAGAGCAAATATATATGACAATATAAATCAGGGTTGGTCGTTCTTCTTCATCTTGAATGTCTCCAGGATAAAGAACTTGGAAGTCTTCAGGCGTATTTCTGCTTCTCCGAGCGTGCATCTTTCCTTTAAATCAATCTTATGCAATTGGATTTGCAACGTTCCTGTGGGAACTTCATATGCGCCAAGATAAGCAATATATTTTTTCCTCCTAACCGAGTTTTCAATATTCAGCGTTGTTGGTCATATTTAAAAAAGAAATCCTTATTCGTTGAAAGTTTCTGGAGCACAAATTAATTTTTATACATGTTTTATGAATATATGAAAGTAAACAAACTAATATAATTTTTAAAGGGTGACAAAGTAACATGAAAAGATCCTAATATAAAAGCTTTTGTAATGGAAAAAATAAAACATACTCTAGAATTGAAAGGATTTCTGTAGTGCATTCATCAAAGAAATATGAGTTTTCGATAGTCGTTCATGCAGATGTGAGAAAATCTAGTTGCTATTACGTTAATTCTGTTTTAAGAAGTATAGCTACTTATACGCTAACGTCATTTTTTAAAGAATGTAATAGTTACAGACTTAGTCACACATACTTGGGCAAATCGCTATTCGTTTTCTCAATATTTACAATCCTAGAGCCTGTAGCCAGCAGCAAATTTTGCGAGGTGCAGTATAAAATTTAGTAGTAGACACTGTATCTTTTATCCTATTTCCCCTTTGTTGCGAGCAGTCGCGGATTCGATTCCCGGTGGGAGCACTAGGTCGAAAAAGTGTAAAAGGTTTTTCAGGCCAGCCATCCTGAATGAAGTTTCCTTGCGATATCCTCATTCGCACCAAGCAAATGCCGGTATGGTACTTAACGTACAAGTCCCAGGACACTTCCTTCCTTCCCATTCCTCAGATAGTGTGATTGCCGAGGGACGTCACCCCTTATACGTGACGGGTCGACATGACCATATATACCGAAAGCCCTGAAATCTAAAAATCATAAAACCCTAAATCCTTTTATACCATTATTTGAACAGGAATAGGGAAATTTTGGGGAAGCTATTCCTCTGATAAGCGCAATCTCCCTAGTTGTAATCCTGATCTTGTTTCTTATTGCTACAATAATAGACTGCCAGATATAGATATCACATTTTTATTATCTAAATATTCAACCTAAGACATCCGACCTAAGATCCGACTTTTGTATTCATACAGTATCAGATTTTACTTTCGAGGAACAATAAAACAATGTTTGATGATTGTGAAAATTAGAATTCAATATTTTTGATAGATTTACATGTTTCATAGCCCGCATATGCTGAAAGAATGATTTCTGGTTGGATGTCTGTTAGTCCGCCTCGATGATGTTCATTTGCTTAAATGCTAAAAAAACTCAAAGTATCTATACCCTATTTTAAACTTAAAGTTTTAATAGGATTCTCGTGTTTTTTTGTTTTGTTTTGTTTCCGGCGTTTCTTCTTACATCAAAAGTAGAGGTAGTTTATCGAGTTGATACAAATAAAGGAATAAGTTTTTCTCTAAAACAGCTCTAAGTATTTAGTTTAAATCTCATAATTCAGTATTTCATTACCAACGTTATAATAGCATAAGTCATTTCACTGAGAAATATTCCAGTAAGAGTGGCTTGCACTTACGAACAATTTTCTCAAATACGCTTCAGATGATTTTGTTAATATTTCATAACGTTACATCTCATATCTCATAACGTTACAAAAATTCTGATTTCCTTTTGGGATTTTTTCGAACAGTTTTCTGAGAAATTATTTAGATGGCTTTGTATTTTTCTTATATACTGTAAAATAACATTTGACTTTTAACCCTGTAATATAGAATAAGGTAGTTGTATAGAAATGTACAGAAGCAGTAGTTTACTTTTCGTTTTTTTTTCTTTTTGCTTACCATTTTCTCAAATACATCCCAGGCAACTTTGTTCACGTTTTATAAATAAATATGCCTGGTCCAGAAACAGAAATACACATGCAGGGTGGTCTGAAAGTGTGGAAACACCCAAACAAAAAGCAGGATATTTTAGAAAAAATTGCAAGAGTGACACTATAATTTAGTAGTACTAATCCGGTTAAAGCTTTTACAATGTGTGGTGTCGACGGCTGCTATCTTTAAATCCCTTATTTTGAATTCGCTTTCATTTTCTTAAATGGAAACCATATGTTGTAGTACCTTGCTACCATCTGAAATCTTCTCAGGATTTCAATTCTGTTTATTATTATTATTATTATTATTATTATTATTATTATTATTATTATTATTATTATTATTATTATTATTATTATTATTATTATTTGCTTTATCTCTTACCATAACGAAGTTATGACTGTTTTATTTATTGTCACAACGTCAATCACATGCTACCCATTTCTCCCGGTTAAATGATGTGTTCGATGTATTGTTCATTCCGTTGAATTATTAGAGACATTCTTTTTCCCATTAGGGGACACAGTGGCTCAGTAGTAGAGCGTTCACCTCTGGTGCATGGGGTTCCGAGTTCAAACCTTGCACACGCCAAGTGAGCTTGTGGTGGACAAACACTGTGTGTGTGGGTTTCCTCCGGGTTCTCCCGTTTCCTCCCACTTTCTTCATTCCACCATTTCTTTCAGTGCCAATCATTACCATCTTCTTTAGCCTAGCCGGCATAACCGTGGGACGTAAAACTCAAAAATTTAATTTCCTTTTCTTTTTTCCCCATTCATCCAAAACCTTGCTTAAAGTACTTTCATATATGCTTGCACATACGCTTGTTATGCGCTCGTTTAGGTGGTCAACATCCCAAATGTTCACTGAATACACTTGATATGCTCCAAAGATAAAAATGTACGGGAGGAAGATCAAGAGAGAGTGATGGCCACTCCAGAGCACCGCATCTACCGATCAACGAGTTGGTAAACTGCACATCTAAATTTTCATGAACACAGTTTCCGTAATGCGGAGGGACACTATCGTGTTAGAGGAAAACAGACAATGTTTCATCTTAAGATAAGAGAGATGGCAAGATATCTTCTTCCAATTCGATAATACTCGATTGCTCTTAAAGTATCATTGATAAAGTATCTACAACAGGGCTCCCCCCACACACTACACCATCACATTTTCAGGAATATCAACAAATGCTCACACTAATGAGTAGAGACCGGATGTTTAGGCACTAAAAACTTGTAAAATAGGCAGGCAAATAGGCACTCAAAATTTAAAAAATAGGCAGTAAAATAGGCACTAAAATGTAACTCGAAATAATGAAGATAAATACTCAATACCATTAAAAAATAGATAATGTTCAGTCTAATAAAATAGATTATAATAATCTAATAAAAATAGATTCAGGTCATAGATAATGTTCAAAGAATATAGAAACATACTTGTTTGTTAATATCTTCATTTTTTTGTACACATAAAAACAAAGCTTGTTATGCATTCCATACATACTGGGTGAACCTAAAACATCTGCACTACTTCGGGAGGTGATTCGTAATATCAAAAGAAGACCTATTGCATGATGCATATCAAAAGAAGACAGAAAGTCCTGTTGCATGTTGTGGAATTCTGTGTCGTGTACGAGTGACAGGGGTGCCATTTTGGAATTAAAAATCGAATCCTGACAATTGGAACGAGACATAAAAGTGTGCACATACTTCGGGAGGTGTTTCCTGACATTCAAGAGAACTTTTTGTCTTCTTTACATGTCACGAATCATCTGTCGAAGTATGTGCACGATTTTCGATTCCAAGTTGGCACCTCTGTCACTCGTACACGACGAGGAATTCGACAACATGCAACAGGACTTTTTATCTTCTTTTCATGTCACGAATTACCTCCCAACGTATGTGCACATCTATCTGTTCCGTCCCAACTGTCAAGATTCGATTTTCGATTCCAAGTTGGCACCACTGTCACTCGTACACGACGCAGATTTCGACAAAATACAAGAGGACTTTTTGTCTTCTTTTGATGTCATTAATCACCTTCCAAAGTATGTGCACATCTTTGAAGTTCACCCTGTATGTACATTGTAACGTAGCACTTGCTTGTACTTACAAACACTTATTATACGTATATACGTGTATATTATTTATGTTGTATAAATTATATATTTTCCCAATGAAGGCTTATTTTAAAGCAAATGCATAGATTGATTGATTTTGAGTTTTACGTCCCGTTCAGCAGCGAGGCTATATGAGACGTGGACCTACTGATTAACGTGGAATCTGAACCACATGAGCTTCCGCCGGGAATCGAACCCGAGTCTCCCACGCCAAAGGCGCGTACGCTAACCGCTTAGCTACGGATGAGCTCAGCAAATGCATAGAATAGGCAACATTAGGCACTAAAGCAATTATTTTGGCAGCAAAGGTCGAAATAGGCAAAATAGGCAAAATAAAATTGGCTTAAATCGAAACTATAACCCCCACATAAACTTTAAAATGTTATTTTTGGCCATATCTTTAATATTAAAGAATAGGCATTTTGCCTAACATCCTGTCTCTACTAATGAGGATTGTGTCCGACCAGTAACGAACATTCTGTTTATTAATCTGACTAGAAATGTAAAAGTAGGCCAAATCTGAGAATAAGACGTTGTAAACGAAACGATGATTTTCATGTATGTACTAATTCTTTAAATATAAATAAATTTACGGTCTTTTTCATAGATCACATACCTGTTTCCTTTTGAAAATATAGACGAAGCTAACAGCCTTTTTAAAAATAGCCCTATTTTCTTCTTAAAATACACACAAAATGTTGAGTTTTGTAAAATAGAAATCAAATGAGTATTTACTTCTTAAAATATCCAGAAGTTGTTAACGTTTTCTTATTACATTTTCATTTTCATTTTTCCTCAACCATAGATTTGTGGGCAACGTGGAAATTTTAAAACTTTATTCTCCCTTGGGAGATCCGTTTTATACTTTGATAAAATCTGTTTTTCGTAACTGCACCTAAATATTATATTCTTGGGCTTCCTTTTCCCGGTTTTTCTTCTGCCTTTCCCCTCTAACACGATGATCCAATCGGAGTGCCGAATAAGATGGCCAAGCATGCTGTTTCTTCTTTTTCCTATTGTCTTCATGATCTGTCGTCCTTCATTAGCTTTTCAAAGTTAATTACTGTTTTTGGGTGCAGCGGTGGCTCAGCAATAGAGCCGTCAGTCAACTCTAATGTCTAGAGTCTCTGGTACAACCCTAAGCTTGTACTAAACGTGCTTTGTAATGAACAAACACACTGTGCGTGGGTTTTCTGGGGACTTCCAGTTCCCTCTTACTTTCTTCATTCCACTATTTCTTTCATTATCATCATTATCATCTTTTAGCCTTTATTCATAATCAAGGGACGTTAAACTAAAAAAGGGAAGTCTTGTTTAAATGTTTCTTTTATCATTCATAGAGGATGAAAGCCCATAAAATAGAAATCTACCAATGTGATTCCGAAGTTATTTGAATAGATTCCATTCATACCAATCAGACGCTTTCATAAGTATAATCGTTCAAATTCCAATTATAAGGTAACTTACAATTTCAATTCAATCCATACATTGCTTGAATTAATCTTAATACTACCTCCATGAATCACTAAATGAAATTAATTTCAATAGCAATTCAACTCTGTAATTAAATTCATTGCTACACGTTTACGCTATAAAGTAATCATAACAAAAGTTGCACGTGGTTCACATGACAGAAAAAAAAGTAATTTTATCATTTGTAGGGTAAAACACACTGTATACTATATTTATAAAAGACCTGCAAACTTCATATGATTCTGGGTCGTTACTGATATATTAATTTCTAAAGTAACATTATATGTTGTTCTTTAAGGTTAGTTATCACTTAACCAACTGCCAGATGACGATATACCCTTTATTTTGGTGACAAAAGTAGCATTTTATTTTTTTCTTGTACTTTTATACTGTTCCTTTCTTTTTTACTTTACCTCTTTTGTCACCTAAGCATTTCAAATGTATTTTTACGACGTCCACTTTGGACCAACGCCCATTAGACACACCGCCACCTCTTTAATATTATGGTATCAGTCGCTACAGTGGCACCCACAGCATTGTGAGACATTTTACCGCCTGATTTATAGCAGTCATTCGTTGTTATTATAGTCTGCCAGCGCCAGATGGAAGCACTAACTATCTTACACAAAGTCTCTGTGGTGTTGCCAAAGCATATGCCTCCAGGAAGAAGAGAAAAACATTCAAAATTAGTTGCAATCTGTAGGACGCCCGTAATATACTGTACGTTTCCATAATGCTGGACTATTCTGCATGTAATACTTCCTTCTTTCCTCTTATTTTATTTGGGGACATTTGGCAAGAAGCTGATTAAAAATAATTGTGTTTTCTCGTAGTACAGAAAGAAGTAGTCGTTGGTTTTACTTACATATAGTGTCTGTGATTAACAAGATTTATTTTGTTTTTCAATCTGTGTAACTAAAAGTATATCAACTTTAAAGCAGATAACTCCGTGAAATATTTTTATGTGTATCGAGAATATTTCTGGTAATATACTTTGAAGTACAAAGAAAAGGTTAAGGGTGGGGGAATGTGCCTACTTTTAGGAAATCAGTTAATAATTTAATTATTAAAGTAAACCTGTTCATTTGAGCTATATTCAAACAATCTTTTCACATAATAGTTAAATCTCTTGCTTCTCTTTTCTCATAAAATATTTCGTAGTAGTCTTGCTAGAGGCAGATGAGACGAAGGAAATCCTTTAGCTTTTAAATATTGTACTACACGGAATCTACAGGGTGTTTTCTATTTTAGAACTTTAGATTTTGCTTATGGTAGAATTTTCAATCCCAGCAATCCAAATCTAAGGTATAACAGGTATCAAAATATACGTATAACGAGTTTGTCGGGCTTATATTCAATGTTAATATTCATATTCACTGATTTCGTGGTCTGTTCCTTTCCAAACACTGAGAATATTTCAGACGTCCTACAGCTTAACGTGCGATCTCAGCCAAATTAATTCACATTGGAATAATCTCGCCGAAGGAGCATTTTCTTCTCATAAAGTCCTCACAACCATCAATTATCGTCTCATTCGTAACCAACAGGATATATATATATATATATATATATATATATATATATATATAATGCTTAGCAGCGTATAACAACTCCCCTGCTCCCTCTCTCCCTCCAGCAGCATGACAACCGGAATCAGTACATGGTACATACATACAATGCTGTTTGTTAAAGTTGTAACACCAACCAAAGCACGTGAGTATAATTAAATGTATACCTCAGATACGTTTACATTACTATAAATGTGCATGAGTGCACAACACTTTAATAATTAGTTTGTCTTGAAACTTCCATGCGCTGAGTTTAAACAGTGTGGTAGCCAATCAAACAGGGATTGAATGTGTTATTTAGGTACCTTCTGATGCGTTGATTATAAAGGCCCTCAAGACATTAAGATGTTTGTTCGAGAACCGGAAAAAACAATGTTTCAACCAATCATACATCGTAGGTGATATGCCAGACAACCGGTCATGCAAACCAGGAAAACTAACAGTATCCGTCATTCTTCGCAGATGATTTGCAAATTTCTGAATTCATGAATCCAGCCATTGTACTGCTGAAGTATGACTTTTGAAGTTGTTTGAAGGAAGAATATGATTTCAACCTTTACAGCTTGCCTGATGTAGCAGTCACTTGTGAAATGCATGTTGTTCTCATTGAAGTCACAAATTATCATGCTTGCCATCCGGCCACTATCATAGTTCGACAACATACATTGTCAGACTGAGCTCATCACTATTGTAGCTATGCGTGTGCTGCCGTCACTGTAGTACATGTTTAAACGGGACTAGACGAGAAACATAGCCGTCTGTTACTCAACACACCAGCGGTGGTTTTATATGATCATTTGAGTAATCATTATGATTTCCACTAGTTTGACTACTGGAACAACTGCTACCTGTTTTGTTTCGATACTCTATTTACACCCATTTGATACGAGTGATCTACATTGTAACAATTTTTAGCTGATAGCACTAAATTTCACTATATCATACAATCCTATCTATCTGCTCCAACGGATTTATTTATATAGCAAATGAGTTTCAGTTTCAGTGAGTGAAACTACAATATACTTCTAAACTATGCGAATGCCATACCCAAACTAGTAATGCATCTATAGCAACTAAATGCAATAGAGCAATAAAATCAAAGGTAGGACCTGTTCCTTGGTAGCTGAATCCATTACTCGCTATCAAAAAGGAATTACTCGCTATCCCTTACTGTTTCCGTTCTATGGCTTTAAAGGTTGAAACTAGAAATAGCTAATTTGAACCACTTTCGATTTGAATACAGAGTTAACTGAGGAAATGAAACATATTCTTGGAAAGCTGAATCGATTGCAAGAATCGAAAGCCAAAATTCGCATCTCCATAACTCTGGCCGTTTTTGCTTTATGGAAATCAATATTGGAACTGGACATTTTGTGTATTTTCAATTGTTTTCGGTTTTAGTGTTGTATTGGGAGATGTCATATGTTCACTTGAGACCCTGAATCAATTGCAGAAAACCATTTGTCGTTATCATTTTTGTTCTAAGGATATAAATGTTGGATTCAGAAATGGTTAGTTTGAAACACTTCTGGTTTGAATAAAGGAGTAAATGGAGAAGATGGAACCTTCTCCTGGGAAGCTGAATCGATTGCAAAAAAAGATAAATAAATAAATACATAAAATAAAATAAAATAAAAAATAAAAATAAAAAAATAAAAAAATCAACAAATCATATTGCTTTTGTTTGAAATCAGTATTAAAACCAGAAATCGTAGAAAATTTGAACCTTCTGGTTTTTGTAGTGTGCAGATGGTCATAACATGTTGCCTTGACGCAAATAAATAAGTAAAGAAATAAAATTAAAATAAAACATTTATAACCATCTGTTGCCATTTTCGTTCTGTGACGATGAACGTTGAAACCACTTTTAGTCCGAATAGAGCTTCAGTAGAGAAGACTGAATTTATTCTTGGCACGCTGAATCGATTACAAAAACTGGTGATATGATTTAGCATTTTTACTCTACAGTAATCAGTATTAAAACCGAAAGTAATAGAAACTTCGAACCAATTTCGGTTTTGCTACAATGCTATGGATACTGATGAAACTTTAACACTTATTCGCTTGCAAAATAAAAATCATCGCTATTTATTACCTAAACATCAATCCAACCAAATAATTATAATATACGAATACGATAGTGGATACTATTTAAATATTAGCGATATTTTAATTACTATATCTTGACATTAAATTCTTATGTAATAATTTAGTTGTGTTATCGTCGCCAGCGAAAGTGTGTCTAGTTATTTGGTTTGAGTCCCAACAAAATTTAAGATGTTCCCTATTTTACTATTGATTTAACTTATCTTTTCATTTCTCTTTTAACCTATTATTTACAACTAAGGTCTTCCGTGCTTGTAATGTTAGCATACGAAGTTTCGATTCTTGGTGCCTTGGATTCGGTTCCTAACGGCAATTCTTCATTTGACATTACACTTCTAATATAGCTTCGCTAGAAGAAACTCCAAATCAACAAATTAGATCTTACGAGCGATGGCTGTAAAATTTAAATAATAATTAAGAAATTATAAGATCGTCATAAGAAAATCATTGAAGTCAAATATTTTTATGATGCTGACTCTTTCCTGGCTAAACCGTTAGTTCTCTCCTTTTTGTACGGAAGACTCCGGTTCAATCTGACAATGAGACTGCAAAATGATATCTCTTTCTATGCTGATTGTTCACGCACCATACAGTGTCACCATATGAGATGGATATCTCATTTATTCTTACTTAGTAATTACATTCGTTTCAAAAATCTGATTGACAAATATTTTTATGTCTAGAGAATTAAGGAACTACAGTGCGTGAAGGGTATATTTTATGTCATTAATGGTTTTATATAGCATATTTGCTTTATATAATTCAATGAGTGAATGTTGTCATTTCGCCATACAAATTGTGCCAGTAAGATGAGTACAGTATGCGCATTCCTTGTTGATCCACCATTGAAATAAAATAATACTTCAGCAGATTAACATTACTTCGAGGGCCAATTCCTGATAAGAACCTAACTTCAAAAATACCAAATGTAGAATACCCGAAAAACGTTGGTGGGGAGCAGTAACGGATACCAAATAGCGAGTGAAATTAGCAGTCATAGAGAAATGATAAGAA
This sequence comes from Thermobia domestica, assembly GCF_964235325.1. Lineage (NCBI taxonomy): Eukaryota > Metazoa > Arthropoda > Insecta > Zygentoma > Lepismatidae > Thermobia > Thermobia domestica. Next base: position 233,433,378 of record NC_137454.1, on the reverse strand, counting down.
GTTAGATATGCAAAAGAGTGCAGGTTTTGAAGCATGGGCGTCTCTGGCGGGGGGATGAGGGGGACGCGTCCTCCCAATATTTTGAAGTACAAAATATTCCATATTTTATTCTAATTTAATTTATTTACTAACGACCGTATTTGGAATATAATATTCAGGCTGTGAAACGATTATAACAGAGTTCGGAGTTCTCAGGGGGTTCGTAAAAGTAACAAATGGAATCGAAGGTAATACATAGATTGGGTTAGGTAGTACCATTTAAATCGCTTTTTTATGCCCCCCAAATTTTACATGCCAGTGACGTCAGTGTTATACAAGTACCTATACAAAATCTTTCTTTATCTTGGTATCATCATTGTAAGTAAATTTAACATTCGTCCAGTAAGTTATGGTAGATTAATTCTAAACTCAGATCGTTATAGCAATACCGTAAAACCTTAAGTAAAGATCGAAGTTGGCATATTTATTTAAAGATGGTCTCTTCTCCTAGGTTCGATATTTATAATTATTGCCCCTTTCTCGAACTTATAAATAGTCTACCACTAGTGTCGATATTCAATGAAATTAAAAACTACTAACAATATAAACACATGTTCTATTTCATGACATAAATATGTTCCATGCAAATATGGAATTGAAATAAAGTTTAAGTTTAAGTTTAACGATGCAAAGGTTTTGTGCCCTTTAAGCTGAGAGGGACAATGATTAAAGAAGTGAATGATGATGTAAGAATTGGGGAAATGTTAATGTGGGAGGAAATGGGAGTACCCTGAGAAAACCCACGGACACAGTGTTGTCCACCACAAACTTATTTAGCCGGAGATCGAACCAGGACCTCATGTACCAAAGGTAAACACTCTACCACTGAGCCGCCTTTCCCCGTGCACGCAAAAGTGTACTACGATCTTTAAGGTAATAATAATAATAATAAATTTAATGAGTTTTATTTGGATCTTTATATACGTTACATTTCGTCGTTCTATCTTGTTGGTCTTATTCACTGATGACGTCATATTTCCATTTACTGTCAGTTTGTGAATCGTTCCTACTTCAGTACAGAGAGAAAAGGGCTGGCGGAGGAAAAAGGTTTTCAAAATGAAAGGGACGCTGATGAAATAAAGTACTAAAGTAACCGGCTTCGTAATAAACACAAATGCAAAAGCCTAAAACTTAAAGCTTAGTAAAGGAAAACGTAATCTTATTTTGCTCTTTCGAGATATCACTAACTCTGCCCTTTGGCTTTCAAGATGTGAACCTCTTGTTTGGCGAGCGACGGAACTAATTCCAAAACTCAAACAAAGTTCTGTCTCCAGGTTATATCTATCTATGATGAATGAATATTAAATAGTCTTGTAAGAGCGGAATGAATATCTGACTGCATTTTCTATTTATATGTCAATAGGTTTTCTTTTATATGAGTCAGTATGTTGTTGCTCCGCCACATATTTATAAAATGTTTATGAGATTTCTTATTTGTCTTTGAGTCTCCCCACGTATTTCTTTTTATTCTGATGTATTGACAAATTAATAATAAAAGTAGTATACAGGTCACTTTTCGGAATATGCGTATCACTACTGGGTGGGTATCGCAACTAAAAGATATATATACAATCCGTTCTTAACAGTGTAATCTTTTTCATACACAGTACACAAGTAAACAAGTACTTTGTTTCATCAGATTTTTTTAAAAAAATATTGATAACCAACGGCATAAGATTTAGCGCCCTAAAACTTAATTCTTTGATCGATTTTCTCGAAAATTACACATTAGTATTCGCAATCATGCATCTAATTTTTTCCAGCTGGATGTGACGTATCAATTGATATGTCTCATCTATACAGTATACAGTTAAACAAAGAAATTAAGTTATTAAGGCTTAAATCGAATTTTAGATACTTTTTTAAGAATCACACTGTCATCTTGTAACGAAAGTCTCTTAATCCCCCTCTTTTTTTCGGACGACCAGCCCGGGAGCAAAAATGCGTGCTAAAAAAAGTATAAGTCTACTTTTCAACCACGCACCCGACCTCCGGGGAAATAAACCAAAAAATTAGGAATAGATTTCGCCGGTACAGTATGAAAAGACTGAGAGAAAGATTTCACTTCCCGACGGGAGCTCATGTCGTTCAAATCCCGTGTTAAGCTGTAGGTCCACATCTCATACAGCCTCGTTGCTGAAAGGGACGCTAATCTAAAATTTAATCAAATCAAAATCGAGATGAAACTTATTCTTACAAGGTAAGGTCCCACAAGTTGTCACTCAAATCTGATTGCCACATAGCACATTTGATAGAGCATCATGAGAAATGAACATGAGCAAAATTTAAGGTGCTACGGACCAGAAGAATAGGACCTACTGGGCTTCAAGATTTGAATATACAAAAAAATATATATTATTGGAATATATACGTTTTAAGTAAATATCTCGAAAACTGTTAAAGCAATCCAAACGAAAGGTGCACAATGTAATGAGAACAAAATTCCATATCGAAAACTATAAACAGTGTTGCCATAGACGAAGCAGTGTTGCCCAACTAAACATAAAAGCATTTTGTTTGAAATAGCTCGATATATAAATGTGTAAAGATTTAAAATACGCTATTATCACTAAACATAACAGTGAAGTGTAGTGGTACAGTGTTGCACACTGTTAGAACTACTTGTGCTGAAAATGTACAACTTCAGATCGCATGGTAAAGACACGGATGCCGACTGAATCTATTCTTGGGATGCTGAACCGAATCCCACTTCTTGCTATTACTTACTGTTTTTGCTGTATAAAAATCAACGTTGAAACCGAAAATGATTTATATTCTTATAATTTTACGGTTTAAATAAAATGTTAAGAGAGGAGATTTAATCTATTCTCGAGACACTGAATCGACTCCCATGTTTCATTATCTCTTACCACTTTTGCTTTGAAACCTGTTCACATACACAGTTGGACAGAAATAGCTGTTCAAATTAAAAACTACTAACAATATAAACACATGTTCTATTTCATGACATAAATATGTTCCATGCAAATATGGAATTGAAATAAAGTTTAAGTTTAAGTTTAACGATGCAAAGGTTTTGTGCCCTTTAAGCTGAGAGGGACAATGATTAAAGAAGTGAATGATGATGTAAGAATTGGGGAAATGTTCACATACACAGTTGGACAGAAATAGCTGTTCCATAAGATTTGTCATGTTTATGCATATCATAATTTGGAAGCCTAAAAGAGGAGAAACGCAACTGATAATTATTGTTAAACACCAAAATGTGTTTTATTTTTCTTTTATTTCTTACACTGAACTCTCAATAGATACGTAACTTCTATAATATTTTGTCATAAATTCTGTTTTTTTAATCGCAATTATTGCACATTTATCTGATGAATTTCGAAATTAGTAACCATCATTATTCGCTGGAATTCTCTATGTATTTAGAAATTGCCAACAATACGTAATTTGAATTACATTGAGTAAAATATAGAATGATTAAGAGCCAAGTTTGATGAACTTAGATTTTGTTACAGATTACAATAAACTTAAGCTGGATACTTCAAATAAAAGAAAACAAATAATAAATGTATTTTATAAAGGTAGATCGTATGTACAAAACGGAATTGATTGATTTTACAATCTATGTTTTTAACAGTACATCTTTCACGTTTCAAATGTTTTCTTACCATGCTGTATTATCTGCACACTGTCTAGACTCAGATTCCTGATGAAATGCTTGCCTTGGGTACAAACCGAATTACTATTATCACTCCCACTCATTCCCATTAAAGCAGTACATCTCTCTTCTTGTACATCCGGGAAAAGTGCAATCTTATGTAACTTTGTTCTTTTTCTAATATCGATCCACTCGTCCTGAGCTTACACGGTAATCTCCGATCAAACACATTTGCTATATAACATAATGGTAAGATTGTTTGAGAAACAAAATAGTTCGTAACTTAAGTTTATCATTTCATATAATATAAACTTCATATTTTACAAAACTAATTTGTGTTATGTTAAATTAAAACTTAGCATTTATTTGTCATATTAGATATGAGCTTTACCAGAAGGAGGAAAAGCTCATATCCAATTATTGATCATTTGTTTATTGCTCAAATTACATAGTTCAGTACGTAGCTGAATAAATGAATTCTAACTGTAATTTGTAACAATATAATGTATGGCATGGCATAATGAAGTTTTCTGTGTGTACGAGTATATGATAACACATTCATTATGTACATGTAAATATTTCAAATTCTGATTATAATAAGTCATATAAAATAGAAATATATCTACAATATTCCTCAAAATCGATGCAGTATTGAACAAATTTGTCCTTACACCGGAACACTGAACTCAAAACCAGTGAAAACACCGAAAACCTATTACAGGTAACAACTTCGCTGGAAATTGAAAAACATAGGCTATTTTCTGACATATTCTTAATAAATATTGGAACTTCTAAAGTCAGTTCAACAGATATTGATTTTCTAGAATGTTCTGGAGGTTCTAAATATACTAATTTCTTTACAAAAACCTGATTTCCTCAATGTAGCGATCGTTAGGAATACAAAGACAAGTGAAATGTTGTAATTGTAGTTGATGAGTTTGCGCAATTAATATATGGCTTAAATTTATGTAGGTCTTAATATGTTTACCTGTCATACTACAAGCAGTGTTCAAATACGACAACAGACAGTTTGGTGTCTAGTAATTGCTTTTACGCAACTGGTGAAACGAAAGAAACATGTGTTAAGCAAATAACTGCAGCTACTGCTTCTGCTGCTTAGCAATGGACATAACGAATCTGGACATAAAAGGAAAGGCTAACCCACAGAGATATATTGAGAATGTGGGAGTTCGACATTGCCACACAAATATTATATATATACAAGGGCGGATACAAAGGGGGTATAGGGACTATAGCCCCCCTTGACACTCAGGATATACTTCAATCTTGTTTTACACTGGATAAAGCGGCAAACTATGGTTTAGTCCCTCCCTTGATCATATCCTGGATCCGCCACTGTGTATATATATAGAGAGAGTTTTTCAAAACAACACAAATAACGTTTGGGAGGTGATTTCTGACAGCAATGTAAGACAGCAATGTAAGTATAGATCAACCTGGGTGCACACACAAATGCTTCCTTTCGGAGTTATAGGCTGTCGGAAACATGAAAATATGAACTTTAAAGGTCCATAGCTCCAAAACTATGGGATCTACCGTTGTCGGAACAAGATTTTACTTAGGATCTCATTTTTGCCCTTTCCAAATATCCATATTTCAGAATCCTGTGGTACCTCCGTAACAATTTTTATAGAGGTAGTTGGTGAGTGTTTCAAATTATATGCCCGTAGCAAAACTTCCTCTATAAAAGTTATTGCGTGAGTACCTTAGGATTCTGAAATATGGATTTTTGGATAGCGCACATATTAGTTCCTAAGTGAAGTCATCACCCGACCACGGTAGGTCGCATAGTTTTGGAGCTTTGAATCTTTATAGTAGAGATGCAAAAAAGCCGGCTTTTTTGAATCGATGGTTTTTTTCACATAAAAAGCCGGCTTTTTTGGGAAAAAAACGAGAATTTTGGAAATTTTGGCTTTTTTCATTTTCATGATTTTTCTATCTAAATAGCTTTCTTATAGTATATTCTGTAGTTAGATAAGAATTCCATGACCTAAATGCCATATTTCGCTCTAAAATTCACCAGCAAGATGGATGGAGCACATGTTTTACGAATTAAAGCTAACATGAAGAATGTAGTATTTGAGGGCAATTTTAGAGGCTATTTAATTTTATTTTAACTTTTGAGTTATCGACATTTTTTTCTTCTCGGGATCATTTCAGTTTGTCATCCGTGTTTCATTTCTAAGAGCTTAGTATTCTAGCTTCTAGCGCAAAAGTTAAACTTACGTTTTCCTATATATCCGTCAAAGCGTACGTTTTTCAATATATCCGTCAAACCGTACGTCCACATTTCTGTTATACTGTAGCTGTGCAACGATTTAGTAATAATTTTCTGGATACAACCTTGAATACTAATTTATACAAATAATCACTAGCGGATTTAGAAAAGTACTTTGGGAGGGATTTCTCTGATTGTTTCGTTTTCTAAAATGTCCTAATTTTATTTGGGAGGAGCTTGAAGTTTATGAGTACAGGCATAACTAATATTTCGTTTCGTTTATATATTTAGCGATAATCTTCCGAATACAATCTCATTGAAGATCATTTTATACTGAGAATCAGTGGCGGTTTTAGAAAAGTATTTTGGGAGTTTTTTTTTCTTACTATTGTTTAGTTTTTCTAAACATTCGTAATTTTTATTTGACGGAAGCTTAAAGTTTAGAGTAAAGGTATGACTAATAGATATTTTGTTTGTTTTAGACATTAAGTAATTTTGGGAAACAGGCTTTAGTCCGAAAGACCGACTTCCTAACCTTCGCAAAACCGTCACTGCTGGTAATTAGTAATAATAACGATTTGTAAACAATAAGAAAGGAAGTCGGCCAACTCACAGTACACGCACTATTTCTACTTCACAGATGGAATGAAGAAAAGCTTTGTCAGAATGGTCGAATGCTGAGTTGAATCTCGGATTTCCCGATAGAAGCGTGGGGCCGCGGTGGCTCAGTGGTAGAGCGTTCACCTCTGGTGTTTGGGGTCCCGGGTTCGATCCCAGTCCCCGCCAAGTGAACTTTGTGGTGGACAGACACCGTGTCCGTGGGTTTTCTCGGGGATCTCCCGTTCCCTCCCACTTTCTTCATTCCACCATTTCATTCATCACCGTCTCCTTTAGTCTAACCGGCAAAACCGTGGAACGTAAAACTCAAAGATTTCATTTCAGATTTTCCCGATAAAAGCGCAAAAGCTCCACTCAGTCATGTTTGTTTTGCAGTTGTATTTATCTTAAGTTAAATATATTCCGTAGTCCTTTTCTTTTGGGTGGTGATGGGGTGAGGAGAGTTCCATAATGATTTGAAGTGTGTGAGCCAAGAACATGATAACTAACAAATTTTCAATTGCTGAGTTATGCAGCACCAGATAGACAGCAACGCATACCGCTTCGTTTAATCCTTCATGTATAGTCTTATGTGAAAAATTAGCTTTCCGACTTTCAAAATGGATTGTGCAGCAGAAAATCTCTAATTTCTTAAAATAGTAAAATTGTGGGTTACCATGTTCTTGCCTCACATCCTTCATATGTTAAATCCCTCTTGTTAAAAATTCAGAAAACTTGAGAACTGAGTAAACCGTGATGGTTATATAAAACTGTAGAATTTCAAGAATATACAAAACCAAAAGCTCTAGATGTGCAGCCTTTAAGTGTATCATATAAATCTAAGTTTTTTTTATGTTTTATTTTAATTTTATTTTGTTCCAAAAAGAGGGTATGGAATATTTTGAAAAATACTACATAGAATTTTGCTAGTTATTTGTGTATTTTTTTAAAAAAAATAAGTATTTACTTTTAGGGTTGGCTGGTTTACACCAGCTGTTTTTTTTTTCTTTTTTTTTTAATAAACAACTGGTTTAAACCAAAAAATAAAAAAGAACGAAAAATGCGAATCGTGTGAACTTCATGGTGACGTTTCCCCACATCAAAGCATCTGCATTAGTTTTATTTTCTTTTTACCTTTTAATCAAGGTGTCCCATGTGAAATTTTCGGTCGAACCACAAGCCTTTTTTCACGCGTAAACAAAGTAGCGGTTCGGATGTCACTTTAAGCGAAAGTCTTCTTCTTGATAACCTCGGTATTACGTAAGGACGTTAAGCCTGAACATACGAAACGAAACCAAATTGTATATTTCTGCATGCCTGAATGCCTGTTGTTTTATAAAGAAGCCAAGGTTACTTAAATATATTGACAGAAATTGGAAAAATTTATCGATTGTCTACGTAGTTTCCAACATTAGCTTAGATTGGACTTTCAATGATATGTACGTACTAAATTTGTAATTTAATACCTCAGTTTTAGCGTACTGATTATGATATTTTGACCTTTAAATTTTACATGCAAAGCAATAACAGAATTTTTCCGTTATTGTTTTACATTTAGAGTAATGACGGGATTTTCCCGATGGCTAGGGCGGGAGCTTCCCAATTTAAGAAATTTATTGACGGACTTCTTTAAACTTATGTGACCTCTTTTAGCATAACCCCATTGTTGCATAATAACACCAAGGGGAAACAAGCTTATTTCTGTCGATATGTAATATAAATACATAAAGCAAAATATCTAAACCCAAAAAAGCCTGGTTTAAACCAAAAAAACCTAGTTTAAACTCCCCCCCCCCAAAAAAAATAAAACGGGGTTGGCGTTTTCAAAAACAACCACGGTTCTTGCCAACCCTGCTTACTTTTGTATGTAGAAGGTTAAAAAAATCTTATTATATACATTGGTTAATCCTTTGGAATTCATAATGTAAATATGTTGAGAAGTAGAACTGTTTGAAATATCTTTTCGAAATTCATGGTTTATTTTCGAGGTTTTATATTATATCGACATCAACCACTAATTAAATGACTTTTTGTGTTATAGAGAAGCGAAACAAAATCTGGTTTATCAATTTAAAGCAGAATTTTCAAAAAAGCCCAAAATTTCCCAAGCAAAAAAGCGAAGCAGAAAAAACTGAGTTTTTTTTTCAAAAAAGACGGTTTTTTTCCGACCCCTTGCATCTCTACTTTATAGTTCATTTTTCATGTTGGTGACAGCTTATAACTCCAAAAGGAAACATTTGTGCACCCAAGTTGATCTATACTTCTTGTCTGATCTTGGTGTCAGGAATCACCTCCCAAATGTTGTCGGTGTTGTTTTGAAACACCCTCTGTATATATATATATATATATATATATATATATATATATATATATATAATGCAAATTGACGGACTTCAAAAACCAGAGAAAAATAAATTGGTACACTAAGTATACACAGAAAGAACTGTATAAATAAACTGTGGCAGACAGTGGCGTATTTACGATTTTGTTTCGGGTGGGGCTTAAGCCCGTAAGCCCCCACTAAATACGCCACTGGTGGCAGATGTTAATTTGAAAATTTACTTTTAATGAAAAATGATAGCTGGATTTACCAGTACTTCTTTCAATACGATATAACAATTGGATAGTCAGTGAGTAATTTATTTTGATTTATACCATACTGACAGAGAACTGATTTTTTAAATTAAGGAAGTGAATTGTGATTTATCTAGTTTTTTTTATGAGAATATTCTTTAATATTCAACTTAAAATATAAAATAATGAATGATCCATAATGATATCTTACCACGGGGTGCGTTCCGGGCTAAAAACCAATATACCTTAAAGCGCAGGAGTATTGATCGAGCTTTTAAAATTCTATACCTTTCATAGAAAACCCTAACCTTCTATGAAATGTACGTTATAATGTTGCAAACGAAATATCTCAAGGTATGCGATAGAAGCAGGAGATTGGTTTCTACATGCCCAACATTTTATTACATCGGGAGAGCGTCTAAAAGAAACAAACAGATTAAACGCTTTGCATGTTGAAAATAGTTTCTGATATCAGGAAGAGTTTTATCCTGTTTTACAGAGGTCTTCAAGTTGCTTTTCCTGTTGCCTTTGTTTTCGTAAAGTTGAAGTAACTCATACTTTATATTTTTTAAGCTTGCCGTTAATACGTAAGTTTATTATTGATCGGTACAGTTACATATACGGTAAAGAGTTTGTATTTATGTATGAGTATATTGCTTATTAATAATAGATATTTATATCTAGTGATGCTGGACTTTGAAGAAAGGGAGAAAGTTTTTTTTTTTACTTGAATATTTCATTGCCTTATTCCTCACCGATTTCAATTGGAACTAACATGAATAATTCTTAATCTTAAAAAACAGAATATCTAACGACTGTTACTCTAGATCATGTTATTCAAATCGCTGAAAGGATGATTTTTCTAGTTTAATGTTCGACGAGTATACAAAATGGCTAAGGGAAATGTTGTTGATAAAATAGAGGGAATCATGGAATGAAGAAAGTTGGAGGAAACGGGTTATTTCTGAGAAAATCTATTCACAAAGTGTTTGTTCACCCATTTGGTACGAGCTTGGATCGAACCATGGACCATACGCACCAGAGGTGAGCGCTATATCAGTGAGCCATCGAGAAGGGCATAGTGGTATACACTCCGACATAATTACAGATTTGAATCTAAAAATCCTCACTGAGCATACGGACCACATTTTATCAAAAGGAAATATTTTTTTACTTAGTATCCTTGCTAGTCAAAGATTACCAATCAAAATCTAATATATTTTACGATAGTTATCGGAAACACATTTTCAAATCTCAAAATGAGTAACTTACTTCTGATGCGGGTAAATTCCTCACTAAGTTTTCACTGATTTTACATCCAACCCATATATATCTATTATAGGAGGAAATACATTCATCTTTCCATATTCATCTTGACATATTTTAACTTTAAGAAGTATGGATGATTGAGTACTCTCAAGTAAAGTTATACGCCTTAGTTCGTGAAAATCAAATAATTTTGAAGTGTGTTAGTGGAGATAATTGTATTACTATATTATTTTACTATATCTTACTATCTTACTATCATCTTACTATATTATTTTCTTGTTTCTTGTAAAAATAATTACTTCACTTTCCCGCTTATTCATGAGCTCGCATGTCTATAAATATGCTGTTGTAGGAATATAATTTGATAACGATTTTGCCCGGCATTTCTTATATTGTTAGTATGTGTATAATCGACAAAGACCTATATGTAGTAAATTCATGTCAAAAGAGCAGTAAATAAGAACAATATAACAAAACAAATCTTGTCCATTTAGCAACATTTTGTTTTACTCATTCTAATTTGCTAATTTGCATATTTATAATTCTTTTCGTATGAAATTTACCACAAATTTACATTTCCCGATTATACACATAGTATCAGTATTAAAACTACCCTGCAAAATCATTATCAAATTATATTCCTACAAGAAGACAGTTATACATACGCGACAATCATTTTGGACATGAGTGTACATAGCAAATTATATTTACTCGTAAATAGGATAACGTTTATGAGTATCATTTAACAGTCCTACAAACACACACACACACACACACACACACACACACATATATATATATATATATATATATATATATATATATATATATATATATATATATATATATATATATATATATATATATATATATATATTAGGGTGATCCAAAACACAAAACTAACGGTAGTCGGGCGTCCACAAAGTTTATTTGATTCCTTCTGATGTATACAAAGAACGAACAAAATTTCAGTACAATTAAATCATATTTGCAAGTCGCTCCATTTTGTCATTTTTTTCAGTTGCCAAAACTTTTAGAAAAAAATGTCCTATTTGTATTTTCAATTTACAAAAACGCTTTCTTCATTGGAGCAGGGAAATTTGTATGATGGTTTCCAACCAATCGGAGAATAAAATGCTTCAGTTTCTCGTCTTTTGTCAAGGCTTCATTATACTTTTGGATGAGTCTTATACATCTTTCAGCTACATCATTTATCACAGCCATTTGTATTGGTAATTCGCAAAATTCTTGGAGAAAAGGATTATCTCGCCAGTGTTGTGAAGTTTGTTTGAGACTGAGGCTTCTCCTTGCGTTTTTCCATTAGGACATCACATATCGACAGTGTTCTCTCTGTTACTACATCCTCCAAATTAAGTTCTTTGGGTTTCTTTGTCAGCTTAAATCGTTGTGGAATGTTTCGTAACGTTGGCCGCTGCAGGCTTTCGGCCATATTTTCCTTTGGTTCTTCTGATACTGTGTCATCAAAAAGTGCTAGTCCTGATAAATGTTCAGACAAAAAGCAGAGATGTCTTGAAAATGATGCATATGCGTTAGTGGAAAGAAATTCGTCTGGTAAGTTTTCAGAACCGACAAAAAGTTAATGCCATTGAGTGGGGCTTGGTTGGCAAGTGAAGCTTCATGAACTATTACTTCTCCTGTCGCCATCTGGTGATCATATTGAAAGCTACGAACTTTTATCTATCCAGTTATTAGCACAGCGACTGTGTTAAATTATATTTTAGTATTGACACCTATAAGTAGTATACAGACATATAATGGGGAGTATACCTATTACCCACCTTAATATTTTTATAGTGCAACATACAGTTACCTCAAATTTACGAATAAACGAGTTTATGGAGGTGGACATAAGCTATATTTTTGTACACGGTCTAGCGTACTCCTCCGAAAAATTCTAGCATTAGATCATTCGTAATACTACATGAACAAAAAAGGTTTAAAATGGAGCGACTTGTAAATATTGAGCAATAGGGCTGAAATTTAGCAGGTAAGTAGCTTATGACTAGAGGTACAAAATAAGCCTTGTGGAGAATTATTTCGAACAAGTTGATTTTTTACATTTGATTTTAGACCACCCTATATATACATGAAATTAAGTTGAATGCTAGAAGGTTGCTATGCTCGTTTCAATCTAATATACCGATCATCAGTAATACAAAACAAATTTTGAATTTAAGAAAGACCTTTTTGAAATAAAATTAGCAAAGACACGGCTTTTAAAGCTTTATTTCTATTCATATCTCATCCTACATTTGATAGCGCCTTTTAAAAGTGATGATATCCTCCATAAATTGTTTATTTCTGCTTTAGTCGTAACTTGTGAAATATTTCTGAATGACAACAGATCTAAAAACAAAATAAAATGTAACAGACAAATAAAAGCACACGTTAATCATCCAAGACTTTCAACAATTTCGTTGTTTCAGCACTGAACATAAATCACTGTTCCGGTGCAAATGTAAGTTTGTGCAATGATAGTGTTTGGTTTATACGTATATCTTATCAACTCTAACAAGAGGCACAAAACGCAAAATACTATTGGAGAAAAAATATAATTACTACATTTTAAACAAAGATAGATTCAAAATTTATTTAACTGCGAACAGTAATAAAGGAATAGTTCAGTAATATGTAGTTCGAAGCTCTGAACACATTAAATCCCAAAAAGAAGGTGAAATTGTTTTGTTAACCCTTTCCTTGACAATGTATCCTGTGGGACACATAATGTTTTTTTGGAAATTTTTGGTTGTAACATTGCCCATTTTTACGATTTCTGGAAAGTTCTGAGTTCCATAACAAAATATATTTCTGAATGAAAAAAAAAGTTGAATGTTTGATTTATATTAGTTCTTCCTTCACAAACTGGAATGTAAGAATATATTCTTTCTTTTCGTTTCAGAAATATCTTTCTATGTAAGAAAGTTCCAAAGTTTTATAGGAATATATTGTACTTTTACCAGAGCCGGATATATTAGTAGCTTTATTTAAAGAACTTCTTTCAGAACTCATCGGTGGTACATGGCCATATTTTCCCAGTTACTTTGTGTTTGTGTGAATAATGTTTAGTTTATGTGTCGTCGGGACGTAGTCTTGTCAAATGAAAACGCAAAACCTACACATCTTTCATTGAAGGATTTCCGGGTCAAACTAGCGACTGCACTATTGCTCAAAAACAGAAAAAGAAGTAGCCCGTCAGAAGGTTCTCCTTCTACCCAAAATAAACAAAAGATAAAGAAGCCTGTCAACTCAGACCGGACGACGATGACTAGATGGTGTAGGCCACCTACCAGGCTACAGTTCTGATCAAGGACGGTGTAGGTACTGCACCAAAGGGCAAATATCCATGATTTGCGTCAAGTGTGATTTGAAGTTATGTTTTACTAAAACAACAAAACTGTTTCTCTGATTTCCATGCGATCAAATGACTACTTTCATGATCGAAAAACAAAACTAGTCTAATTTTGATACCTGGTGTTAAAAAAAAAAGTATTCTTTTGATATTATCTAATTTGTATTTAATGATATATACTTAGAATTAGTGTAATTCCTTGACTTATATTTACAAGACGTTGTGACTACCTATTCTTGGCATTGTATCCTATATGATACATTACGTCACAGCCTTGTCTAAATAAAACATGTAACTAAAATGTGCAATTATGTTTTGTTTTACAACTACTTGACACGGAAATCGCATGCAATATTTTTTTGAGCAACACAAGTGTTCTTGCCGAAAAAAGGGTTAAGAAATCGTGAACCAAATTAATACTCATATAAATAATAGCTTATTTTAATGATAATTTGTATTATTATCCATTTTTAAGTAATACAGTAGAGCACGGATTATCCAAGCCTCGACTAACCGAATTATCCGGAATAGTCTAAACAAAGAAAGAGAAGAAGAAGAAGAAGAAAGAAAGAAAGAAAGAAAGAAAAACCTAAGCGAACTGCTTGCGTTTTAATGGTGCATGCTCTACCTTACGAGTAGAAGACTAGGTGACGCAGCAATTGGTAAGAACACTCAATCCCGGGATCACTAGCATAAAACTTGTAATACGCGCGACTATCGAGCCGCTCTTGCTATTGTATTCGAAAAATTTAGTCATTCTATCTGTATTTTTCGCCCCTTATAAATATTCACGCTCTTACGACTAGAATGGAACAGCTACTCAATCATATGTACTGCTGTCAAAAATCGTCTAAAATATTTGAGGACTATTTTATGATGTGATTTTGGAAATTGCTGAACCTTACTGTGAGTTTTATTACTTTTTAAATTTTCTGTTGTGTTTATTTATTACTTTGCAACTTACCCTAGAACTATTAAACATCTACACAGCAAATAATATTCAGTTATCATACTATACCTCATGCCTTTACGTACAATACTGTCCATTTTGCAAACTCTGTATTATCTGATTTTCGATTATCCAAGGTTAGTCAGGTATACATTAGCTCGTATAAACATTGATCTACTGTATATTTAAAAGATTGAAATAGTACGTATTGTTTATTTACTCACCGATAACTCTCCCAACGAAAGTTTCACTGCGATGACTATAAAACTACTTATCATTAGTCGTATTTTATACATAAATCATTACTCACATAGAAGACTTCATTATTCACTTTGATGGGTAGTGGTATTTCTATTTCCTTTAGAAACGAGCCTCCTCGTGACTATATGAGTAGAGTACGCGCCTTTGACAGGGGAGACCCGGGTTCGATTCCGGCGGGAGCGCATGTGGTTTGGATCTCATTATCCCGTGTACCATTGCTGCTGAAGAAATACTAAACTCAAACCCAGACTATTCCCTTGAATATATTTACAAACATGGCCACTCCTAGAAGGTGCGGATCCCAGTTGGGAACAATTTTGGGCTTCTCATACTTCCAGCCAACTTCTACTACTAAGATCTACATGATAGCTAGATAGATAGATGGTAAACTATTCATCATGATATGCCCTTGTAATTTATAACCTAATGGACAAAACTCGCTGAAATTTTATAAATGTAAATATTGGCAGGAGGACATTGTCTGCCATTGCCTGTAATACCACAGGATTAAGAGCGTCGACAATCAATCAAGATGGATATCTTCAAATCAACAATGACATGCACTTTGATAGATTATATAGTTAGCACTTTCCCTTACTCAGATTGAATTCTCGGTTGGAACTCATATGGTTCGGATCTCACGTTTTAGGTTCGTCCACTATGCTGAAAGGGAAGTTTCAACTTCAAACCAGTATAAAATTTTGCAAAGAGATGTTTCAATTTTTACGGCTGCTAGAAAACTATACACAGAGTTTGAAAAAAACATTCTTTGAGAAACATGAAAAGCGGATGGCTATATGGTAAAACGCTGACATTTTTTCTTTCTTTCTTTTATGCATGAAAACCTGTAAAATTTACGTTTACAACCACTTAATTAAGAGGTTTCTCTGTTAGATAGAATTGATAGGTTGTGTGTTGTGGTATATTCTATGTCTTCTGAGTACACACGAAAAAGATCTGCCATTGAATTCTCTTGTAAATATTCAAAAATATTTTTTTGTATCTAATCAAGTGATATTGTACCCTTTTCAATAGATCTCCTTACTGCTTGCTGTTACATTTTGTTCTATACATTTTCGCTTTTATTTTTATTTTATTTTATTATTTTTTGTGTCCTTACACCTCTTCCATTCTATGCTGTTGATTTCTCACAATTAACCTTCCCTATCTTCTTCCTCTTTTAATCTTTCGCATCCATCCTTCCGTTTCATCTGGCAGAAAAGAAATGGTCTAGTTTTTTCTTCGTTATAGAGATTCCTTTGACAGTAAGGGGGTAATTAAAGTTGTTGGACTGCATTTATACCTTGAAAAACCATGAGCCTGATTTCTAAAGTATTGGGATGACGAAAAGATCATTTTTTAAAGATCTTAAGAGGTATAGCCCACACAAATGAGGCATTTCTGACGAGCGTTTTCGTTTCCCTACTTCTTAATAGGCGGTATTCATCACCTTCCTTAATGCTTTCTTTTTTTCCTTTTATATTCACTGTTTGAAGTTTCTTTCAGTTATTCAATACGTTCTTTCGTTTCTAAGAGAAAAGAACAGAGGGTGGTGAAAACGATCAATTCTACAAGCAAAGAAATCTCGCCGATTTTAGTGAATTTTTGTGTTGCTATTCTTTAGTAATTTACATGTTCGAATCTTTAGGGTGGAGGAGGAGGTGTGACTGCACTGTCCTATTGCATTCTTCCTAATAGAAGTGTCCGTTCTTCACGCAGAAATAGTTCAGATTAATGTAAACCAATTAAACACACACACACACCACTCTTTCTAGATTAGGTAGTTCGATGTGAGAAATCGAATTCCTGGTGTTCTGAACCCTCTCTGCACCCCACTCCAAATTAACACTAAATTTTCTGAAAGTTAGGATATAGTTAAATTACTTTCTTGAACCAAACATTAGTTTAGTCAATATAAAGGTCAACTGGAAATTAAAGGAATAAAAATGTTATTTTTTTCACACGCCTTACCCCCATTTTACTCATATAATATCCTTGTCGCTATATGGTTACTTTGCATGCAAAATTTTGTCGTGCGATGCCTGGATTCAACTCTCGGTGAGAAGTTACGTGATTTGTGTCCTACGGTAAACTATTGTGTCTAGTCACAAAGCAATAGTGCCAAAATAGGCTTTCAATTCGAAACGCAAGTAGAGACATTTTAGCTTAGTGGTAAAACGTTTTACCTGTGGCGTGATAAATCCCCCTTCCGATCAACTAGTTCTCTGCCAAAATTTTAATTGCACTAATTCTTCCATTAACATTCACTTTCATAATTATTAATAAGGCATCCTCCTTAGTTTAAAGGTTATTAGCTTAGAAGTCGTAGAGATTCATATATATATATATATATATATATATATATATATATTGTAAAGGTATATTGGTTTTAATATTTTTTTTAGTAATTAAAATAAAAATTTATTAAAATTAAAATTAAAAAATTAAAATGTTATAATAATGTTAAATTATGTTATATTAACACGTACGTTTATTTGTTAATGTAAATTGTTACACATAGTTATGTTTATATTATGTTATTATAAAATCCTGGCAAAACGCTAACTCATCAAATTATGTAAAAATAAAAATCAAAAACAATAATGTCAGCTTTGTAATATCATCAATGTATAATACAATTTGTTGTTAACCTTAACACAATTTAAATGTGGCATAACATTCAAATTCACAAAAATTAATAATCTAAAAATTTAGTCACAATGTATTAATAATACAGTTTAAAACAAATGTTTTACCAATAGCTAAGGTAAACACAATTAAACAACATAACAAATTCCAGCATCTAAAATAAACAACAAAAACCCCAAATTAAAAAAAATCTAAATCAGTAGTAAACCAATAAAACATCAAACACTAGCAGCCTAGCAGCAGTCTAAAATTAGTAAAAACCACAAGTAAATCAAAAATTAATCTACACTACATTTCAATTACGCCTACATATTAACAAATAATAGTTGGTCTTTAGTTGGCAATCTGTGGAGACCAAGTACAAACATCAACCTTGTCCCAAAAAAAAATCCAAAGCCAAGCAATAAAAAAACATCATTCCAAACAATCACAGCATATCCAAGATATGTGTACCTCAGCTATATGTATTAATCATAATCTAAATTCCAAGCATTTAACAATTTATAATCCAAATCATTAAACCATATTCACTCAACACACACACACTAACACAATAACATTAATTAATCAAATACATAAATTAAACAAATTATAAAATTTTTATAATTATCTTCTCATTTAAACATTTACCTACTCATTTTCAATAATGAGTAGTAACAGCTTCATTACATCACTACTAAAATATCCCCATGCTTTATAAACACAACATAAAAAAATTATATATATATATATATATATATATATATATATATATATATATATATATATATATATATATATAGATGGTGATCAGAAAAATAGAAACACCTGAACGAAATTGCAACTTACCAGATTAATATGCTGTCGGGCCACCTTTCGCCTTCAGAACAGCCTTGATGCGACGTGGGATGGAGGCATAGAGGTCGTGAATGGTAGCAAGTGGAATTTTACGCCATTCCTCGTGCAGGGCATCAGCCAGTTCTGCGAGAGAGGATGGAGATGGAAATCGTCACCGGAGTCGTGTTTCCAAGACGGACCACAGATGTTCAATTATGTTAAGATCTGGGGATTGGGCGGACCAGGGGAGGTGTTGAACTTCATCCCGATGTTCCTCAAACCACGCTGCAACAACGCCAGCTGTGTGAATGGGTGCATTATCATCCTGGAAGATGGCGTCATTGTCCGGGAACAACATCCGAAACATAGGATGCAAGTGGTCTCCTAAAATTGCGACATAATCGTTGGCAGTAATTCGTCCGCTAAGTGTGACCACAGGACTCAATGAAAATCATGATATGGCGTCCCACAGCATCACCGAGCCGCCGCCATGTTTCACAGTTGGGCGGAGACACTGCAGATCATAAGTTTCTTTGGGCGTTCTCCACACATAAACACGGCCCGTGGTTGGGAATAGGATGACGGATGACTCATCCGACCATATCACACGTTTCCAATCCTCAACGGTCCAAGTTGCATGGTCGCGGCACCATTTGCGGCGTGCGAAAGCGTTATGGTCCCTGATGAGCTGTTTGGCCCGTGCAACACGACCCCGTAAGTTCATGTCATGTAATTCGCGGCAGACTGTGATTGTCGAAACAGGGTGGGGGAGGTGCTGATTGAGTTCCTCCGTCACTTGCTCCGCAGTGGCATGATGGTTCTGCGTGACAATGCGCTTTAATACCCGGCGTGACCTGTCACTCATGATTTTCTTCCGCCCACTGTTCCGCTTCCCCAATGTGGTTTTCCCGTGTGTTGTGTAGGCCATCATCATCTTCGACACTGTCCCACGCGACACACCTAACACAGTAGCCACTGCCGTCACACTCACTACACATAACCGCGCGCCAACAATTTGCCCTCTTTGAAAATCTGAGAGGTCTCCCATTTTACACTACCTCCGTCTGCTGCAGCCACTGGATACTGCTGTTCCACTGCGACTGACGTAGTATGGAGACCGACCTAACACACCACCACCAGCGTTCAGGCGCTGCGGGCGCAACGACACTACTGCCAACCCATACATCTGACGTGTTGGGAACTACAGGTGTTTCCATTTTTATAATCACCATTACGTCTGTTAATGTGAACGGTTAGGTGGAATGTGCCTTTATCAGAGAACACAATGCTGGTAAGAAACGTAGGGTCATCATTGATTTGTTTCAGCATATCTTCACAAAATTCTACACGGCGATCGAAGACATCTTCATTTAGCTGGCGTATCAGATAGAATTTTGTATGAGTGAAACTTCATTTTCTTCAACATTCTTCTCACAGACATGAGACTAATGTCATATTGTTCCGCAGCTTTATGAATGCTAAGTTGAGTATTTTCAACAAATGACTGCAACAGCAAGCTGTTTGTCGCCGATTTCGGTCGACCAGAAATGTTACAATCCTTTATAGTTACCGTTTCCTCGACGCGTCTTACGATGCACTCGACAGTAGATCTCGAAATGGGATTGTGTAGAACGCGATTTTTTTTCGTTAAATATTACCCTTACTTCAGCACATGGCCTTCAGTTATTGCCCATCCTCGTATCATCAAGAGCGTTAGAACTTTACTTTGAGAGCTCCAATATGAACCGGTTGAAATACAGCTTGAGTATTCAGAGGTTCTCTGTAATAATACTTACTGCTACCAATATCTAATGGCTTCTACGTTGCTGGACCGTAATTTACAATCAACCATAAGTATTTACAGAACATGGCATAGAGGTGACACATATATGTCTTCTGGTCAATTGTTATTTGTTCCACTAAATTTATAAGAGCGCATTTGCTCTCTTAGATCTACCGATCAACTTTACATGTTCATATTTACTTTCACTTCTCAGATGGAATCACATGCAGTTTCAAATCAAATCGTAATTATACACATCTACATAACCATAACAACAAAATGATGATGTCCTTTTAAACTTTAATAGATCCACCGATCAACATGACATGTTCACTTTCACTTTTACCTTCCAGGTAAAATCTCATGCTCTATATTCAAATGAAATCGTCATTATACATATCTACTTAAACATGGCAAAAATTACTAACCTAATTCTCTTTTGACACTATGTCCAATTATTAATTGAAACTTAATGTCCCAACGGAGAGCTAGAGCTAATCAACTTTCATAGTGTCCACAAGCTCACAGAAAAAATCTCAGTTCTTGAAGAATATTATTATTACAAACTTGTGTTCTAACTTTATTTGTTTGCAAGTATTAGCACCAACATCACACAGCATGTCCAGCACTTGAACCAGTTTTTCATTTATCAACCTCAGGTACAACGATATTATTATTTTTGCGATTTATGTGTTATCTAGGAGGACAACGAAAAATACTTAAATTTAAAATTGCGTATTTTCGGTTGCAGTATCCGAATCTGCATTCATGGAGAGGATTTCTCTTTGAAATTTTGGGAAGATGAAACTAACTTCATTTTATGTTAGTTGAATATATCTTTTAAAATGATTGGACACATACCTAAATTTCTCGTGGTACTTAGAATATCACAAGCCTTGGGTGACGTACATGCGTACGATGATATTATTATTATTATTATTATTATTATTATTATTATTATTATTATTATTATTATTATTATTATTATTATTATTACAGCTCCATCTAGTAAAATAACAAAAATATGCTTCAACTAAAAGTTCTTTATTTTCGATCGCAAAATCAGAATTTGCAATAAAAATAAGGGATTTCCATTTAAAACTTTCAAGTTCGCACCGGGGCCCTATAATGGGACCTTTGGGGACACTTGTTATCAGTATTTGATAGGAATGCGACATGAGAACTACATTGTTCCGTAACTACATTTGTCACTTTTTTCTCATTTCGGAAATATTTTAGGTCGCATAGAAAGAAGTCCACACGTTGATATTCACCTTTATGCAATTACAGTGCCATCAATTAAAATAACGAAAAAGTGTTTCAAGTAGAAGTTGCTTATTTTTGATATGAGAATCAGAACCTACAATAAAAATAGGAAGTTTCCACTTGAAATTTTCTAGTTGGCCCATGGGGCCCTATGATGGGACCCATGATGGCACTTGTTTACAGAATTTTACAGGCTCTTGATATGTGTACATTCTTACGTGACTAGATTTGTCAATTTTTTTTATTTCGGAAATATTTGAGGTAGTAAAGTTAGGGCACGTACTCACTATGATATTCACTTTTTGCGATTACAGCGCCTTCTATTAGAAGAACGAAAAGTGCTTCAAGAAAAGGTTGCTTAGTTTTGATCGTAGAACCAGAATCTGCAATAAAAATAGGGAGTTTCAAATTTTCAAGTTGGCCCCTGTGGCCCTATGATAGAATTCCTGGGGGCACTTGTTTACAGAACTTTATAGGCCCCTGGCATGAGTACATTCTTGCGTAACTAGATTTGTCAATTTTTTTCTCATTTTGGAAATATTTGAGGTCGCAAAGTTAGGTGAGACAACCTGTATATACACATAAACATTCCTCCCTATCTGTGGTAGAGTTTCAACCATTCCAACGCAATATGCAGTGTGTCGTTTCATGCAGCTAACGAAGAGAGGAATGTACAAGATCCACAATATGCAAACGCCACCTTCGATTGCTCGAAAACGAGAGGTCTACGTACTAAGAAAATCAGTCTTATCTCCCTGACTAGTTAAGATTGGATAAGTTCTACCTAGTTAAGATTGGATGTACCGGCGATCACTTTCAATAATGTAGTATCTTTGTGGTCGCATTTTGTTTTTAGAAAATTCAAATGTATAAAACGAAAGGTCTTTAAAAGTAGAGGGCAATATGTATGGAAATAAGCAGGGATTAAACCAGGGATGCAAATAAGCAACAAAATTTTACTAGCCCAAGAAAAAAGCTACTAGCCCACATCCCACAATAGAAATAATTTATTTACCTTCGGTATCATATTAAATACTAGCCCGCACAGATGAACCACTCGCCCCGGGAGAGTAGGCGAGTGGTTATTTGCATCCTTGGCTTAAACATAATCAGTGACATAACGAAACGTTGCTTCCTCCTTGTGTATGTACTTTGAATGTTAAGTATTATATAGGAATAGGTTAATTTAGGCATACATTTTAATAAATTTTCTAGAATTATTAAAAAATAATTTATTTCTCCCAGATAAAAGGTAGTCTTTTAAGTATTGAGACTTCAGCACACAGGATACCTTTAGTGTGTAAAATTTCATGGTATATGAGTTGCAGAGGATCATCCTTAATATCATTTGATAGCTGACAGTGGAAGCTATTAGATATGCAAAACATGTTGGAATTCTCATAATATGACAAAAGTTATTGGACCGTGAACATGAGTGAATTTTCCGCAAAACTGCGCTACATTTTACAATTTCTTTTTCCATAAAGCCGAAAATACTGCACAGGTTCGTAAAGAAATTTGTGCTGTTTATGGGTAAGATATGTTATCAACAGCAATAATCAAACGATAGTTGAGTTGCTTTCTTTTAAGGAATTTCAGTGTCCAAGATGCTCCTCGCAAAGGGCCACCGATCACAACAAACGTGAATATTACTCTGACAGAAGTCGAGCAAGACCAGCATGTTAGCAGTTATGAAATCGTCAATGTCCTACACATCCAGGGCCAGATCCAGGATTGTCTGAGGGGGTGCACCAATAACTACCAAAATAACCAATCATACTGAAACTCTTCAAAGTGACATGTGACAGTATTCCTTAACCATGACAACACTGATGTATAGAGCGAAAGAAAGTGTTTTAGAGGATCGCAAGTGAAATGCAAGACAAAAATGTCCTTCTCTCTTCCTGCCTTCTGTTTTCTTCCCTACTTGACAAATGTTATATTGGTCAACAAATTATTTTGGTTGGTGAATCCTTTTCCTTCAACCTTCAGAAAATCTAAATTATTGCTTTTGCAAAGCTCTGCCTTCTTTTAAGCTCCAAACGGAAAATGATGTCAGAAAGTTTCGGAATGTGTTGTTTCACTGCTAGCTTCTTATTTTAGATAGTGTATATTTACAACGAAGGGGGTGCAATGCACCTTTGCACTCCGCTACATCCAGCCCTGCACACATCCATTACCAAATAGTGTTAAGCCATTTAGAGGAAGCTAGTAACGAAAAGAATCTCAGCATCTGAGTGACACATAATCTGACTCGAAAGCATTTACTCAATTGAATTTCTATCTGCGCACCTCTAATGAAAGGTAATGAATTTTTATCTATTTCTGAAGCGGAATCTATGACAATGCCAATAAGATCTTAGTCAAAGCGAGGAAAATCTCCAAAGCCTGTGACAAAGCCCATATTGACGTCCAGGAATGTTATGTTCTGCGTTTGATGAGATAGGAAGGGCATCGTGCATCACGGGTTGCTGCTGCCAGTAGAGCGGTGGACTCGGACTTGTACTGTCGACAATAAACGCAAGTACACCTAGTAACTCAAAACAAACAGTCGGCAGTTTAACAGAGAGGATGTCTTTTACTACACTGACAACGTCAGACCATATAAATTTTTAACGACCCGTCAGAAATTGAGAAAACTTGACACGGAGTTCTTAATATATCAGCCGCATAGCCCAAATCTGGCACTGTCAGATCATCATTTGTTGCACTCTCTTCAGAACTTCCTGAATTGTGTTTAGTTTCAAAAGAGGCCTGTGTAAGTAATGTGTCACAATTTTTTGACTAGGAACCACAAAAGTTCTATACCGACAGAATTATGGTTTTGCCGAAATAATGGCAGGAAATCGTTGAACAAACGGAGTATATTGGTATAATGCTATTTTCAAATGACAATAAATGTATTCTCAAGTTTGTCCTCCAAAGGCTCAATAATGTTTATACAGTTTGGTAACAATAATGTATTTTGTGTATATTAAAAGTCATATGAAAAAAATAAATTTGTACTCCTATTTCTTAAAGAAGTATTCTATGAGACGAAAGAAATGGTCATTTAAAGTCACTAATTTACTTCCTCCATATGCATAATACGTTTTCTCCCTTGCTATGTTAAAGAAATACTGAATAAGAAAAAAAAACATTGCTACTACATTTCAATTGGTCATTTGATTAATAGCCTGTGATTCTTTTTCAGACGAGAAAAAACATCAAGGTAGTGACACACACAGAGAAAAGCTTGTAAAATACAAAGAGAAAGGGCAATACAGTGTAAATATGCAAGGGAAGCCCATTCAGCACGAACAGCAGTAATCAAGAGTGACATTTCTGTATTTAACAGGTAGTAGAGTGGGCTTTCTTGTTGAAACAATTGAAATACTGTTTCTATCCTAGAAAAAACATGAGTTCAGAGGGCGAAAAAAAAACGTTTCGCAATAAGAGCAAAGGAGACTGCTAGGAATAAAAATGTGGATCTAAATGAGATCTGACATTGTCGGTGTCTCTTCCATATTTTTCATTCCATTGAATATGTAGTTTTGTCATGTGAGGGAAGAATTTAAATTGAATGTCATTTAAAATCAACACAATAGATAACTGGAACAGTGCCATGTTTAATTGTGAAAAATTTAAAACAACCAGCATTTTAAAACTGTCAGATTAAACGATATTGTAGAAATATATTGCCCATTTATTTCATGCAAAAGAACACCTGAATTATTCTAAACATTTGAAAAAATGAATTTTAAATTTTGTTTCTTTCCGTACGTTGTAAATAACACACACAGAATAAATTAAAGTTTCATAACATATTTTATTGCGAATAATTTTTATTCTTTTGCAACAAAGACATTCATTGAGTGCAATTCTCATGCTTGATTAAGGCTACCAGACGTCCGAATTTAGTCGAGACAGTCCTTTGATGTTGGGCCTAATCAGGGGTAAAAGTGAGGCTAAACGCAGGGGAAAACCGTTCCTCCACTTCCAAAAAATATCCATAACATCCCTCCACTTCCTAAAAGATTACAATGGGCAAAGATAGGCACAGAGGACTGCGTAGTGTCATGCGTCCCCCATCTTTTCAGATCTAATTTTATCGCTAGTCCTAATACCAACTTATTTTCAACTGAAGTTGAGACGCAAAATTGTCGCTATTACAAACGACTGTTATGTCGTTCCTGTTTTGTTTTACACAATCATTGTTACATTTTTCTTACAGATCTTTATTGCTGACACGTGTAATTTAAAACACTGCATATGTGTATCCTACCAAAAAACTAATATCTTTTTCAGATAGAAATACGATGACTATTTTCTGTTGGTAGTATAAAACATCAAAAGAGCTAGAAAGCAAATCGCTGTTCATTGTAAGAGTATTTGTATACCATAACAATACTTCTGGCAGTTCAATGAAAATTATGGAGAACAACCTTTCGCAGCACTTTGCCGCGGCAATCTTTGTGCGTAAGCCTAGTGCTGGTGTTCGTTGTCATGCTAGAAAGAAAGGCTGATAATCTGGCAGTATTTAACCAAAAGCTAGTGCTGTAATTTATTACTCAGTTTTGCAGTCTTCGTTGTGCATGACCCTGGCAGAACTTATTTTTGGAAATCGAAAATAAACCATTCATATAATTTGTTAACGATTGTTCACGTAAAATTTCCGTTTGTTCACATTTTGTTAACAATTTGCACCAAAAATAAACTAGGTAGTGCTAACTTTGCATGACACAGCAATTTTGAGAGATTAAAAATAAACCAAACAGGTCGTTTGTTCACGATCGTTGATGAGAAGTATAATTTGTTCATGAAACGGCTTATGCCAAAATAAAATGGGCGCTTCCAACTTTATGCATCAAAACCCACTTTCTGAAATTAAAAACAATATATGTAGATCGTTTGTTCACGAATTTTAAACAATCGATAACAGAAATACAGTGGGTAATAACTTCAGACTTCCCAAAATTTTAAAAAAATTAAAAATATATCCTTCAGATCGCTTATTCACAATTGCTCATATTTAATTTTCGTTTGTTCAAAATTTGTAAACAATTTAAACGAAAAACAAAGTGGGCGTTGTCAAATTTCAACAAATGTATAATAAAGTATGCAGATAGTTTGTTTGTCTTTTGTTTAGTTGGCAGTGCTTATATCGTTTCTGGTATAAATTGTTTACAAATCGTGACAAAACGTAACTTTTCCCTGAACAATCCTGAAGAAACAATAAGAAAACTATCTGCATAGCTTATTTGTACTTTTCTGGAGTTTTCGGAATGTCTGAAGTTAGCAACGTCCATTTTGTTTTTGGTACAAATCGTGAACCAACAAATCTTTATGTAGAAAATCCTGAACAAACAAGGAGCATGATTTATTTTTAATTTCCTAAGATTTTTGGAATGCCTAAAGTTAGCTGCACCCATTGTTTCTGATATAATTATTTACAAATCGGAAACCAACAAAAATGTAATGTAAACAATTATGAACAAACGATGAACAAACTATCTCCAAAGCTTATTTTAGATTTCCTAAAATTTTTGAGATATGTGAAGTTGAGAATACCCATTTCTTTTTCGCACAAATTGTTTACAAATCGCGAACAAACAAAATTTAATGTGAATAATCGTAAACAAACAATGATAAAACGATCTGTTTTTAATATACGAAAATTTGATAGCGCCTATCTCTTTCTTGGTATAAATTGTTTACAAGTAGTAAACAAGCATACATTTTATGTGAATATTCGTGAACAAACCATCTTCGTAGTTTATTTTTAATTTTCTAAAATTTTTGGAATACGTGATATTAACACCCATTTTGTTTTAAGTATAATCGCTTACAGATTGTGAAGAAAGGAAAATTTTATTTAAATAATCATGAACAAACCATCTACATTGTTTATTTTTAATTTCCTAAAATGGGTTCTGCTGCGTGAAGTTGGCAGCGCCCATTTTATTTTTGGTATAAACTGTTTACAAGCCATGAACAAACAAACGAGAATTTTATGAGAATAATCGTGAACAAACGATGAACAGACGATCTGCATCGTTTATTTTTTATTCCACAAAATGGGTTCTAGTAGGTTCACGTACATCAGTCTTAGTGTTGTAATCATGGTAGTTTCTGTTTACTATGTCTTTTGGTGAAGTTTCGTTTTGTACCTAGTATGATTACTTGAAATGGCTACTAATTACCAGTGATGGCACCAACAAAACGTAATATACATTATATGGTTTTATAACCTAACATACAGTTTGGAAGTTTCAGGAACATGTTTCTATTTCACGCTCTGAAAATATTTTAGCTTGATAATCTTCACCTAAAATTGTCATTCTGATGTGGAATTTTCACCGTATACTTGATAATATGTATTTACCTAAAATTGTCGTTCAGATGTGAGTTTTGTCCAAAACAATACGATCTGAAGTCGTCGTCGTCTTCTTTCTGATTTCCCTTCCATCATTTCTTTCATCGCTTTCACCAGTTACGATTTATTCTGTTTCCGCCAACTTCTTTCCTTAATTTTAGTTACCTGAAATAGTTTCTCGTTTCCTTCAGTGGATATGACCCTAAATATGAACTGCTTGTAAAAGCTTTTCCTGGTAGTCTCGGGTATGTTTTCAAATGTGATTCACGAAATCCGTAGCAGGACATTAACGCAACTTTCACGCTACAGAAATGTTTAAAACAAAAAACAATGTTAATAACACAATGCATATGCCAAATAACGTGGTGAAGCTTCTGAAATCAGAAGCGTCTCAGGAATACTTCTACAGGGGGCAACTTCGAAATTTTAAGTAAAAACAGGAACTGATTTTGCCCCCATTAAAACAATCAGTAAATTTTGAACAACTTTGAGACTAAACACTTTCCATATTTCTCACAGTTTGGCAGCTACATGAGCTCATTAATAGATCATTGCAAGGTTTTCCGGATGCTCCAATTCAAAAGGAACAGCAAATAATTGTTTGAAACTAAAGCGAAGTACAAAAGTGCATATGTGGGAATAAATTGTGCAATTTTCAAATACAATGACATCTCAGGAATACGTCTATTGGGGTACGGCCAACTTCAAAATTTCAAGTAGAAACAGGGGTCTAGTTTGTTAAAAACGAGTTTAAAAAATGCTAATATTGAACCACGTTCATAGGCAATCGTTTATGATAGTTAGTATTGTATGGCTGCTACAGAAGCTGAGTTGTTGGGTGAAAAATATGAGAGATGTAATGAACCCGAAGGAAGAAACAGGTACTGTGGTATACATCAGCAGTTTATGTTGACGTTGAAATATATGACAAGTATAACTTGAGTAAGTGCATGACAAAAGTAAATTCGGAGACAACATCGGTTGCTAAATGTTAGCAGAATGCTATGAAATGGAAAGGAAATGCTCATAATGGCGCGTTTGTGGATGAAGCAGAGAATTCAGAAATAACGAAGTTAGAGATGAGGGGCAGAAGCGTTCAGGGCCTAAATTTCGTGGCTACCATCCAAGGAATTGCTTGGTCTCAATGAGAGAAAACCTTAGGTATATGCAGGAGAGCGATCTCGTCGCGGTGGGCGGGCCGGTGAGATCGATCCCAGTAGGCGACTATCCTGTGTGATATTTGTTTGCGGGTTTCCGAGGTCATATCAGGTGAATGCTAGGAAGGTACCTTGAGCTTGAATCCGTACCCTATTGAACACTTTTTGACGCCTTTTCGGTATAAAATCGGACCTAAGCCAAAAATAGGCCAGAATCACAAATGAAGTAGACACTTAATGTAATATGAAATCCCTTACATCCAGGAGCATGTTCAGCGGGTCGCTTTGTTGTTATTTCCAACAGCACACTTGTTAAATTGTCCCAGTGATTCTGTGTTGGTACTATTCTGGATCCAGTAGCTAACGTGTACATTGACTTTCTTAATACGTATTATGTGAGAATTCGAACATGCAATTGCTGTTACGCTAATACAATGGGAGAAGGAACAATAAAGCACCTAGAACACGGTACAGTCCTAGAGTGATTACCCTGTATATAGTTAAAGTGATATTTGTACTGGACAAGGTGTTTTGAATTCAGCTCAGATGTATTACATACTCATGAACTGAAGTAGATTGCAGTTCCACAATGATTTAGAGCGATTTATTGTGTTGATTCTTGAGTGATTTTAGTAGGAAGTGTCAGTAGTAAATAACAGAATTCATGCCGTATAAGAATTTTGAGCATTCCAATTGCTAATGATTTTAGAGGAATGTCGAGAAAAGTATAGGGCTGCAGCTCGATTATAAATGTATGCTATCCAGATCGACGAGCTATTTCTTCCGATCTATTGTGGAGATTAGTAACATGATTGCAGCAGACAGGAAGCATTCGTCGAAGGTATGATGTCCGGAGAGGAGTCGTAAAAAATGGAAACGTTCCCATTCAACTGTTGCAATGAATCCGCATGTCTCTTCGCGGAAGATTGCACGAGAGCGTGGTGTTGGTGAAGATAGTGGACTGCGTATTCTATAGATATACAATTTTCATCCGTACCATCTCTCTCTGTATCAAAAACTAAGTGATACTGACTGCAATTTACAGCTTCTGTTTAACAATTGGATAGCCAACCAATTGCGAGAGCATCCAAATTTCGTAGTCCTCATTTTATGGACTGATGAAGTTACATTGTACAATGATAACAACGTGAATCTCTATAATACACATTACTGGTCAGCGGAGAATCAACACCGGATGCGAGAAGTGAATTCCAACGCTGATGGAGCATTAATGTGTTGGGCGGCATCCTAGGAACTCAAGTTATTGAGTTATGTTCTTTTTTATAGTCATTTTAACAGGGACAATGTTTCGTGATTTCTTCCGAAACCATCTACAACTACTATTAGTAAACGTACCTCTCCATATGCACCAGACGATGTCCTTTCAATTAGATGGCTGTTCAGCACATAATGCTGCAATCTGTAAGAAAAAGTGAAATGTTCTATTTCCACAATGTTGGATCGGGAAACGATCCAATTCACAGTTTCCTCTGAAGTCTCCCAAATTACTTGCATGGACTACTTTTTCTAGGGTGGAATTAATGGCCTTGTTTATGTCAATAGACGAACTACAGTTCGCAACATGAAACAATGCGTTACAACCGTATACCGGAATACCAACATAGCTTGAGGCTGTTCCTCACAATTATGTACAGCGAATAAATTACTGTTCATGGACATCACTTTGAGAATTTGTGAAGCCATAGCTATTTATTATTTTACTATTAATTGCTATTATTCAGGTTCATGCCTCCGTGTTTGATAACAGCACATTCGTTATTTTTTGGTTGTTTCGACTAATTATTTCCTATTTCGTTTTGTTCAAGCGTCATGGATCCTATCTCATTATTTTGCTTTTGCCCACCAACTAACCTTTTGTAGCAGCCTTACGGTACCAATTTGCATTAACTATTGCCTATGAAACTGGTTGAATATTTAGCGCTTCTTTCAACGCATGCAAAATGGATCTCTGTTTCTATTTGACATTTTGAAGTTGACCGCTCCCGACTAGAGGTATTTCCGAGACACTACTGATTTCACATATTGCACCCTTTGTTTTACATATCCACTTTTGTACTTCGCTTTAATTTCAAACAATTATTAACTATACCTTTTGAGTTCTAGCATGCGGAAACCCTCGTGTTGACCAATTGATGAGTTTGTGTAGTTTCCAAACAGTAAGAGATTTGGCAAGGTGTTTCCTCTCAAAGTTTTCCAGAATTTAGCGATGTTTTGAGTGGAAGGAAAATCAACTCCTGTTTTCATTTAAAATTTCGAACTGTGCCCCGTAGAGGTGTTCTGGAGACGCCTCTGATTTCAGAAGCATCACCACGTGATTTGGCACGTGCTCTTTGGTCTTAATTGTTTTGTTTCAAAGGTTTCTGTGCAATAGAGCTGAGCTAAGGCCCTGTTACATATATAGCATGCTAAATACCTGATATGTATACAGGGTGTTTCAAAACAACACCGACAACGTTTGGGAGGTGTTTCCTGACACCAATATAATACAAAAAGTATAGACCAACCTGGGTGCACAAATGCTTTATTTCAGAGTCATAGACTGCCGAAAACATGAAAAAATGAACTTTAAAGGTCCATAACTCCAGAAATATGGAACCTATCGTAGTCGGATCAAGACTTTACCTAGAAATTAGTATGCACTCTATCCAAAATTCCATGTTTCAAAATCCTGTGGCACTTCCGCAACAACTTTTATAGAGGCAGTTGGTGAGTGCTTAAAATTATATGCCCGTAGCAAAACTCCCTCTATAAAAATTGTTGCGTAGGTACCATAGGATTCTGAAACGTGTATTTTTTGGATAGCGCACATATTAGTTCTTAAGTGAAGTCTTGACCCGACTACGGTAGGTCCCATAGGTTTGGAGCTATGGACCTTTAAAGTTCATTTTTTAATGTTTATGGCAGCCAATAACTCCGAAGGGAAGCATTTATGCACCCAGATTGATCTATACCTTTTGTCTTATCTTGGTATATATATATATATATATTGTAATGTGTGTTTGTATTGTGTCTATGTTTACGCATAACTTGAACATAGGTGCAAGATTTTGATGCTCCTTTTGTTTCATTAAAAGAGTACTCTCTTCTTATTGTCCAGTGCAAACTTCATAATAATCTAACGATATTCTTTGGAGCTAGACCATGAAACTTCTCAATGGATGACAGTGTCCATACCATAATTGTGTGTACGATCTAACAATAATAGTCAGAGTTACGCTATAAAGCTCTTCAACTGCTGATCATATTAATATCATGTTTATGTTCACCAGGGGCGTACGCAGAAATTTATTTCGGGAGGGGCCCACAGATTTTCGGGGGGAGTCCAAACACAATTGCAGGCTAAATTATATTAAAAATTGTAAAATTGCCCCTAAAATTCCACTAAATTTACAAGAAAAGTCCGGATTTGGGGGGTCTGAACCCCTAGGAACCACCTCTGCGTACGTCCCTGATGTTCACTTATAATTCCGTAACATGTAGTTCTGTTAGCACATATTTGGTCATGCATGTTTCTTAGACTAACCCCCGTTATAGAAAATTAGTGCTCTACTATTAGTTTAAGTTTGTAATTAAGAGGTAAAGGAAAAGTAGAAAATTAAATAAACTTAGAAAGAAAATAAAGACTTCAGAAGTGCACTAAAAACCAGAAAGTAATTCAAAAAAAAGAAATAAATAAGAAATAAGAAAAAAGAAAGGAAAAATATTAGCCGACTTCAACAAAGGTGTTAAAAAGTAGGAAATAAAAATGCGCTAAAAGGCAGAAAATAATAATAATAATAATAATAATAATAATAATAATAATAATAATAATAATAATAACCACTTAGAAGCAAAAAATAAATTATTACTATTATCTATAAATATTTTTGAAGCCTTTGTCAAACCAAACAAATCATTTTATAATAAAAATTATCTTTGAAACTAATTTTATATTAGATATTAGTTGGTTTCACTTCACACAGACCGGACTTACGTTTTTATAGATAATGAATTATTTTTCTGGTTTTAAGCGCTTTATTATTATTATTATTTTCTGCTCGTTCGGCTTTTATTATTTTCTACTTTTAAGCGCTTTTGATGAAGTTGGTTAATTATTTCCTTTTTCAAAAACTGAAGAAACTTTACATTGTGGTTATTTGTGAACTTTGATATTCATATTTAGCCTTGAAATCTATAAATGATTGCATATAAATTAAATAAAACATGTTACAACATGCTAGGTTATATTTACTAACCACATTTTAAGAACCCTGGTTACACTTGATTACCTTTCGTTCCGTGATTTGTTGACATACTGCAAAATAATAATAAAAATTAGTAAATAAATAAAAAAAATCAAAAGATTAACATTTTGCAAGTAACTTTTTAGAACTTTCAAAATACTATTAAGTAAATTAATTTTCAAACTACAGTAATTTCATAATGAGTCGTATTAATATTTGAATGTTAATAAGATAATGAACTTTATTGTGAAATGTTTTGCCTTGTGCAGTAGTGCTGGATACGGCCCCATTTCAATATTGCTTTACGCAAAAACAAAAAAAAACTTCATTCTATTTGAAGAGAAGAGTAAAACATTTATTTGAAGTTGCCTTTTTTGACTGAAATAGCATAAGTCCAGCTCTGCCACACTTACCTAACGAAGACATTGTGGCTTTTATGTCAGTAGGACAGATATACGGTACCTAGATCCTTTCGTCTACAGCTCTGAAAGGTACATCAAAAGATGGAAATTACGAAATCACGAAGCTGTGAACGAAGGGATTCGTTAACGATTTTATTTTTACAAATATCATATATGCTAGTTCTAAGTGATTATGATGATGATTCATTGCATTTTATTCACTTACAGACGTCAGTTAATATTATTCCAATAAAATTGCTAGTTAATATTATTCCAATAAAATTACTTCTCTATATTCAATTCTGACTTCTTGGGGGGCGCGGTGGCTCAGTGGTAGAGCGTTCATCCTCTGGTGCTTGGGGTCCCTGGTTCGTTTCCAGCTCGCGCTGTGTGGTCTTTGTGGTGGACAAACACCGTGCTCGTGGGTTTTCTCGGGGTTATCCAGTTTCCTCCCACCTTCTTCATTCCACTATTTTATTCATTTCTCATAATCACTGTCTCCTTTAGCCTAACCGGCATAACCATTGGACGTAAAACTTAAAGATTTCATTTTCATTTTTCATTTCAATTCTGACTTCTTACTGTGTTAACAGGCCAGGTGCTAGATATAATTAACCTTCGAATTATACAGTAGAGTACCGAAAACTCGCTCTAATGTGGATCAAAGAGTGGCCGAGTTTGTGAAAATTCCGGGTTATCGGGAATAGGGTTAAAAAAGAATAGGTACGACAGTTTCTTCAGAAAATACATTACTGTGCTTGCATGTATTTGTTGCTTGACAATACAACAGCAAATAAACTGCCCAATTACCCTTAAACAAAGAAAAAGTACATACTTTATGAAAGCATAGAGCCTTTACTATACACGAAAATGAAAATTAAAGAATACACACTATCACATTAATGAAAATTAACATTGTGCAGTACCCACAAACTTTCGAACAGCTATGAACAATGCAGTACAGTCACTCACATCGAGTTAAACAACGCGGTTAAGAAATGGACTAGCCCTGGAAACGATTACAGGTAGACCGAACGGTTGAGCGCGCGCAGGCTGGCGCCAAACACGTGGTGGAAGAGTGGGAGTATGACGCGAGAAAAAGGAATGCGGGAAGAGGGAACACACGCACGCGGGTAATACCCTTGAACGGGTCTGAGCGCGGGGTTTTGCGCCCTCCCAGGGTGTGACCGAGTTATCCAGACTGCCTGGTCATCGAGTTCCGAGTTTTAGGGACTCTACAGTATTCCTTTCTATTAATCATTCACTTTTTTCATTTGTCCAAGACTCAAGCATATAATGTGTTAAAAAGATATTTCCGTGACATTGCATTTTATTCTTATTATTATATTTTATTCTTATTTATATTGCATTTTATTCTCAGTGTTTACACATAGAATTAATCGAGATTTTTTGCAAGCCTTCCGTGAAAGTTTTAGGGGGACCCCCTTGCCCCCCGTGGATATGGGCCTGGCTCCCACTGAGAATCGAACTCAAATCTCTCGCATAAAAGATGCTTATGCTAACTATATAGCCACGATGGATCTCTGTGTTGTGGTTTTTTCTGTTTAAAGAATATTCTGTTGTTGATTTGTAGTTGCATAGTATATTACATTTTTATGACTGATAACGGTCACAAGTTATTGAGACATTTAGAGTTTTTTAAATGTCTCATTTCCTCGTTTTCTTAGTTTAGACTTCCATTATTCAGTTTAAAACTATGGTTTGAAATTGGGGTATCTCAATTTCATTCATGATAAAAAGTTGATTTGTTACAGATGAATAATACATATTTAAATATAAGGAAGTATGGTCAGTCTCTGTGGTATACATGCCAAGTGAGTGATCCTAATGTAAATATATTGCTACCGATAGAATATTAGTCTGTGTATAAGGAATGTACGGAGATAATGGGAAGATATTCCTCGAGTTAGGACTTATAAACAACCAAAAACAAATGTTTGCCTGCGACTTGAAATATAACTATTCTTATATATAAACAAATTGAAGATGGAAAGTAAAATATGAAAAGAAGAAGAATGAAGAAAATTGAAGAAACTCAAGCACTGCACAACACTTGTCTGGAACTTTCTTCCCAATGACAATGCTGTTTTCCTTTCGGTTACGGCAGGTAGGGTGGCTTATATACACGAACAGCTAATTGAAATTCCATGAATGGATATCTGGGTTCCCTAAATAACTCATACTTATCGAATAGACTAAGAATGGTTCTTGGGATAGCTCACCTAACATGACTCCTGGCCGGACTACGTTCTTCTCCACCTCTACAGCTTCAGTCTTCTCCCTTCTGTTATAATCAACTTGGTCTTTCTCACTCAATACTACTAGTCTTTTATCTCTCTTATTATCTTAATCTCTTTTGAAATTAGACCTCTCGAACCATTTTAAACAAACTGGAAGTCGAAACAGAAAACGAGCAGAAACTTCTTATTAAACAGAGAAAAAGAAAGATTTCCAAGTGCTGACATAGGAAGAGGAAATCACTTGTTTATTCGAAAATGTCATTACAGAATACGAATTGATACCTTTTACGTCATTTCCTCGTTTTCTTAGTTTAGACTTCCGCTGTAGCATAATTTTCAAGTTTACTGGTAACTGCTCCAGTAATCTTTAGGTGTTTTATATCTGTCTTCTAATGCTGAATGTAGGTGTTTTATATAGGTGTTTCATACTATTGTGTTTTATATCTGTCTTCTAATGCTGAATGAATGAAACAAGCATAGTAGTATATTAATTTATCTGTTTCTCTTGTTGTTTAGATGAAATTCAAGTGAACCGATATAATATAAGAATTATATTTTATAAATGTATCAATATAAAGAGTTACAAGCTGTTGTATTTAAATATTCAACAAAGACTTCCGTGATCAGTCGTCTCCTTTATTCTATATGACATAATTCTATGACGTTAAACCGAGGATTAAATTTTAGTTAACCTTGACTAACCGAACTATAATAATTCGGTCGATATGAACGTTCTATATTTGTATATTTCCACAGTCGTAAGGATATTTTCCCGCTGGTCTAGTGGATAACGCGAGTGCCTACAATGTACTGAGTCCCGAATACGATTTCTGGTGAAGAGAGCAAACTTCCATTTGACACAATTTTTGTTTACTTAGGCTTTCGCCACAAACGACTTGTTTTCCTTCATTGTGCAGTATGGAGAGGATGTATCTTCACATCTGAAAGTTGGCCTTCAGATATGATTGACAGTTGCAACATCCATTGCCAGTTGTGAAAGGTTTTTAGTAAGTTAAAACTTATCCTTTTCTACCATCCATGAGACAGAAAAGATTGTCAACCTCGGCCTTTTGAGTTGAGTTGATTTTGAGTTTAACGTCCCTTTTCAGCAGCGAGGCTATATGAGACGTGGACCTACTGATTAACGTGGAATCCGAACCACATGAGCTCCCGCCGGGAATCGAACCCGGGTCTCCCGCGCCAAAGGCGCGTACGCTAACCGCTTAGCCACGGAGGAGCTCCGCGAAAATTTTGTTTGAAATTGCATAATTACATCAAACTTTGTCTTTTACTTCGTTAACTTTTCAGGTTTTTTATATCTAAAGCATTCTTATATTTGACTATTTTAGTATAAAATAATTTCTGCATTATTTTTTATATGCTTCTTTTTTCTTGATTCTATCTTCTCTGTTATTCAATTATTTCTTCGAAGTACCATTGTTGCCAAGGGCACCGGTCCTGGGGGCCGTGGGGGACCGGGTCTCAAATACCGGGCGGGCCGTGGGCCCCCTACAATATTTGGCATAATTTGAATGCAATTTGTCTTAAAATTCTCATATATGCTTTCCTCATCTGAATGAACCCCCAAATTTACAGAGAAATCGGCGACCTTGATTGTCGCCATAACTTTGTTTGCTTTTTTTCTCTTATTTTCTAAAAATATGCCACGAAATGCATGTTTTCACATTATAATACTCAAATTTTTGGAAAACCACCTTACGGCTCACACCTTTACCCACGAAGGTGCACGAAAACTGAATTTGTCCGCAGACGCTGAAAATCTTAGTTATACCTCTGTCCTTGAAATGCTCAAACCACATCAAAAATCAATCTCTCGGCAGCTCTTACCATTTTTGCTAAATGAAAATTAACTTGTGAAACCGGAAGTGGTAGTAAAGTTCTAAATTTTTGGTTTTACAGGGTGTTTACTAAAATTCCAAAATGAAATTACGAGACTTTTTCGTGACCTTTTCTTTACCAAACCATAAACTTTCCTAACATTCTCAAGAGCGAATTCGGGTGCAAATTAGGCCGAATTTTCATGCATGCGATAGAATACTTTGTTTGTGATTCAGTAGCGTCTAAAGCCCATCATAAAAACATTTTTGCTAGTGAATTTTGACATTTTATATACCAAAATTTTCCAGTCTGTGGTTATATTTGTACAGATAAAAAAGTTCGGGAACAAAAAGCTAAATTTCGTGACTTTTTCTTGACTTTCATGACCGTTTTCTGATTTCGTGACTTTTTCATGACTTTCGTGACCGATAGACACCCTGTTTTAGTAAAGGAATAAGTAAATTAAGTTCATTCTTAGGAAGCTAAATCCATTTTAAAAAGAACTCTTCTCGCTACGTGTCTATTACCGTTTTTGTTCTTTGGTGATAAATGTTGAGACTGAAAGTTTGAATCATAGGTTAAAAAGAGATAAAACTTATTTTCGAAACACTGAATCCATATCAAGAAACAATTTTCGCTCTTATACATCTCGATAGAATGACAGCTGGACGGACATAGTTGTCCTAGAAGGTATTCCATACTTATGCATAGGATATTTAGCATAATTTGGAGGTCACAAATTTGGTGGTTTTTAGAAGTTTACACTTTCTCTATAGCCTGCGATGTGTAGGTTTGAGGAAATTGAATGAGTATTAGGAAGTCTCTCGGAAGAGGTGTGATGGTCGACTTAGCCAAGGCACTGCGACTCGTAATAATATTCCACATTACTTTTACTAAATGATTGAATGACTAGAAGTGGTGGAAACATCAGAAATTCGTAACTTTTAGCTTTTTCCCCATCTATTTAATCATTATGCCAACCAAGTCTTAGTAAGTGTAATATTACATCAATGGCAAACTGAACTTGTGGAAGTAACGCTTCATATTTATTTCAGTTCTAATTATTGTTGTGATATTAAAAAAAAAGGTAGATTTGAACAAGCACTTACTTCACCAATTCCGTTGGTAATTGCTTTTTAATTACAAATGCTCAGCAGTGCTCTCTATACAACTCTTTCGCTTCTATTTCCATGCTTCATAAAGGACGCATGGACCCTATATATTGCAGAAAGGAGTTAAAAAATGAACAATCTGTTGAAAAAAAAAACTAGAAGTACATCATATTGACCTGTGAAGGGTTATTGAATTTTAGAAGAATCTATGGTGTGGAGAAGAGGAAAAAAAATTGGTATTTTTTTTTTTTCTTTTTAAAAAGTAAATGCGATAAACGTAGAAAGCTTCTGTAAATCAATTTACATCTCTACGTTGCTGGCATGACACGTGAGTTAATCTTATTAGTGAACGATGCAAACTTCACAACATGTAGTGTGTGAGTGTATAATCACTGCATGTTGTTGCAACGTTTAGTACGAAATGAATACCGATTCGTAAAATGAAATGAAAGTTGAAATTTTACGTTCCATATTGATCTTTTAATATAAAGGAGATGTATGACTAATGAAAGTGAATGACAATGAACTAATTGGTGCAGTGATAATATAGGAGGGAGCGGGAGTAGCTAGAAGAATACCGGTACCCAGAGACACGATGTTGTCCACCAGTCTCGCGTGGCCGGGATCTAATCAAGAAATTAGTGAAATAAATGAAATAAAAAACGCTACCTGAAATGTCCATTCATTGCACGGGTAAAGTAGGTATATTTAAATATATGTGGATTCCGTTCTCCCCTTGAGTTCGCATTCCGATGAAAATGTAATAATAAAAAAAAACTTATAAGACATTGTACTTTCGGAAAAAAAACTGAAATATCCTTCCCCTGTTCCAGAATGCACCCGTTAATCAAACTGGTGTGATAAAATTCCAGTTTAAGATGGAAACTGTTTTCACAACTCAAAAAAACTATGAATTCTACACTAATTTCAGTAATTATGAAATACGATATTTTCAACAATTCTCACCTCACATGCCGATGGGGTGGAACTTTGACTTAAACGGCATCGAGAGTGTCAGTATTCATCTCAACGACTCCGAAAACTATGGATTGGTCACTAATATTGGTCGTTTTCGACTATTATCACTTGAAGGTTATCACCTTTTCGCACCCACTTCCACCTTACCCCCAAAATATGTTTTACAGATTGTACGTTACACGTGTACTAAACTTTGGTTGAAATTGTTTTAGATGTTTCAGAGTTTCACTATAAATGACACGCATACACACACGTACAAGCAACGTCTTTGGTGTTGCCCCTGTCAGAAAATAAAGAAGTAAGTGCAATAAATAACGACGACGAGGAACGCTTTTGGAGTTGCCTCTCAATCCCGTTCTTGCTTAAACCAATCAGTTTAGTGCTCCCGGGAACTATAAATTCAACGCTAATATACGTCACTTTGAACATTTTATTTCTAAATGAGAATCTCCTGTGTCGGAACTTAAACGGTATCCATAGTGTAACTGTTCATCTTGGCGACCCCAAAACTAATATTTTTTATTATTATTATTATTATTATTATTTCTACAAATCATTCACCCTGTCACCCCTAAAAGTACTAGTGGTGATGTATCCCACATTACGGATTAGCAATTTGTGAGTAAATAAATGGAAATTTCAATATTATACAAATTGTCTTCTTTTCCCCCATTAGTAGCGGAATTTTCGGTGTGAATTTCGCTGTACAGTATACCACAAAACAACATTAACGTTGCATTTGGGTCAGGAATGACGCATAAGTGCTCCATTTGCCGTCAAATTTCGTTCCGATTACACAACATTGCCAAATGAGCCCCGTAGGCACAGAGCATCATCGGATGAGCTTTTCAGGAACGCCGCCAAGTGATCCCTTGGAAAAGTGTTTCTGTCATTGCGAACGAGTTGGTCATACACGATATCAATGTCGCTAGCCAACTCCGTACAATTGGTAAGGTGGAAAAATTGATTAATAGGTGTCGGTGACTCGACACCGCCAAGAAAAATGGGCATCTGGAGCCATGCAGTTCTTGTTGATGCTGCGATAGCCTATGGCGGAGTGATCCATCATGTCTTTCTCAGACAAGGCGAAACTATCAACGGTAATCGTTACAGTGATGAATTCCATAATATGGTGTGCAAACTTGTATTCGGAAATAGTCAACAGACATCCGACGTCATTCCCTATGAGCCTTCGCAAAAGTTATGGAGCGTAATGCAACTTAAATAATGCAAATATCAATTATAATTGCTATGCTTAGTGTCCCAAAATAAAACACAGATTTCGATTATGCCTAACCTCTCAAGTTTTGTCACAACAAATGACCGCAGCTTGTGAGAAAGCTGTCACCAATAATAGCTTCATTAAAAAAGAAAAGAAAGAAAGAAAAGAAAAGAAAAACAGTGCTGTAGTTCTCTGAAATCGCACATCACACATAACTTCGGGCCTAGTCCTCGTATATACCTCAAAATCGTATGGATTATTAATACCTTAAATTCGCAAGCTATTTACTTTCACCGAAACATTAAACACGACCTAATCTATGAACAGAATCCGTGACAAAAGATAGCTATCACCTTGTAAACGGACAAGGATCAAGAATCAAAATTCCGTTCTTCTATCACAATCTTCGTCTGAGATGTGATAGAATACAAATTTTTACTGAGGTCAAATACAAATTTTCTTTTTGGGACCAGGCCTTCGCTTTCTTGTGTATATGATCTTGTTTAACGTTGATCTCGACATTCTCAGTTTTAGATGTCTTCTATTAAGCTATCTTATCCAGTCAGTTCCACACACTGCTGCATTGTTTGAATTACATCGTCATTCGTTCCTAGCAATTCACTGTGTTGTAAATCAAAAATATACTTCCTGTAGTCTTGAACTTTTCGTACTATCAATTGATACTTGTCTCTGGTGGACATGGTTTCCCATACATTGTTTGGTACTTTCTCCGAACTGAATCACAAAATTTTAGAACTCCACACCATAGCATACACTGTGGCTTTTCCTTTATGCACGCCATCTTGAGTCACGTGATTACCACCGAAAGCATACAACAATTGAGTAATGTGACCAGAACAGAACTTTATACACTTTTATCATCACCGAAAACTGTATTTTGAAAAATACTATTGCGTTATTGAGCTTAAGTTTCTTACAACCGTGTGCACCCCCTGTATTTTCCAAAGTTGGAAAGATGGGATTAAACGTAAAGAGGGAAATTGCATTTTATTCTCTTCCTTACAGATAAATCCGAGGTAGAACCGATATTCTTCCATGCTTTTAGGTCCGTACTACGTAGCTCGTTAATTTCGGTTATAAATTATTCTACCGTCTTTCCTGATAGTAATGAATTTCACTCAATTGTTGACAATTTCTTTACAAAGGCAATTTTTCACGTGTTTGTCAAATTTTCAGAAAATTAATTTTAAAAAGTAATATATCTAAACTTTTTTAAAATGATACTAAAATAATATTTTGAAAGAAAAATCAAGAAAAGAAAAATCCAGCCTCAGTTATTTGTCAACTGGCATATACACGATTTCGTAGCTTGCAACATTCTAGTACATTTTTGTTTAATTACAGTTAGTAATATTTCGTTAGCTTTTAATTTGATCTAGATTTCGTTACTTGTATCTTCCATTAGACATTTGCGGAGAGTTCTCGGACCTCCAAAAATTAAATCCTTTTACTGCGGGCAGTATTCCAACTTTGGAATGAGATACGGAGCCAACTTCATCGTGGCCAGTAGTGCATTTAGCCTTAGCTAACTCATTCTCTGTCAGTAGTAGTTAACAGCACAAGGAATGGGCCGCAAGTGAAGTGAGGCGGAAACTCGGAGGTCTTTTTCCTCTTCCGTGGACTCTGTATCTGTGTTCATATCTTGCCCCCAGAAAAAAAAAAGATTCTTGAGAGGGTAGGGGAGTTCTCCTAGTGGTTAAAGACTCATTTGACGCCATTCATTACGCACCGTAAGCGGCCTTGATTGCCGCACAAGTTCTCGTATGACCTTTTTTTTTCCCTCCACGTTTTTTTTCTTCTCTGAAATTCGCGGAAATGGCTGGCTGTGCCTTTATATCTTTTATTTCTTTTTCTAGGTGGTAATTATTTTCCACGGTGACATCTTCCGGTAATTTTTAGAAATGTTTCTGTACCAGTTAACTAGTGTAGGTAGCAGTATAATTTTATCTCGAAATAAGAAGAAATAATTTACTTTATATTAAATATTTACCAATAGCATGAAGAA
Organism: Thermobia domestica; assembly: GCF_964235325.1. Classification (NCBI taxonomy): domain Eukaryota; kingdom Metazoa; phylum Arthropoda; class Insecta; order Zygentoma; family Lepismatidae; genus Thermobia; species Thermobia domestica. The sequence continues at coordinate 233,390,346 of NC_137454.1, read as the reverse complement.
ACCTTCCTTTAATTCAATTAACAGCTGCTGTTTTATTCAGAACAAGTAATATTTTCTTATGTACACATATCTCCTTAAAGCTAATAAAAACAACATCCTTAATGGTTATGAAATAGTAACTTGCCAAAATAAACGGAGCGCATAGAATATATTTTGAAGAGGCTGGAAAATGATCTTTAGGTTAGCTTGAGAATACGGAAAAATTATATAAAATTGTATTTTACACAAGTAACAACAATCGTGATTAGGCTGGATTGACACAGGATAAAACTTATTTGAGAAATTATGTTTCTGTGTCAATAAACGTCCGAGATTTTAAAACATATTTTTTTAATTTTTGCAGTTACTTTATTATGGGATCTAGCTCAATAACAAAAGGTCTGTTTAGTATCAATCGTGAGTATTTCTAATGAAGACTAGCCGAAATTCCTGAATAATATTCTAGCAATTAGTAATCAAATGCTTAGTAACCAAAGCACTGATCTAATTTGTTCACCAATTAAATAAAAGAAACCGTTTTATTTAAATAATCTAAACTACACTTGTAGTTTCCAATTACTTGAAATCGGTAGATTCCAAAACCATCACTAAATAATACATTTTTCACGTAAAATAAAACAACCTCATGTTTCATATCTAAATCTTCGGGGCCGCGGTGGCTCAATGGTAGAGTGTTGACCTCTGATGCTTGGGGTCACCGGTTTGATTAAGCTCGCGCCAAGTGAAGTTTGTGGTGGACAAACGCCGTATGCGTTGGTTTCCTCGGGGTTCTCCCGTTTCCACCCGCTTTATTCATTTCACCATTTCATTCACTTGTCATAATCACCGTCTCCTTTAGCCTATCCGGCACAACTATGGGGCAGGAAACTCAAAGATTTCATTTCATTTCATATCTAAATCTTCAATGCCAACTAATTCACCAAATCTCTTCATTTAACTTACTTAATCCAGATATGCAAGATAATAATTTTAAACACATAGATACGAACATTAGGAATACAACTGTCATATAGAAACAACCAGATTTATCAAAGAACAATTTAAGATTACGCGATCATCATTCGGCTAACGTTTCTAAAGAAGCATGCACACCGAGGTGAATGATAGAGAATACTAGCAAACGAGCATTTCGAGAACATTCGTAGATGCTCATTACCATTTCTTACTGTTAATCCCATGCCTCATTTACATCACCACCAATTTAAATTGAATCAGAATTGTCACAGGTGACGGATATAATCTCTAAAATAAAGAGATTCAAAAGGCAGTGGGTGGGACATGCTACAAGAAGAACTAATGGTAGGTGAACAAAAGCACTCTTTGACTGGATAGAAATAGGAAACGTCCTAATACGAGGTAGTGTGACGAAATAAAGAAGTTCTGTAAATGAACTTGAAAACGGGCTGCCCAAGACAGATAGTTGCGAAGAAATATTGGATACCCGGATCCACCAGTGGACTGACAATGGTTGATAATGATTATGATAATGATTAACAATAATAATAATAATAATAATAATTAATACTCGTATATTATTAGATGCGGCTCGCGAAAATTACAACCCAAGTAGCAAGAAAGCTTTCGCTCAGTTAGCGCGTGCTTGGCTTTTAGCTTTCTACGCTTGACGTTTCAATGCGTGCTTTCATACAATCTGCCCTTTGTTGTACTTGCAAGCAATACTTTACATCTTTCGCAGAGCGTCATAGCATCACTGGCCGTTCGTTGGCTATTCAAAACGTTTGCGTCAAGCTTGAATGGAATACTGAATGCAAAGTTTCCTCCGTGTAACGTCATTACTAGCATCTACATAGCTTTCGGCATGCTTGCACGCTTTCAAATCAAACCGAATGCATGCATGCCGACTTCCAATGCAAGCTTACAGCAAGCGGTTTGCAAGTTGTCTCTGCCACTAGGGAAATAGGCCTACTAGAAATTTATTAAATTACTAGTAATTATAAATACAGTTCACTGTGGGTGCAATTTGTTCAGATAAGCAGAGACACACCTAACTCTGAACTGACGGTAATCGAAGCCCAGTCTCCAGCATATTGGATAGTTGCTTTACTGCTAAGTAATGCTTTCTGATCAAGTCTTGCTTTCTATGCATGCGTTAATCGTTTCCCATATGTTGCTGAAGTCCAGCAAAAGTGTAGTCTCCAACAACTCCCCATGCTTTCCTTTTGGTCTTCCTCCCAGTAGACTGGAGGTCAGACTTGGCAAGTCTAGATTCACGCTCTCCAAACTTCCTTTTAAATTTTGGCGCCTATTCCTCTGTTGTAATAACAGCACAAATTTTATTTTCATGCTCATTTATCAGCACTAAATTTTGCCCTTATTTCCATTCTGATTGGTTAAGTAGTTGCGGTGAGGATTACGCATCACCGTACCCTCCTTTCAAATTCTGGTCGAATTTCTTAGTTGTAATAACAAAGTAAAAATTTCCTTCTATCCAAATCAAATTCTTCTACCTTATTAGTTAGCACAATTTCAGCACTAATTTTTTCTTTAACTTCCTTCCATTCTGAACGGCTAAATGGGCGAGCAGGTTGACGCTCACTCTCCTTTTCTTTTAAATTTTGTAACGCTATTTTCTTTTTATATGATTTGCATTCTACCTAGTAGCGCTAGCTTGACGGTCCATCTCTTCTTCTTCCAAATTCTGGTCGAATTCCTCCGTTGTGAGAACTCCATTTTTATCCTAATTAATCAGCGTAATATCAGCACTATTTTTTTATGTCTTAAAAATTGTACTGGTGTCTATAAGGCCAGTTTCACGCTTCACTTCTTGCCAAGTTAAGGAAAATTTCTTCGTTTTTAAAACGGCACAAATTTTCTTCACATACTCAGTAATCAGCACTAATCTTTGATACGATTTGCATTTTCACTTACGGAAAAAAACAACCGATTTTTAATACATGAACCTCCCCATAGGAGCGAATTCAATGTTACACAAAGAGTGAAAAGATATATGAGTGAACCGGGACTCAAACACTGGATCTTCGGCAGACCATACCCAAGCATTAATTACTAGGCTACCCAATCCTATTCCAGAACACACATACACACTATCATTCTTGAAGTCGGCGTCAGAACTTTTAATTCTTTGTGTAATACGAACTGCATTGTAATCGCTTAACTGGGTACGGCTAGGTTCACACATTCTACTCCTCCCTTCAAATTCCGGAACAATTTTTCTGTTGTAATAACAGCATAAATTTTGTCTTTATGCTAATCAGTAAGCGCAAATTTAGTCCAAACTTTATGGAGAATTTCATTCCAATCGCTTATAATACTCGGACCAACACAAATTTTTATATGTCAAAAATAGTTCCCAATTAGTACTGAATACCTACAAGGTTATAAATGTGCTGTTATAGAAACGCCACAAAATCACTTGAAGATAGAATTCCTCCCCTCACTTTCAATAATACAGAACTAATTTTGTAAACTATGTCAAAAATTAGTGCTGATGATGCCGCATAGAAAACAAACAGTGCTGTTTATCTCATCAAAAGAATGAGGTAGCAATTATTTTCTATGATAATGCCACCATTAAAGAATTTCGTGTATCTTGGCTTTTTGATAAAAGTACTAATTTCCTTTCTATGTAGTATCGTCAACACTAATTTAGCACTAACTTTGTATATAGGTTTCATCTCAATCGATTGAGTGGATCGGGCTAGCGTGAACCTAACCCTACCCAAAATATCTCTCTCTCTCTTTTTTTTTTGTTTTGTTTTCTAATGTTTGTGTAGAAACACACATTTTTTAAGCATTATAGGTTGTCAGCACTAATTAGTCACTAACTTTTAGCATATGTTTTAAAATTAGTGCGGATGTGGTTGGGGCCATGTTCACGTGAAGATATCCCTACCCACTTTTAATAATGCAGCACTAATTTTGGAAACTATGTCAAAAATAAGTACTGAATTAGTGCTGACGATACCGCATAGGAAGAAAATTAGTGGTATTTATCTTATCATAGAAATGAGGGATCGATTGTTTTCTTTGATGATGTCGCTATTAAAAAATTTCGAATATATTTTGGCCTTCTGATAGTAACATTAATTTTCTTTTTATGCGGTACCGTCAGCACTAATTTAACACTAACTTCGTGTATAGGTTTCATCTCAATCAGTTGAGTGATTGGGGCTAATGTGAACCTAGTCCCACCCACAATATATATATATATATATATATATATATATATATATATATATATATATTACGTTTAATAACAGCACTATCTTTTAAAATTAGTGCGGGTATCGGTAGGGTCAGGTTTACGGACATAGTCATTAGTACTGATTACCACTACTAGTACAGTCTACAACTACAAGAAATAAGGACTCAAAAGGAATAAACAAGTTTCAACTGAAGATCATACATAGTTCTAATGATTTTCGTTATGATTCGCAATCTGTGTGCGCCGTAGGATTAGGCATCTACTTACGTATTGTACGGCGCAAATATGCCACTTGGTATATATTTGATTATTCGAGGAGAGAACCTCATGAATTATTTTATATCCCCTCTGTGAATGGTAGAATTACCGAGAATAAAGGAGAATCCCTGTGGTATTGAATGATCCCATAAATTTTTCTTTGTTCACGCTCACCGTCATGTTTAGTTTGGAGGAGGAAATATTTCACCTAACTTACCATTTTGTATCTGAAACTGATTTATTTTTCCATCTAATAGTAACTGAAAATAGCTCATACGTTCCCCTCTTAAGAAAGATTAAAGTATTCTAACGGAGGTAGTGATTTATATGTAGAGAGCATTGTTAAGCATTTTCATTCCTTTCAATATTTTTATGGTTTAGATTATTTAAGTTTAAGAGTCTTCATCCCGGCGAAATTAAAGTACCGCTAATTTTACAGTAATTATGTGATATCTTCAAATAGATAAAAGATAATTGAAATATGGAACAAGAGCGCCCTAGACAATATCATTTTACATGAGATACCATTATCACGACTCACTTATCTGCTTTCGATTTCGAGCCATTTTTAAAATCGGCATTTATTTTCGCGTTTTTAAACAGCTGAAAACGGAAAGCCACTAGGTGACTTGTGATAACGGTACCTCACGCAAAATAATATTGTCTAGGGCGCTCTTGTTCCATATTTCAATTATCTTTTATCTATTTGAAGATATCACATAATTACTGTAAAATTAGCGGTATTTTAATTTCGCAGGGATGAAGACTCTTAAGGTATATTTTATTGTTTCTATTACATTTTATTACATAAAATGGATATTATGAGGTTTGTCTATAATCATTTGGATAAGAGTGTATTAAATGTCGGTGAAGTCCATATCACAGGTCTAAACAAAGGAAGCATCAGACGAATGCTGGTTGTCTTCTTGTCCAGGGGTTGTTCTGGACAATGATGTGGACGAGTTGCGCCCTGTTAGCACAATAAGTCTACAGTGTCACGTAAGTAAGATATAAGAGGGAAGATGGTCAGATGAATAAGCGGAAGTAACAAAATAATCGAGATGGTTTGGTGGAATGGTTTTAAGATATAAAGAAAAGATTAAAGATAGAGGATAAGTAGGAAATTTATAGCCTAGAACATAGTAGCCGTTGACGTCCATAGCACCCAGAAGTAATATGGCATTGCTGAAACAGGGTCGCAATAATCTACAGTTGTAACTTTTCAATGTGACAGAGAATGTTAGAAAAGGTGGTCCGGTCATACACCTCCTGCATCAGACTTGGAAGCTTGACTCTACAATCGAAACCAAAAGCATGACGTTCAAAAAATCTTTAGTTTGTGATAGAAAAAAGGGGATGCAGCAACCTAGACGGGATGGCCATCCGTTATGACAATACCTGTCGTGATTATAACACGAAAATGGACACAAACGAAGTGAGACCTGTCCTCAAGTACCTTTGCTTTTTTTTTTTTTTTTTAAAAAAAAGGGCCTTCGGAAGATATACACGCTGACTAGAAACACTGAAGGGTCTCCTCTTCCATATTCTACCCTTGAACGATAACGCAAGAAGTTTAAAGTGGTCTCCGTGGCTAAGCAGTTAGCGTACGTGCCTTTGGCGTGGAACACCCGGGTTCGATTCCCGGCGGGAGCTCATGTGATTTGGATTCCACGTTAATCAGCAGATCCATGCCTCATATATCCTCGCTGCTGAACGGGACGCTAAACCCAAAATCAACTCAACTCAAGTTTGAAGTGGTCAGAACATCCACGGAAGACGAATATCATGAAGGTCATCCTGTAACGACCCTCACCGAGCATAACGTCAAAAAATAGTCCAAGATGATGTGCCGAAGAGTGACCATCAGACATATACCTAGGGTCAAGGAATCTCTTAAGGCAGTATTCAACATATTCTTACCAACGAGAAAAAGGTCTCAGCTCGTTCGGTATCAAGAATTTAATCGCAGATCATACACACACAACGTACCCACATACAAAACTGAAGTTGCTATGGCTTCCATCCGAGAAGAAATTTAAATTTGCTCGAATACCCACTCTATTCTCCAGATCTAGCTCCCAGTAACTTTTACCTCTTTCCCCGGCTCAATAAAAAAGCTGACATGCAAGAAATTTGAAGATGATAGCGAAGTGTTGGCGGATGTGAAAGCACTTTGGGAGGGGTCAAGATAAAGATTTTTTTTTCTAATGGTAATCAGAGTTGAGAGAAAAGATAGACTAAATGTATCGACTTGTTAGGATAGTATGTAGAAGAATAAATATAATTTTGAACCATAACCATTGTACTGCATACTTGTTATTATTACTTCTGTATGACCCCTCGTAAAAAGTACTAAAAACTAAAAACTATAGTTTAGCAGTCGAAAAGTTCCTATTATCATTAAAAGTTTATGACGTTTGTGGTAATTCAAATAGATCAATGTCTAATATTAAATTGAAGTTTCAATGATAATTTTATTATTTACATTAATTTATTTTAATAGACACAAACTGAAAAAAAAAAGATGATGATAACCTTTTAGCGCTTTTTAAAATTATTTTCTGTTTTTAGCACTTTTATTATTATAACCTCGTTGTAACGTTTTTAAAATTATTTTCTATGTTTAGCTCTTTTTATGTCAATTTAATATTTTTAAAGTTTGTTTTATTATATTATAAATTTAATGATAGGTTTCACTTAATTTTTGCATGTTGAGCGGAAACTGAATTGTGATTCTTTATGAACAAGGTCACTTAAACCTGCTTTTATTGGATAGTTTTGATAATTCACGAAAATACTTTTGTAAATTTCAAAAACAGTTTTACAGCCAATCAGAACAAGAGTTGACTTGCACGAGAACTCATGCATACAACCTTCATTGAAAAATCTATTAATCTTGGATGACAATACAACAAACGTCTAATATGATTTCAATTTGGGTTATAATCAAGGTAATTAACAAAAGCATTCTGTTTTTATCGTAACATCAATAAAGGTATCAATCCAAACTGCACATGTAGATATCACTTATGCACGTATTTGCCTATGTTCGCGCATGATAAACATGAAGTGGGATTTAATTTATACGAATAGGTTCAATTCAATTCAAACAATTTTCCACTGGCTGCTGACGATGAGAGTAATAATAGATTGTTAGTTCACTGGCAGTGCTATTTCCGATGGAAATAGAAAGATTGCCGTAACACAATTCTCCCTCTGAATAATACTCGTGATTTGTGAGAAAATGGTTTTGCATTTGTGGTTGGTAAATTTCATGTTTCATCACGTAGAAAATTGTCATAAACAATTAAACGGTTGTTTCTGATCTTCACATTCACAATAGCTTTCAGTAACTGCACAATAAGCCATAAGGGAGCTATATGTGTTAATGCAATGTTTACATATGTTCATAATTACATGAACATTGTGTACAAACGTATTTAGAACGCCTCATCCTAAGATTATTCCAACATGGAGATTTCTCTTGAGGGTCGTTGTAGAACACTAGGTCGTTCCTGTTGGTTTGTTTTGAATTGTAAAAAACAAAGCTAAAACTATTTTTTTTTTACAAAAGAGTTAATTAGAGAATCAGATTTCTCTCAATTTAATATATGATTATAGTTTTTTTTATGTTTTATTCAAATATAACTTCAATTTTCACACACAAGCTTTAATGCAAATATGCAATAATCAAATATTACATTGTAATTTTTGCTGTCAAAGGTTTATGTTCATGAAATGTGTGGCATTTCTGACCTATATGTATTTAAATGTTCGCCGCACATGATCTTACGTTAAATCTTTGGGAAGATTGGTAGGTGGTACGCATCAATTGTGGTGAATCAATTGATAATAGAGTACTTGAATTAAATGAAATCTTCTATTTTTACGTTCCACGTTATGTCTTTTAGGCTAAGGGAGACAATGATTAAGTAAACGAACGATGATGGAAGAATTGGTGGAGTGAGAAAGTGGGAGGAAACGGGAGTACTCCGAGAAAACCTACGGACATGATGTTGTCCACCACAAACTTACTTGGCCGGGAATCGAACCAGAGACCCCACGCGCCAGAGGTAAGCTCTCACTTTTGAGTCACCGTGCCCTTCCACTACTTGAATCAAGAAATAACATACTGCACGTAAAAGAAACCATGAAATAAGTGTGAGCTCCTTCGTTGCTCCATAATTAAGGTACGTGCCTTTGACACAAAAGATACGGGTTTGATTCCTGGTCGGAGCTCATGTTATTCAGATCTCATATTAATCTGTAGATCCACGTCCCACATAGCCTCGGTACTCATGAACTCTGTTGAAGACAATAAAAGAGCATAACGATTAGCGTTCATTTATTAAAGAATGGTCTTGCGTTTATAATAAAGATTAAGAATAAATGTTTTCACGTAGATGTTTATGCAATCCGTAACTCTTCAATGTTTTGGGGGTTGCATATTTATGAATGAATGTAATATGGATAGTCATCGTTATATTCACCATTACCAGGGAATATGTTAACGGGTTGACTTCCTTTAACGAACGCGGCCGTGATAATCCTGTAGCTGTGGATTACAAGACGCAATTCAAGAGTTCAATTTCGTTCAAGATTTATAGTGCGGAGTAACAAAAGTATTTATGTAGTAACATTACACTCTTATAAGCCCTATTGGCGTGATCCTAGTAAGTGTGGTGGAAGTAGGTATACTCTTACGAGGGAAGAGTCCGAGTGGGGTACTCGAGTTGCCGAACGACATGTATCAGACATGAAATAAGGTGTGTAACTATCTACATATACAAATTTATAGCGGCTGAGGGCAACATGGAGAAGCAGGAGAGCCGAAAGAAATATGCCCGACCATAGGGAACAGCAATACAGAAATCTAAGGAATCACTTGTTCTGCGTGTAAATGGCCACAGAAATTAATGTCAAATGCTTAGTAGTAGATGCATGATAAGATCTGCGATATCTGTAATGAACATCATGGTCCCCATATTGAGTGGCCATCTTGAATTCGGATTCACAATGTGAAAGAGAAAGTGGGTCATGTGGCATGTGAAATAGCACTGAAATTTTCCCAGGAATTCATTGGTATTAACCATTTTGTAGTTACTTTATTGTGAGTAACATGTAAGAAAGTCGTGAGGTGATATTTGATCAAACTACCGAATAACCTGTCGTAATAATGTTGGCGCAGGATGCACATCTATAAAAAGATTACAAAAAGCACTTGGATATACAAAGAGCTGGTAATATTGCAGTGTTAAAGATGGATAGTTGTTGTCACGTTAAAACACCCGGTACAAAGGAGGGATAGGGATTACAGGTACAATTACGACGTGGTTCTTCTCAAAGAAAATAAAATACATCATCACGTAAGCAAGTATACTGATAAAGGTACATACCAATCTATGAAGGACAGTTGATGTAAAAAGTATCTATAAGAGTGTGATGAAAACACAAGAGTTATTCTCATCTGACACGCTATCATCTATCTCTAACGTGTGATACTCTTCGATCACTGTATCAATTTTCACTAAAAACTGCATTTCTGAATTACTGCACAGGGGTTATTGTCGCACGTCCCAAACTCACTCACTAATAACGACACAACTACCTGGGAATTCATATTCCTGCCCAAAAGAAGAAATAACCTTTTACCAAATGATGAATTAGAATATACCTTGTCTTTTTCTGTCACTTACTTAACAAAGCTTTATTGCGTATTTCCTGTTTGCAAACTGGATACACAGTAGGTGGCACGAACTCACCTTTGGTCTCCAAATACTATATTATCGGTCTCCAAATATTATCTTTCTCTGTCGTCAATGTCTATCTTTCCCTTACTCAAAACTATTCTGCATGTAAACACACTTTTCCTTTGGTGTGTATACAAACCAGAGTTCTCCCAGCTCTAGCTTGTGCGTCATACTAGTGAGTCTATATCACAGAGTTTATATGCATTCTTCTTGCATGTAACTTCTCAACTGACAGTAGTTACTACAGAATGGGTAACACCAATGTATTCCTGGTAAAATTTAACTGCTATTTCATATGCCACATGATCCACTTTATCTTTTATACTGTGAATCCAAATTCAAGATGGCCACTTTCAATATGGCGGCCATGATGTTCATTACATATAACAGATCTTATGCATAGATATTTAGCTTCATTTCTGTCGCCATTCAAGCGTAGAACAAGCGATTCCTTAGCTTTCTCTGTTGCTGGGCCCTACGGTTGGCCATATTTCTTCTGGCTCTCCGGCTTTTCCATGTTGCCCTCAGCCGCTATAAATTTGCATATGTACATAGTTTCAAACCCTCTTTCATATCTGATACATGTCGTTCGGCAACTCGAGTGCCCCATTTGGACCCTTCCCTGGTTAGTAGGAAAACGTTCATTCAATCAATCTCTGACTGGCAGTACGTTTTACGAGCTGAAAATCCTATTACATGTAAACTTATTATTATTATCTTTACGCAAGTTGACATGGCAGTGCAGTTACTGCACGGAGGGGACATATTCGTTAATTGTATGCCTACTCAATGACACAGGAAAGTGAGAATTAGTCTAAAAAGTTCCCATTCTTCACGGAAAGTTGAGGAGCATCATGCATCCACTTTTCTCTCCTAGAAACAGAATCAAGTAGTATGTACTGTATAAAACAACCTAAATATTCACGACCAAAGTTCATACAGGAGGAGGTAAGCGTGTTTGATGCTATTTTACATTAGTCCTAAGAAAGTAAATATTAAAAGTGACACTTAAAATTACAGTAATATTTTGGAACGTAAACTCAATCAAATGCAGTAACATGCCTTTCGAGTTCCAAGACAAACAGTCTATATATCCCCCTTTAAATAATAGAAACTGGATTAATTCGTTTCTAGATCTCATCTAACTCGAATTTTCTAAATGATTTTAACAGCAAACACTGAATTGTAAAGTAAAATAATGTATTACCAAATAGTATATTGCAATGTAAAATACAAATACTGTATTAAAGTATAAATTAATGAAATTAAAAATACTATAGTCTGCATTTATCTTAAAAAAAAGAAACGATAATAATGTATGTGGAAGCTCAAGGAGGAGAGAGATTGCTTGGAAGGCAAGTCACCTTCCACGGTAACATCAGACAACTGTGTTTTCTGAGAAAATGTACACCCAAAGACAGGACAACATGCTAGGTGTTCGAACTCCATAGCAGCTTTTGGATTCCGGGACAAAAGTTGCTCAAATTTTTCGTTTGAATTTGAAGTTGCTTGGATTTTGAGTTATTCATATTCCAAAGACAATACTGTATTTTCACAATATAAATGAATCTTATCAACTTTCTTTATGTTGTTTATTTCCAAACACTATACTCTCGTTTTCTAAATCTTTTTTTCCTTAGATATAAATAAAGCACTTAATTGATGTGGGTGAAAATAACATTTATTATGATTGCAAGCTAATTACAGCTTCCATTTGCAGCTATTAAGTTTCCTTTTATTAGTTTGCTTTTACTTCCTTCTTAACCTTGTTTACTCTCGTAGAAGCGTTAACTGTATGTAATTGCTTGTCTAAAAGCATAGAGGAAAAGACTTGTTCGTGACTTGGATGAAATATTTCGGAGCTAAACTAAATCGCACTGGTTATATGAATGAGCTTTGTGTGTCCTCAGAAATTTGCGTTGTGTGTGTGCCATTTTTCATGTTAGAATAAATATAGGGAAGAGCTGGGCTAGCTGATACAGAGACAGATTCATATATTGTACTTCATTGACTGTCCATTACTCAGAGTATTAGACACATACCAACACGTACCATTCCTTTTGCCAGACGTCGGCGCATACCCTTGTGTATCCTGAGTGTTGCATTGTGAAGAGGAGAATGTTTTATTTATTTATTTATTTATTTATTTATTTATTTCGTGTATTTGGTGTTAAGACGTTAATTTCCATTCTAAAGTTATAATGAATCCGTCATCGTTCCGTTTATAATTGGTGATATGGCAATCATTACACTTCATAAAATAACATTAACATTTTCACTCAACCATTATGTTGCTTAATAATTAATTACACAAACGCACATAAAATGACGCCTATTATGGCAAGTTGAAAAATGAAATGAAGTCGTTCAGTTTTATATCTCACGATTATGCAGGCTAGGATAAAGGAGACTGTAATAATGAGAAATGAATGCAATTATGGAGTGAATAAAGTGGGAGGAAACGGGAAACCCCAGAGAAAACCCATGCACATCGTGTTTGTTCAGCACAAAGTGCACTTGATTATTTCTATTAGATGGATGGAGACCATTGAAGATTGTCTCTATCCATTCTGCCTTTCCTAGTTAAAATACCCTCCTCTTCTACATACTAATTCATCACACACTGTTCCAACTTCTTGCTTTCAACAACACATATCCAAACTACCAACATACTGGGCTAAGTAGTCGTATGACTACACATCCTTTCCATGGTTTATTCATAGATAAATCGACTGCGACTTCACTTTGCTTCTTCCCATAGGTCTAAACCCTGTATTCTAGCGCTAACATTGTCAGCAATGCTCTCTCGCCAAGACAACCTCTATTCAAATTTCCAGCAAACTTAAGACAGTCACGCTTCCTTCAATTCATATATACCCTACATATTGGAAGAAAGAAAACAAATAGGAAGCAGAGACACTAGAAAAACTTTGGAGCTCCAATTACAAACTCGTTTATAATGATTTGTACTGATTTGATTGAGTGAGCTCCGATTGGAAATGGACATCCCTGATCAGTATCACCTTTCGGTCGTTCTCATCTGTGAGATTGTCCTAGGTACCAAATTTTTAGAAGAGTCTGGGTGAACCTCAGAACTTCATTAAAACTAGAGTCTAACGTGAAAAAATTCCACCTCCACGAGCAGTGCAACTCCGACCGGTCGGTTGGTAAGTGCGTGCCTTACCGAATATATAATCATGGCTCTATTAGTATATAGATAGGACCAGGTAAATAAAATGAACAAATTATGAGATTGAAATACATTTCTAGATGTATTTTCTCCTTCTTGAAATACTCAGTATATTATAAACAGATTGTGGACAAATACACAGACGGACAGAAGATCTTTACTTGAAAACGGGCATGTAAATCGAGGGTACAGATTTGGAATGTGAAGGACTTCGTCGATATCGTGTCTTTCTCAAAGTGTTGGTATTCTTTAAATTATTGGTTGCTTTGGTGATTAAGGTTTAAAGCTCCATGCAGCAGCGAGGCTATATGAGACGTGGACTTACAGTTTAGCGTGGGATTCGAGCCACATGAGTTGGAATCGAACCCGGATTTTCTACGCCGAAGACTTGAACACTAACCATACAGTACGAGGGAGAAATTATTGTATGGGTTTAAAAGGTCAGAAAACCTGAAAATTTTCTATATCTATAAAAGTTTCTTAAAAAAGTTTCGTCAATTGTTATTTTGTAAGTCTTTTAACTTTCTCTATAATTTACACAGTTTGTGCAAAATCTGGCTGCCTTATGATTAGTTTTCCTTTGTATTATAGTGTATACTTCTATAGTAATATGCTATCCATACAAGGTAAGCAATAAACACAGAAAAATACTATACAACCTACAAACAGAAATCATACATCATATTAACGGATGCTATCCCATGTTAGCTCAAACAAAATGCAACGAGTGACATTATGTAGTAGGTACCCATCTAGATAGGAAATTAAGTGTAAGAACCAGAATAAACTGCACTACAAATATCGACCAGTAGTATTGGAGAACAAAACACACAGAATCTACTCAAATAGAATAAACCACCAATCACAGAAAAACCTATACAACTTGTAATCAATAGTACCAAATGAGATAATCAACTAATGGATACAGCAATACCTAACACAATGAACGTAGAAAAGCCCACAGATAAAAATGGGTAAAATACAAACAAGTGGCATACAATATCAAAGAACAATGCATGTGCCAATCAATGCATCAAAGAATTATCAATAGCGCCAATAGTGATCTCTCGCACACGGGGGCAATCCATAAAGCACTGTAAGCAAGACTAAGATAACTAGCACTAAATAGAACATTGATACAAGTACAATAATCCGTGCTACTATTTTCATGTAGGGGAATAAAGGATATCTTATGACTTTTGAGTGAAAGTTGAAGAATGTACTTTCGTCCGCTTAGAGCCAAACATAGAGAATAGAGAAGTGGTTCTTAAACTTTAAGACATCAAAGACAATTTCGATATGATGTGTACTATGTTGGACTTCTAACCATTTATTTAATAGATGATAGAAAATAGTTTCTTGTGTATAGACTATTTATTTTTCACTATACAAATTGTTATTGTCTCAAGTTTAGTACTCTTACATCACAAAGATTACCCAAACCCACTTTTATTAATTAAAAAGCTATTACATAATTATATTCCAGAACATGAATATTACACCTGTACTTTTCATAATGTTAAATAAAATTTAGTTTGACTTGTAAACTTCTGCCTATACGCTCCAGGGCTCCGATGAGTCCCGGACTCTGATGACTACAGATTAAAAATCGATGAAGCACAGAAACCCACAATATTCTGCCAAAGTTTAACTCCTGGCAACATGTTGTTATTTCCAATTGGCTAACCCCATGATTTGGAAACATTCTATTGAGTGTATTCAACACCCATTCAGTCTGAAAATCCTGCAACAAAGCCTGATGTCTAGAGTACAAATGTTGATTTATTTTACTAGAAAGCAACGTAGAACAAGCGGGAAGCTTTTTAAATAAAATTATATCAAATGATAGAGCTAAAAACTGATGGGCGCCATACAATATCGTTGAGGATTTCACCTGAATGCTATTTTAACGATTTTCAGTTCAACTTGAGCAAATTTGTTCTGAATGGCGTCAGAATCCATTCCTTTTTGGTCTGTTAAAGTTGTTTATTTTTGCTTTGAACGGTTGGAGGAAGTCAAAAGCGCGGAAACAGGAAAGTGCATTCCATTAGTCACCTGACCATCGTCGCATTCCATCTTTTGTGCTTACATGCACCGTGGAGAAAGTGAGCGAGCAAAGGGGAAAAAGAAACGTGGAAGCGAAAGAGAGTTTACCCGAAGCTATGGTTACCGTATACTGCTTTTTTTCCCCCCTTGTGTCTGTTTTTTGGTGAGCGGCAAATAACATCAAAGTTACATTTGGCGAAAGCCTTGAATATACATAACAGCAGTCAGTTGTTAAAGACATTTGCATGTTATTCGTTGCCATTGCTATTCTTTATATTATTCTGTTTTCGTATGTTCGTGATTGTATATTATTTTTGTTATCCCCAAATGCACATACAGGAATTTCAGAAAGAGTTAATATATTTTGTGGATGGTAGTACTGTTAAGCAATTCATGTAAAAGATTCTCATTAGAACTAGAAATAATAACTAATTAATAAACCTTCTGATTCGAAATGCAATTTTAAACTGAAATACAAGTATTAACAAGATTACACTTTGTCGTGGCGTAGATTTTGTTGGCATGGATTATACATATAGTGAATCTAACAAAATGGGACTTTTCCCACGGATTGGCATCACTGCGCACAATCTCAACGCCCCAAAATTACTAATATTTGAGATTTTCGAGTAATAATACCAAACTGCTGTGTGGCAGTCAAGTCCGTTCTCGTAGCTAGCCCAAAAATGTAGAGGGAGCGGTACAAGTTAGGGGGACTGATTCAACCATATTATAGTTCATTTGCAAGCCTATCGTGAAAATTTTAGGGGGACCAGTAAAAATGTAGCGGAGCCCGCCTCCTCTGCACACGGGCCTGGTCACATCTCGTGCGTATATGTATGATTTGTGAAAGTTGCTCCTCTTTCACTTACTAAATACATTTGTTGACTTTGTCCTTACTATTCGGAACGACTCCTATTTTTGTATTTGTAGTATTATCTTTATTTTAATGGTTTTCTGTATATTTCTTAGCTGACATACTTATAGATGGACAAGGTTCAGAAAAATGTCTTATGCAAAGAACAAATAATCTGTGATAATTTGTCATTAAAATATTTTATAAAGGATTAGGTCTACAGAAATTTAATCAGTAAATACATTCAGATGAAGCCATCTAGGAAGAACATGGGATTATCTTAGTCTGAATTTCTTTTTTTCTGAAATGGAGGAGAAACTATCGGAGGAACCAAATATTTTGTATCCTTTATTTTTTTATTCAGTATTTCATAGACCAGTTATTCTCGGCCTGAAGGGAGGACGCCCTGGAGGGACTGACGAGTGAGGAAGGGGGTGCAAGCTACTGACATAAATGAACTTCGTTTGTAATTACAAATTTATATTACCATTGTTTTAACAAAGATGTGTTAAATTAAGTACGGTACGAATATAAAACAATTGTTGAGTAAGAACAGTGATTCCATTAGGGACAAAGCTCTTATTAAATAATACTGCACTACAATTGTACGCAAAAGTGTACTGAAAACAGATATGAATTAGTGGGAATTATTATTACATTATTTATTATTATCACTATCACTATTATTATTATTATTATTATTATTATTATTATTATTATTATTATTATTATTATTATTATTATTATTATTATTACTATTATTATTATTATTATTAAAGATTTGAGAATCCAATGCTGGATCTGAAATTTCCGAAGTGCGGTAAACTGTAGGGGTAGACGTAAAATATAGAGTTTACAAAGGAATATGGATGGGAACCACTGCCATAGATAGTTGCACCGTCTCTTTTGTACAGAACAGACATACTAGGATTTACTAAAATAAACCGTTACACTGTTAACGGAAATCCAAAGATGACGCTGAATTAGGGAGAGTGTCCACGTACGTACTTAATAACGAAAATGTATCCTTTCTCGGGAGTGCCTTAGAGACGAAGTGTCTATATAAAGAGAAATCCTGACTGACTGACCTGAAATCCTGACCTGACTGGTTGATTAACCCCTAGGCCAAATTGCTTAAGGGAGCAGACTACTAAATATTTTTCAAAATCTAATAATTTTTCTTTTGCCCGTGTTTCGTAAGTGAAAAGAGATGATCAAATGTAACTCACCATAATAATAGATAATGTCATTCTACATCCGAAAATACGAATCGGAAGAATTTTCAGTGTTGCCATCCATATAAATTACAATGTGACTAGAATTTGAATTACCCAAAAATCTAGGTTAAGGCAGCTACTAGAAAAATGAACTCAACGGTAATTGATGACTTATCATGTTGTCTTGGTTCCTTGTTAACTACTTTTTAAATAATATTTGTATTTATTTTGTACTGTTTATTACACATTTATTTATTTTGTACTATTTATTACAAAATAAATACAAATATTATTTAAAAAGTAGTTAACAAGGAACCAAGACAACATGCTAAGTCATCAATGACCGTTGAGTTCATTTTTCTAGTCGCTGACTTAACCTAGATTGGGTAATTCAAATTCTAGTCACATTGTAATTTCTATGGATGACAACACTGAAAATTCTTCCGATTCATATTTTCGAATGTAAAATAACATTACCTATTATTGTGGTAAGTTACATTTGATCGTTTCTACTCTACGGAAATCAGTATGGATACCGGAAATAATAGCAAAGTTGAACCATTTCCGGTTTCGGTGATATTGTGGATAATCATATCTTGAGACGTTAAATCATTTGCTGAAATATACTTCTTGCTATCAACTACAGTCTATCTTACGTAGCGAAAAACATTTAAACCGGAAATAGCTAATTTTAACCACTTCCGTAATCAATAGGGATTAAAGGAGCAGATGGGACCTATTATTGGGACGTTGAATCGATTGCAAGAAAAATTTCTTCTTGATAGCATTTACCGTCTTTTCTGCTAGGAAATAAGTTATTGAAATCGAAAGTGATACTAAAAACATTTTCGGTTTTGTTAGAGTGTTGTGGCTAGTCATGATACGTTGCCTTGAAACGTTGAATCGTTCGCAAAAGAACGTTCCTCGTTATCTGTTACCATTTTCGTTCTATGGTGATAAACGTTGAAACCGGTACTGAATCCGAAAGTAATATTAAATTTCAACCAATTACGGTTTTGGTAGAGTATTGTGGAGTAGTCATTAATGTTATCTTGAGACGCTGAATCGTTTATAAACCCGCTTTTCGCTATTGTTTGTTAAAAAAAAGAAACTACTAATCTAAACGAATTCCTGTTTGATTAGAATTAACGGAGGGGATGGAACCTACTTTTGGCACGCTAAATCGATTGCAAGAATCCGCATCTCGATATCTCTTACAGTTGTTGCTCTGATACCTGTCGGCAGACGAACGGATGGAGAAAGCCGTTCTATAATATTTCTGACATTATATGTATATAATAGTTTGTATTTATGTAAATAATAGTTTGAATGTCGACATAATTAAACATGTGTTTCTTCGTTTCTTGATATTTGATATAAAAGAAAAAGAAATGAGTTGAGAGCGAGTCGAGCTCGCACCGCGCTGCTATCCTCAAAATCGTTAGGTTCTTCAAACGTTTGCCGTTAATGTACGACGTGTACCATGACTATCAACAAATGTGAGGTTATAAATGTAATGAAATGACATAAAAGTTTTGAGTTTTACGTTCCACTCTTATACCGGCTAGGCTAGAGCAGATTGTGATGATGAGAAATGATTGAAATGGTGAAATGAAGGTAGTGGGAGGAAATGGGAGAACACCGAGGTAACCCATGCACACGCTGTTTGTCCACCACAAAGTGCACTTGGCGCGGACTAGGATCAAACCAGGGCTCCATTCACCAGAGGTGAATGCTCTACTACTGACTCAAATGCGAGATTATGAATGTAGTACCCAATAAACATTACTCTGTTTTTTTAATATATAAGCGCGTCTGTAGATGCTGTGCTTGATTTACATCATCCTCAGACCAATTAAAGAGGTTAGTGTGTATTTATAAATGGTTTCAGTTAAAGTTTACCTTAATATAATATTGCTGAAAATTAAATTCCGAAACAATACTAAAACCTGTGTGTTGGTTTTCTTTCCAGGAACTTGCTGATTGCAGTGAATACCAACTGACAGTGGAGACAATTTCGTAAACAAGCGGACTTTTGATCATGATATTTGACAATGCTACCACCTCTTGGTCAAACGTGGACATTAATACAGCAAACAATGAAACGAGGAGCAATGCGACGTTTGAACCGGAGTTCGCTATGGTCCCGCTGCCATGGTGGCGACAACTTATATGGACGGTGTTGTACGCTGGAATGGTGATCGTGGCCACCGGAGGCAACTTAATTGTCATATGGATAGTTTTGGCTCATAAACGAATGCGGACCGTCACCAATTACTTTCTGGTGAATCTCTCTGTGGCAGATACTATGGTGTCAACGCTTAATGTGACTTTTAACTATACGTTTATGTTAACTGGATCGTGGTTCTTCGGAAGACTGTATTGTAAAATTGTGCAATTTGTTGCTGTGTTGTCAGTGTGTGCTAGCGTCTTTACTTTGATGGCCATATCTATCGACAGGTAAGTGGAAAATACTTGCTTCTATTCCACAGTTCTGATTCTATTTTGGTTTGCCATTCAAGTGTATCACAATTCTCGAAAGAGACAACACTTGCTTGTTAATATTAATTCATTTGGTGAATTAAGGCTGCTTAGTTACAAATATAGCACTATATTTTGTAAGTATGCTTATATATATTCAAAGTTCTTTGTGTTTCTGTTTAGATTAACTCCTATGTAGCCTGATTGTTGACTCACATGTTTCGTGTTAATGATAGCTTTGATACAGCACTGTGAGACATTCAGGGGTTATCTGTGTTACGAAGAGGTAAACAGGGTCTTAGAAAGCCAGAAATAACGGGGATAGGAACTGAAGTTCTGATCATGCATCACCAAACTTACAGCCTCTTATTCGTGCATACCTACCTGATGTATAATTTCTTGTTCTGGTTGTTCATATACATTGTAGTTCCTGCAAAATATTATCATGAGTAATATATCTCATATTTTCAGATAGAAAGAACAAACAATTCTTTCATTGTTAAAGTGAATAAGAATAAAATAAATATGTTGTGAAAAGTGAATATCCACTTTGGTATCAAAAAGCCTTGATTGAATTAAAGGGCATGTGGATTTTATGGAGTCGATAAGTTTCTGAATTTGGAGTTTTTGAATTTTTCCCCACTATTTTGATCTCACTAAACCTTCCGACATTATTCTCTAACACTGATCCGAATATTTCTGTCTCAAATATCAAATCTTAGGGAGGTAATAAATAGGCAGAACTGAAAAATCCAGGTTAAAGGCATAAAATGAGAACTAATTTAAGAAATGTGTTATCCAGAATTAAAACAAAGGCTGACTTCATCCTAGTTCACGAGGCCAATGCCTCTTTTGGTCCTGTCTAGAGAAGGAACTAATCATTTCAATTTGTTTTTAGCTATTTTGTCAAATAAATTATACGTGGCAGAATCATCAAATAAAAATTCTATTTGGACGACCCTTTAATGAACAAGTGATTAATGATAATTGTTTTAACATAAAACTTGAGTTTAATTATACCAAATCTGTTTCAAGCTTTCTTACAATAAGAGGTTGTTGCGGTACATGTCAGCCAATTTCCGTGCTAAATCATTCTCATTTCTTCCTGAAAATCCTATGACGAGGATTAATAATTTCTTCCTAGATAATCCACTATCAATTATCCCATTCAATCAATCAATTAGTGCTTTACTGAAAATAAATTTCCTAATGTTTGTAAACATGCTTGACTAAATTTTGACTTTGATCTTCAGCAAATATTTGATACGGTATGGTAATCTTACCTACGCATCTAAGAAGCACGCTAGTATCTAGTTGACTATTCGACAATTCAATATCTTTAGACCTATGCGGAATGTTAACATTTACAATTCAACATTGAGATGGAGTAAAGCCAATTATTCGAAGAATACAAAATTATAAAGGATACAATCAATCAGTGCTCCAGAAAGATTTTTCCAAAGAAGGAACGGGCTTAAAGTTCGGCAAAGCACATATTTAATTAATTATATATACATATAACATATATTACGGTAAAAATACGAAATTCGTTAAAACTTATTTTTTATTAGTTGAAACCAGGAACACCCCTTTACGGTGGGAAGCTCGAGTTTTCGGTAGTAAAAAGCTAGAAGATATTGCTTTAAGCAGTAAAACAGAGAACAAAAGCTCTGATTTCTAGTTACTGCTTTCTTGCTGGAAAAGTGAGTTGTTTCCGTTTGCCTGTTAGTACATTCTAGTTTTTGCAACAAGTTAAATTTGACTTTCTTTTTCAAGACATGAGATACAATAATATTTATTTGTTCTTTTAAGTATGAAACATTGCACCGAAGATGGTGCATATTGTCCCGATATATACCTTTCTTATTAGTACAAAAGCATTGCATACAAGATTGATGGTATTATTTTTACTAGTGCAAAACATTGCATACAGGCAGAACATTATATATACGCCATCTACACAAAACAAAATTATACAAACTTCAAAATATTTTAAGCAATTTCATGTGCTGACTTTCACTTGAGAAACAAAATAGATACAAATTTCTCAGAAAGTATACAAAGAACCGATTCTGCTTATATTTTTTCCTCTTTTTCTTCTATATATTGTTCTGACAAATTGTAAGTGTAACATAAGTAAGTTTTAATACAAACATGAAGTAAAGTCGACAAAACTCTTCCCTTTTAATAAGTATTTTTCACAAACTTATTACTACACAATATTACATTAGAACAAATTTGAAACTACAGTTATTACATTCGAAATATTAGTGGAGATAAACAAAACTTGTGGCTAATTTTGTTTTTAAAAGAAGTTCTGTTGTAGCATTTTGAATTATATAACTTGTTTTCACTTTTAAACACATTTTTGAACCACAGTATTTTGTGCAGTTGCATTTAACAAATCCTTTTCTACGTCCTACAGCAGAAAAAGTAGCTGGAGATTTGAGGGACAGTTCCTGTTGAATATTCCCATTAGCGATCTGATGAAATTTTCTGTAGATCAAATTCCGACTTTGAATACAGTCTCTGTAACATGCAGTCCTTTGTCCCATGTTCGTGTAAGTCCTACCTAGAACCACAACCAGTAAATCATGAGACGAACCTTTGGCCTTATCTCTTCTACAGGTAAGTAACTCAATCTCTCCAGTCCTTGCTACAGTTTTTTCTTCATTGTCAACGCATACGGCATCTAATCTTTTAACACGTGTGAGCTCGGAATTAATTTTCCAATCTTCGTATCTCGCTGTTTTAATTTTCTACAATAGAATTGCGTGCTTCTATTTTGTCAAAATGTAGTGTATTCTGCTTAGGTATACTGGCTTAAACAACTTACTCAAGAAACAGTCTTTCCACGGAACGTAACTTCCAACAACACTTTTACTCATGATGAACTTACGAAACACCACAGAATACCGATATGAAGAAAACAGAAGTTGCAAATATTCCACCTCAGTCACAACTCATAATCTCTTAAGAATAGTACCCACACAAGGGCATAAAACATTTATTTATTTATTTATTTGTTTCTACCAATTCACTGCTTCTGAAAGTAGCTTCTACTAAAACGCTTTTGCAAGTACTTGAAGTTAGTAATAAAGCAATAATAAGGCAAATTGAAACAACTAATTGTTATGAAGAAAACAGTATCTTCTATTATACATTTTGTTAACAAAAGCGCGTGTTCCTCACGACAAATCGGAATTTTTTAGTTTTAACGGGGCCGGATTTAGGGGGGTGCGCCGGAGCACGTGCACCTCCTCCTTCTGAATATACACTATTTGAAGTGAGAAATTGGCAGTGGAAATAGCAATACTTTCCTAAAATTTCATGTCATGTTTCCGTTTCGGGCTTAAAAGAAAGCGGTTTTCCTAAACACAATAGTTTAAGTCAGTTCCTCATACACATCACAGATGCCTAAAGGTATTTAAAAAAATGAAATTTGATTCAAATGTACTGATAGTTATTGGTGCATCCCTCCCCCCGAGAAAATCCTGGATCCGGTCCTGTATATATATACTCTCCATTAAAGTTGATAAAAGTATCATCTCCACTATATACCTTTCGTCTGTCATGTGTATCACGAGAAAGGGTAAGTTGCATTTGGAATCTATTACCCGTCTCCAGAATACTAAATATAGTTTTAATTAGTTTCAAATATGATGCTACCACTAATATTACTACTGTTCCTACCATCATTGTTTTTGCAGATTTCCTTTTCCCCTCTTTCTCGGGTGAGAATGTGGGAAATCATTCTCCTACGACGTTCTCTAATATGGCTATCTTAATATTGAAAACACCAGTTGTTTGCAGCACATAAGATGTGTAAAGTGGTCGTACTGAGAATATGTATGTGGTGTACAGTTGTTCCTGATGGTGTGTTAAGTGATCATCTGTAGTGCATCAGATGGAGTAGCGCGGAGACCTGTGTTGAAGCGGCCAGAAAAATAGGATGACTCTCAGAGTTTCAAAGTGGTCTAATTGCTGGTGCACAGTAAGTTGCTGCGACTATATTTAAAGTATAGTATGTATTAAGTATGTCGCGAAGAACAATGTCCGAAGTGATTACGAACTTCTGGGCACATGACCAAATAACATTGGCGAAGCGTAACATTTGATGAAAGACAAGCTTCAGTGAAAAGTTTCACCGAACATTGAAAAGAATTATTACTCAGGGCTGTAGAGCGAAAGCGGCAAAGTGACTATGGAACACAATCACAACCTGGAATAGTCTATTGCGGTAATTGCAGTCCGACGTGATTTGTAGAACCAGAATTTAGGCGGTCGAATTTCAATTTCCAAACAAGTGATCGTCGCTATCAACGTTTTAGTGGAAAGAGATTGGTGTCTTGAAACATTCAAAATGGATGGTCGACGGTTGGAAGTGCATCATATGGTCTGATAGGTAGATCTTGTTTATATATAACAGATGATCAAAGAAACTTATACTCATAACTTTCTCCTTCCTATCCTGAAACATTGCAGTGGTTCTGTGGCGATATGGTCCGCAATTTCCTGTTTTTCAGTGAGTATTACGATTATGCTTACAGAACACATTCACACCAGTGATTGTAGACATTTTAGATGACTTTTGTCTTATAGACCAGAGATCCTACGGAAAGTGACACGGTTTTTCCAAAATAACAATGATTCCATTCAAAATGTATGTGTTATTGAGGCATGTATTAAGGAAAATCTGAACTAATTACATAATCTACCTTGGCCCGCCCAGTTCTCAGCCCACATCTCACTATTATGAAACAGTTGTGTTCAGTTCTGGAGCTCAGACTCTGGAGCACATATCCTCCTTTTCACTGCTGACGGAATTAGGTACTGCACTGCATGAGGGAGAACATATTATTATCCTAGGTAGAAGATCTTGTACGTCGAGCATCTGTTCTTATTTAAAAAGTGGAATTTATACTTCTAAAAGCTTTACTGTATCTGTCGACGCTACAAAAATTGCCTGAATATACCATATGAAACGATATTTGAAATGAAAGGTGCTTCCTTACTCAATTCGAAAATATTTGTGATGATATACATGTTCTGCTGGTGCAGTGGATATTTTCTTTTTGTTTTTCTCCATATTTTCAGCAAATAATAACGATATTTCTTTGCTACAGATTTGCATAGAAATGTTTTGGGACAACTGTTCAGATAGTTAGGCCGTTTTCTTTAGTAGAAGAATTTCTTAGTCGGAATCTTACACGGAATCTTACAATCTTACACGGAAATTGATGCTACTTAGGCTGTCCAATGGGCTAAAAAATCATAGTTAGCTAAGAATAATTTTAGAAATCAAGATACCCTACAGGGTCACTGGATGGGTATCCTTGTTAATAATTTTATTTATGCCATAGCTGCTGTAATATACTGTATATTAAACACTATAGTTCTCAGACTGATTTCAGGACAGACAGTTTTGCTGTTTCTTTAATAGCAATTTATATATAAAATGAAGGTATCTATTTCTTAAGATCACTGGGTGGGTAGTACTAATATCATAGCCACCGCAATGAATGCAAATAATTATTTTTAAGACTGATGTGCATTAGAGGTTAGCAACCTATAGATGCCGTGATGTGTTCCTTTATGCATGTGACGTAGGAATTAATGAACTTAATAGAAATTTATAAGATTATTGAAAGGGTAAACTGAAGAATTGTAAATCATATATATTTTAATGACTTTTACTGTGTCAGATATAGGCGATCCGCAAAAGATTGTGCCTTCTCTATATCCGCTAGTGTTTCAAGTTTCAGACTTTCATTCTTAACAAGGGTGGATAAATACCAGAAGACCGTGTGTTCTATATTAATAGTGATTTAGATATTAGTTTTGTAATATTAATATTGGTAAAGGCAACATCGGCACGTGTGTATTGGATACAATTAACAGTTTTATAAATTTTAAGTTCACAGTTGAGAAGTAGATCGATTTAAGTTTGCCAAGTTCATAAACATTAATACCTCATTACAGTTCCTCATTAAGAATGTTCTCCCAGAAAGAAAATACCAAATGTATATATTTCTTAACTCAATCCTATATGTTCATTCTGATTCTCCGCTAAAACGTACTGGAGGAAACTTATTCGTTGGATTTACGTGGTCTCTACCACAGAAAACAAACAAAATAGCAGTTGAAGATACTAAGCCACTAACTGTTTGAGCAGTGAAAATTATTCGCAGGGAACTCAAGGTTTTGCAATTAACAAAATGTATTACTCGGTAAATTCAACAACC
Organism: Thermobia domestica; assembly: GCF_964235325.1. Classification (NCBI taxonomy): domain Eukaryota; kingdom Metazoa; phylum Arthropoda; class Insecta; order Zygentoma; family Lepismatidae; genus Thermobia; species Thermobia domestica. The sequence continues at coordinate 233,364,117 of NC_137454.1, read as the reverse complement.
TCAATACATTAATTAGCCCTTCCGTCTCAAGGGAAAATCTGCAGCTGAATAATTATTTCTCTTTACTTTAGTGCAGTTATAGTGAGTGCTCTGTTTTCGACTACTTATAAAGTGTGCACAAAATAGTGTTCCTCTAATGATTACAAGAATGATCTCTGTTGTTATAAAAGGTGATCTCTGTGGTCAGATAAATAAAAGGTTATTTGAATTGTCAATACTATCGGTAAAATTATATTCTGGTGTTAAGTATTGTTTGTTGTAATGTAATTTTTGAGGTCCAGGATCGAATCCGGACCATAAAATACATTGGGGTGGATAACTCTTTAAAAAGAAGTTCCCCTGACATATATTCGTGGTGATAGCAGATTAGCAGAGGTTTTCAATCTTTAATAATGTTAAGCCTTAGAAAGAAAAAGCGCTACGACAGTAAGAAACAGTATCTGCCTAATAGGAACTCGAAGTTATTTTCAATAGCTAAATATAAATATATTCAATCCAACGAAACAATTGAAAAGTTGACAATTTGAAAGTAACAAAAACCCAAACCAATATAAACATTGGTTGGTAATTAACACAAATAAAACTTATAGAACATTATTATAGATACCTATACAATGTATCAACAGTTGAATGACGAATATTACTAGAAAAATTACAAATTGAGTACAAAGTTACTATTTTATATAGTATCAAATACAGTCAAAACTTATACCTTACAATGTCCACTTTTGACCCCCCACTAATCGGGGCTCTTTGGTTCTGGTACATTTAATGCTGCAGCCCCCATATATAAATTGCAATTTGAATTAGCTAAGATCTCAAGCATGAATGGCTATTAATCATTATTTCTTTAGACCGCGTTAAATATGAAATTAAATGGAATCATGAAAAAGTGACTATTAAAAAATAAGTATAAATCTATACTTACTTCAATGCTGCTTTATTAGCTGTTCCGCCCCAGAACTCCACTGGTTAATGTAAAGGCGAAATGCAGCCAACACAGACCAATTATAGGAAAAGACCAAACTTTTATATATATCTATATTCCAATTATATATGCCACTTCCAATTATATATCTATATTCCACTTATATATGTCACTTCCAAAAATATAAAATACTTAACCAATCTAATCTCCCCAACTCACACTGATCAATGCGACAGTCTACATCTGCAAATATATCTTCATTCAAAACGTTGGGCTAGATGCCGATGGCAGAGCACACTACATCCAGCATACAAGACTGTGGAATAAATTGTATGCGAAGCTCAAAGTGCTCACACAGCGACAAAATCAGCAATACTGGGAAGACACTTTTCGAAAAGTCTCAAGAAATGGTCGCAAATTTGGACATACTCTAAATCCTTCCAACGTGCAACAAACGCTTCCAGAGCTAGAGTCCTCCAAGGACCACAAGGACTGACTCAAGACCCTCAGTCGTAAGCGGATATTTTCGCTGACTCTCTGGAAGAACAGTTCCAGCCCAATAGAGCACGTCTTGATCCCTATCTCAAGCAGCACATACGAACGACACTATATAGCATAAATTCACAAAACTCCACATATGACATCACCTTAGTTACACCTCCAGAAATAGAAAGACATCAAATGTCTGCCGGAAAAGACAGCATCTGGGCCCGATAGGATTCGATCTGAGATCCTAAAACATCCAACAAGAAAACTACTGGTGTTTCTAACCTTTTTATTTAATGCCATTTTTCAATTATGCTATTTCCCGAAGACCTGGAAGGAAGCTCGTATTATCACCATTCCCAAACCTGGGAACAATTTACTGCTCCCAGAAAACTATAGGCCGATAAGTCTTCTGTCACACCTGGGTAAACTCTTTGAACGTGTATTTCTCTGGAGTAGTGCTCTCAAACGGGTCGGGTCGGGTCAGTCGGGTCAGCTAGAGTCGGGTTACGGTTCGGGTCAGCTCGGGTCGGGTTGGGTTATTCGGGTCGGGTCAATCGGGTCAGTCGGGTCAGTTCACTTTGGTCAACTGAGTTTAGGTTGAGCTTAAACTCGGCTGGAGTCGAAAGCTGCTGTTTTTCACTAGCTGCCTAATTAAAAATTGCAATTTTCAATTGATTTTATAGAAGCCATAAATCTATTTTGAATACTTGCAGCTAGTGCTTTTATGGTAAATGCTTATTTTTGTACTTGTGTGTACTTTAATTTGTAAATGTGGAAGATTGATTTTACCAATCAACTGTAATATTAATATCTACGCCAATATGGAGTTTGGATTTAGAACAAAACTAGAAGTTGTTTAAGCAAGGCCAAAAGAAAGATTGGATATGGACGACCAAGCCCAAGCAGGGCCGCACTAGCTCAGTGGTAGAGAATTCATCTCTAGTGCATGGTGTCCATGGTTCGATCCCAGCTTGTGCTAAGTGGGCTTTGTGGTGGAGAAACGGCGTGTAGTGAGATTTCTCGAGGTTCTCCTGTTTCCTCCCACTTTCTTCATTCCACCATTGTATTCATTTCTCATGGTTACCATCTCCCTTAGCCTCGGTGCAGAATCGAGGGACCTTAAACTGAATATTTCATTTTATTTCACCAAGCCCAAAAACATCGATACAAGAATAAGATAAAGATTGGATATGCAAGACGAAGTACATTGTAATCTTGCTCTTGGCCTTGCTTTGGTGATCACGAAGTAGCGATGATCATATTTTCTTGCTTTCCGTATAGTATGAAAGACCATAATCAAAATCACACTTGGTCTTCATTTGTACCGATGAGGCGAGCATTCTTGGCTCTTGTATAGCATGAAAGACCACCAAGACTACGAAAAGCAGGACCAAAACTTGACTGTGCAAGACAAAGAATAAGACGCAGTATTGATGACCAAGACCCAGGGTGCGAATTGTTTGAATTTCATTTGTTGGGCTGAAAGTGATGAAATAAAATTAGTACTTTATAATTAATTATCATACTGTATTTTTAAATTTTAAATTACAAAATTTATATGTATCTTCTTACTTGCAACTATATATACTGTAAAATATGTTTTAATTACCGAGAAAGAAAAATCAAAGTGGCGCGGGTCCCGGAATTATAAGAACCTATTTTGGAATGAAAGTTGAAGGGTTGGAAAAAATCACAGGTGTTCTCCCGTTTCCTCAACCCTTATCATTGTAGTTAAACGATTTCCTTTTGTCTCCGCCAAGAGACTCTTACTACTGCCGTCCGAGCAGGTGAGAACACTGATCTTGAATAAAAATTTCGTCATATAGAAATAAAGCAAGAAAAAAATAAATTTCTCCCACGTCGGACACTGGTATCAGTTATAAAAAGAAATAACCAAACCTCAAAAGTTCCAAATATTCATTAAGATGCATATACAAATCCCCCGCTTGATCTAGTTAGTGGTTAACGTGTAAGACTTCGGTACACGTGGTCCGGGTTTAATTCCCAATGGGAGTGCATTTTGGCGTTCACCCAGTGTCGTGACCTAGTGCTCTCAAACGGGTCGGGTTGACCCGACCCGACCCGACCCGACTCGTGTTGGGTTGTTGGGTCGGGTCAGTCGGGTCAACTCGGGTCGGGTTGTTGGGTCAGGCTACTCGGATCGGGTTGTCGGGTCGGGTTATTCGGGTCGGGTCAATCGGGTCAGCTCGGGTCGGGTCAGTCGGGTCGGGTTGTTGGGTCAGGCTACTCGGATCGGGTTGAGTTATTCGGGTCGGGTTGTCGGGTCGGGTCAATCGGATCAGCTCGGGTCGGTTATTCGGGTCGGGTTGTCGGATCAGGTCAATCGGATCGGATCACGGGTCAGGTCACTCGGGTCAGGTCGGGTCATCGGGTCGGGCCAGTCAATTCGGGTCACGGGTCTGGTCGGGTCGGTCTTCAACCCGACCCGACCCGTTGAGAGCACTACTCTGGAGGCTGAAACAGCATGTAGTTCTTAGAGACATTCTACCATTCCATCAGTTTGGGTTTCGTGCCTAACATAGTACTACTACATAGCTCGTGCGAGTAGTGGATCATTTAACAGTGCTTTCAACAGAAAACAACACACCCATGGAGTCTACCTGGACGTCTCAAAAGCCTTTGATAAAGTCTGGTAAGCAGGGCTATTATATAAACTTTACACGCAAGGTTTTCCAGATCGTCTTCTTCATTTACTGCGTTCCTACCTCGTTGGCAGAAAATTTCATGTGTCTGTTGACGGTGTTAAATCCACGTCTAGACCTATCAAAGTAGGTGTTTCACAGTGCGCTGTCCTTTCCCCGCTTTTATATAATCTGTACACGGCAGATCTCCCGACTTTACCACATTGCTTTTTCACACATATGCTGCCTTTTCTACGACCAGTAGCTCACTTGTGCAGTGTTACATATACATGCAACGTCAACTAAACGGTTTCCAGGAATGGGCAAGACGTTAGAGGATTAAAATCAATGCAGACAAAGACTGTGCTGTCATCCACAGTCGAAGACACATTCGCAGCACCTTGAATTTTAACCTATGAGAACGAATACATTCCTCGCGCCACGCACGCTAAATATTTGGGTGTGACTTTAGATCATGGGTTAACGTTCGCCTCACACATCAAGGACATAAAGCAACAATCATTACGCAAAATTTCTGCATTGTACCCCATCTTTCGGTGCAGTTCAATTTCCCATGAGGTCTGCGCGCACATATTCAAGATGATAGTCCTATCGACACTTTCTTATGCATGCTTGCCTGGCAACATGCTTTTAATAGTCATCTTCAAACACTCGAAAGTGTACGATCGAGAGCTGAGCTAGTCGTATCATCAGTGGTCACGGTAGATATACACGCAACAGCCAAATTCTGGAAGATTTAGAGCTCCCCTTGTTAGGGAAGTTTTACGACATGTCCATCATACTTTACCAAGACTTGTTAATCCGACACCGAATGCGGTCTATGGAACGTTCATCGCACGCCACGCAATTAATATATTTCCATAGCTCGTAATGACATCATCATCAGTAACTCTGCGACAGTTGCAGATGTAAACTTCCAGACATAAAAAACAATAGTAATACCAAACAAGCCATCTGCGCATCTGTATATATTCGTTATGCTATCTTACTCATGGAATCAGGGGCTTCGGCCCGATACTCTTCACAAAATTCCAACATTACCATGACCGTGCTTTTGTTGATATTGTAGCATTTTAAAAGATAGGTACTTACACAGTCAAGTTCCCTTTTCCTATTGATATATTGTAGTAGATCTGATTTTTTTTTTCAACAATGCCTTCTTTGATCACAAATAACCAAACTTTTTTTTCTAATATTTCAAATATCTGAAATTGAATTAACAATTCATTTGAGTTCTCAAAATGCAAACAAATCAGCAAATTGCGGAAAATATGTGGACAGATTTTTTTTTTCAAAATGCTGGCATGTCCATCTCATTGACTAAATATTAGGGTCAGATTGAAAATCTTGGTGATATTATAATTCAATATCAGCTTAATACGTAGGTAGCGTTGTTATCGGCGAGTATTTTAGGTATATAGAAAATCCGTTTTTCTTGATTTTCTCAGAAACTGCGCATGAGAGTTCAGACTCTTTCATGCGAGTTTGTTCAGCATGATGGGATTTATCGATTTGCTATATGTCTCATCTTTGGACATTTGCTTCTTTCGACTGCTAATAATATTATATAATTTGAAGTCAACTAAATTCCGTATCTTACTTCACCAAGCGCGGTTGTCACAAAATCGAGCTTTTCAGGAGAAACAGCACAAAAAGCGAAAGCAATGCGTGAACTTCATAATGGGCTCCCACCTTTCTACAATAGCAACAATTCTGAAACTAGCGCTTTTAGAGCTAGATACACTGATAGGCCATCTGTACTTAGTAAATATAATGTTAAAAAAAGTAAAAAGTGCCAGAAATGGAATCCCGCCCTTAGTGAACTAAGGTACGGAATTAAAATACATTCGATTAGTCTTGAAATAAGGATATTTTCTAGAGTCTACAGATTACATATTACGCAATTGGAAGAATAACTTCATTTACAGAATAACAGATACTAACTCTTCATGTTTGAAAAAGAACGAAAAAGCATTTGTTTTGTAATCATGAAATCAAACACTTCGCATAACACTTTCTTTTTTTCAAAGAAATCTCTCTTGTTTTTCATATAATTTTTGTTCTCTTTGTGTCGCTAAATTTAGTCTCTTTTCTTATCCTCTTCTCTAGCAACTGACGCTTGTTTTCTTTTATATCTTCTTTTATCTTTTCATTACTTTCTTTTCTTTTTTTCTCATCTTTCTTACTCAGCTTATTTTGAGGCCTCGAAGGCATCTTCCTAATGACTTTAGACGCGATCTCATCTAAGAAAAATGCATGACCAAAGAGAGAGAGAGAAAGAGAGAAAAACAACGCTGCGAAGTAACAACTGCACACTAAAGTTTCCGAATATAACACTTTTCTACTCTACTCCACTCTCTTTCTTTCGTTTTATATATTCTCTTCATATTTTTATTCCATTTTCTTTTTAGCTGATAAGAAATGTCAAAGGCAGAAAGTTTTTTTTTCACAAAATTGCTTCTGTAATTTTTCTTTTTTCTTTTTACAGTGTTAAGTAAGAGATCAGATCATTTGTTTCATATTAACGAAAGAAAGGCTTTGCGCATTGGAAAACATTTTAGGTTTATAATTCCAACAGCAAATCTTTTTTTATATTCGAGAATTTCAATGTATATATATTGTATATATCACCTCAACGTTTCACGATTGTGCACCGAGACTAAAAGAGATAGTGGTAATGATAGAATGAGGAAATTGGGACATAACGGGAAAATCCCGAGAAAAGTCATGCACACAGTGTTAGGCTACCATAAGAATACTTAGCGGGAACTAGGATCAAACCAAGAACCATGAGTGGCAGAATTGAGCTTTCACACTAAACCACCATGACCCCCATTTACTATATATATATAATCATATTATAGATTGTAAATAACATTCAGTAGAAGTGGAAGAATTCTTTCTTTCAAATCTTTCATAGAGACTCAAATTAGACGTATTCCTGTTATGAATAGAACCCGAACCTTTAAGCTAGATATGGGAATGCTAATAATCATTAATGGGTATTCCGCAATAAAAAAGAGAAAACTTAAGGAATGTGGTGTATCTTTGTATACATATAAGAGATTGCTTGAAACAGAAGCAAGTAATGTTGCTGAAGAATTCTGGGTTTTACTTTATTTGTTGTTTAGAGTACCAGTTATACTTCAACTACTGTTCTACAATATAATAATTTACTGTTGTGTTGTGGACTTTAATTTTGTGGTCATGTTCCAGTGCAACCGTTGCGCTAAATCTAATTTCTCTGGCTGTTCGAAACGTACGTTTATCCGGAAATGTTGCTTGCATCTGGTCTGTGTAAAGAGGCTTGTTTGCTTGACGTACACATCGTTACAATTGAATTGCTTGTCATAGAATATGCCACTCACATCATAACAAACAACTTCCTCACATTTAGAACATGTGTACAGAATATTAACCTAACTCACATCTAATAATATGTAAAAATGAAATTGATCTTATGAGTGATTGAATCACGGGAAAACGACTAAAACGTTCGAAATGAATTTTCGAATATGGTTTTCACCTACCTCGAACAAGGTTTTCAAAATCATGTTACTAGCGTTAGTTACCTGTTTCGCTGGGTTAAAAGAAAAACTAGTAACATGTTCCGTTAGTCAGTCACGTTTTACTATTCTCTGATATCGGTGGGTATATATATATATATATATATATATATATATATATATATATATATATATATATATATATATATATATATATATATATATATATGTCTCCCACTCTTCCAAATTGCGGGGCTGAATTTGGATTTAAACAGAGTCGGAAGTGTCACTGTTCATTTCAGCGACCCGTAAATTATGGATTCGACACTAATATCGGTCATTTTTGATCATTTTTATATATCTTCCCTGCTCCAGTAAGTTGCAACGTCAAAGAGAAATTACAAAAGCCATCCCAGTCTTGAGCCTTATCTATGTTTGAAAATTCGTAGAGATCAGTGCAGTAGTTCAAAAGTTATTAAGTCACAAATATAGTCACTTTCATATATATATATAGATAGATAGATAGATAGATAGATATAGATAGATAGATAGATAGATAGATAGATAGATAGATAGATAGATAGATAGATAGATAGATAGATAGATAGATAGATAGATAGATAGATAGATAGATAACAAAACTTCGTACCTTAACAGGATGACATGGGTAAAATTTATGCCAAAACGGGCTATCTCATGAGGCGTCAAATTAGTAAGCGTAAATTCAGTGTATAAACTTCTCATGATAAATAAACGGACACGTTCCAGTGCTTCGGAAAATTCCGTTTTTAAAAGAGAAAGGGAGAAGTTCTATATTATTTTCACGTCACACTGAAACCAACGTTATCTGATGTTTTGTGATTACATCACGGGAAAACAGATGACCCATTTGAAAAGAATTTTGAAACATAGTATCTACCAAACTTTAGGATTTTATTATGTCACTTTGATAAAAGGGTTTATTTCTAAGTTGGTAAGGGGTTCAAACATTTATGCCAAAAATAGATTATCTTATGTGTTCTTATCATTGTCCTTTCATTGTACCGAAGCTTAATCGTGCCTAAGCGGTTAGCGTATGCGCTTTTGGTGTGGTAAGCTTGGGTTCAATTCCCAGCGAGAGCTCATGAGGTTCGAGTCCCATGTTAAATTGTAGCTCCACTTCTCGTCAGATTTGTTGTTGAAAGGGATGGCAAACTCTAAATCAAACCAACTTTAATGAAATGCAAGTTCTGAAAGAGAAGAGGTTCAAATATTTTCCATAAATCCCTGTAACTTTTTCCATTACGACTCTGGAACCTATTACATAAACGACTAACACTTTCTGACTAGAGCAATATACTTATTTATCAAAACTTAAAAAAAGAAAGATTTCCAGTTTCAACAACTTAACTTCTTCCTCGGGCACTTAATGGAAACCGCATCTTAAGAACACAGATACGTATATAACCAAAAGTGAAAGGAGTAATTGTCGCTTATTTGTTTAGATTAATATCTTTTCCTTTCTCGGATTGACATCTATCCAACCGAGCACCTGCTTGGACTCAGTTACCAATCCATCTGTTTATCTTTTTCAGGGTAACACCTGTCCAAGTGTCCACCTGTCTCGATACTGATACAAGACACCTTTTCTCTTGTCACACTTGATGGATAACAAAAATATAACCTGAAATTTAACAAAATTATACTTACTAAAATTAATTGTGAATTTAACAATACGAAAATAGGCTATACACCTAACTAAAATTAATGATTAAATATAACAATATTAAAATATATTCAAATAAATCTAGACCTGCTCTTTTCAAACCCATGGCTTTTGGATACGACCCTTTCAGATAGCATTTACAAATATCATTATTTAAACAAAATTTCTTCATTAATAGTAATTTATGGTCTGAAACTATGTTATTGCTATCAGATAAGAAAAAGAAGACGATTCTAGGATGTCATTCATTTGTACTGAATTGAAATCGTAGGTTTGCAAAATATATAATCCTCTCCCTTCGTTTATTATTCGTAGATTAATGCTCGACATGCCTGAAAATAATAATTGCAAAAAAATATAATTGGCAATTACGTTGACCCGGTGTAATTTAAAGTATTCCTTGATCAATCAAGAACTTAAGTCTGTCATTGTTGCATTACATTTACATGTTTTAAAATTTATTACGTTTTTCGCTATTTATTACAACTTTCGTTCTATTAGGTTAATATTAAATCTAAAATGTCTAGTGAAATACAACCATTTTCGGTTTTAACAATGATACTTTTGAGATGAAAAAATGTTCTTGGTATCCTTTATCAATTGCTATATTGCTGTTTAATATTGAAGATTTGGAATTGTAGATTTTTTAACAATTTTTGATTAAAATAATAGGATGAAGACAGAGATGGAATCTGTTCTTGGGATGCTGGGTCCGTATCCGAAAATAATTTCTCATTATCTTTTACCGTAATTACTCTTGTACTTGTCGGCAGATAGACAGACAGACGGACAACATTGATGTACTATAAGGCGTTCCATGCTTATGCACAAGATAGCTTGGAAGTCTGTAAATGATTCGAGGATTATTATTATGTGTTTTTAATAATGACTAATAAATTGCCGTCATGTACTTTTGCGAAACGAATCCACTTTAGATTGTGTTGATTACGTAAATTGACATGTCACTGGAGACTAAAAAATGTGCGTTGAAAGTTGAGCTTATCTTTTGTCAGTCTCATCAAGTTACAGAGCCCAACAATGTTTTTCCTGCTTGCCTTCATCCTTCTGTAATCTAATTTTAGTTATGTTTGTGCCCAGTAGAGCTTTTAAATGTATTTAAAATTGACGTCATAAAAGTTTTGTTACATTATTAACATTGTACAACAACTTCCTCGTTATAAACTTCCCAAAGCTTAGGGAATCTTTTACGCACAGCGATGATTTAACTAAGTGAAGTTGGACCAGTGCATGTATTAACATAAAGAGACTACAAGGGCTGTATGCATTGTGCTTCTTCTGTCTCCGTTTATTATTTACAAAATTACTATATTCAAAGACTCTTTTATCTTGTGTAACCATGGATCGCCTTACGCAGAGTCGTTTTGAAGTATGATTAACGTCATACTAAAAGCCTGACTACTACAGGAATCTTATGTTAGTCAAACTCTTTAGTATGGCACTAATTACGCGTGACTCTGCATACGGCCCGGAAAGTCTAAACTCTAACTACTTAAGAAGCGTTTTATTCTAATCACCTTTATGAAAATGATATTTTACAATAATCTATATACGTCATGCATGTACACAGGAATTTGTTTCGGGGTGGGGTCCGAAGAATTTCAAGAAATCCAAATTCAATGAGAATAACTTATATTAAAATTTGTAAAATTACCGTATATAATTAGACTAAGTTTAATAGAAAAAAATTGCTGGGGGAGGAGGCTCGGACACCCTGCGTAAATCTCTGATACAGGCTAATAGGAGCCCTGATCGGGAAGGATGTGAATCAACGCCTGAAATATCCGGAGATAATCCCTAAGACCTCTATGAATTTTGATTTAGAATAAGTAAAAATTGATTCTTGGAAAGGAAACAATCTAAGGTACGGACGCTAAATATCTGCATAAACTAACCTATTTACGAAGAACACGCCTGAACTGTTTGAAATAAATTTCTGAATACAGCACTCTTCTCGCTCCAAGGTTTCTTTAGAGGAAATCTAAAATGATAGATTACTTCACGAGCTCCTACAGTTAGGGAGATGTAACGTGACATATAAACTTCGCATTAAATATTAGTGGACAGATATTTGAACGTTTTCGAAAATTCAGTTTCTTAAGTGTAGTATGGAAGGAAAGAGAAAAGATGACTATTTGAATAACAGCTTAATTACCGATTTTATATTTATAAAAAATCAGTTTAAGGAAACAGCTGAATTGTTGACATGATTATTTGAACATGATTAGATCAGAGCCTCTCATAGGGCTCAGGGGCCTCACAAAGTACATTCGCGAAGTGTCCTCTCAGGATTCGTGTAAAATTGATTCAAATACAAAGTTCTCCGTGGTTCAGTGTGTGTTGTACTAATTTTAGCTGTCCATACCGGTAATTTCCATATTTATGGGTCTTCATATTTCCAGAATTCAATCACGCACTACTTTAACGCTCGGACACAAAATTGCTATTAGTTTCTTTAGATGTAGCTGGACATGAATGTGGGCATACGCAAAACAAATTGGATCAAGTATTGCTTCTCTGACTACCCACCCCGGCCGCCATGTTCGATCTGCCATATTGGATTCAACTTCCAGTTTTTCAAATGGGAATAGGTGCAAAGATACATCAAATTCATGTACAATTTTCTAGGAAATTCATACGTGTAGTGAATTTTACCACAGGCTTTACCGTTTGGACGGTATTGCATGTTAAAACCTTCCGGACACTTCGCGAATAGACATTGCAGAGTAACATCAGTTACGCTTATGTTTTTGATGTTGACAAATCAAAACAATTTCTAACTGGAAAAATGCTGTAGTTATAAATAAACTATTTACAACATTGGTGTCGTAATCTTATTACATTTCTGTGAGTGATTGTTATCACTTCATTGTTATACTGTAACAAGGAAGTAGGGTCCTATTGTATTACGGTCAAAATGTCTAATGTAAATCCAGATACGACCAGATTTGGGTGAAGACTACCTCTTCCTTATTGACGTCTGTGTGTCTGTATGTATGTACTTTCAGAGAATATTTCCTCAACAACAAATTACTTAAAAGATTACATATGCACACGGGGCCCCTGAACAACGTTCTATTTGGTTCAATATTCGTGAAGTGTCTGATATTTAACATGCAATACTTGTAAAATAATACAAGCTACGGTAAAACTCACTATATCAATTTATTTTCGAGAAATTTGTACATGAATTTGAAGTATCACTTGCACCTATTCCCGCTTGAAAATTCGAAAGTTGAATCCAATATGGCGGATCGAAGATGGCGGCCGGGGTAGGTAACATGTGTCAGAAAAGCAATAATTAATCAAAATTCTTTCGCATATGTTCACATTCACGTCCAATTATATCTAAAGAAACTAAAAGCAATTTTGTGTCCGAGCGTTGTAGTAGTGTATGATTAAATTCTGGATATATATGAAAGCCCATGAATATGGAAATTTTCGGTATGGGCAGCTAAAATGAGTACAATACACATTGGGCTGCGGAGAACTTTGCATTTGAATCTATTTTACACGAATCCTGAGGGACACTTCGCGAATGTACCTTCTCAGACAAATTTTCTGTGAGAGCACCCAAGCTTTGACAAATATGACAAGAACGCTAGATGTAGCAATGTTGCTTTTGTAAAATAGATTGTTGGTAGGTACAAAGTTAAAATTTTTGTTCCTTCGATTTGTTTTCCATTACTTTAAATTTCTTAAAAAATGAAGAACATGTTTTGTGTACGAGCAGAGGATCACAGGGGAAGAGGTGGCAACTCTCTTCGATTTAAGTAGGATTTCACGTTATATTAATTTGGTTATATGTAGGACTGCTCATCCAGATGGTTTGACAGGATTTCAAACTTAAATAAAATCCCAATTGCATGCATAAAATTTCAAACAAAAGTATTTTTTGAAGGGTGCCCGATATTTCTGGGGTTGAAAAATGTTCTGAGGCTCTTGAGACACTTATAATTAATTACAAGAAACCTCTTCTTACTACCTATTAACGATTTTACTCTATAGCGATCAATGTTAAAATCGGAAGCATTTGATTTCTACCATTTCTAGTTTGAATATATGGTTAAAAGAGATGGCTTTAAAACGCTAAATCGGTTTTAAAAAGACGCTTCTCATTGTCTCTTATCGGTTTCGCTCTGAGTAGATCAATATTCAAACCGGAAGTTGCAGTAGGTTTCTTTCGTTTCTGGTTTTAGTAAAGAGTTAAGGATGAAGATTAAATGTATTCTTGGGATGGAAATCATTTCCCGCTGTTACCATTTCTGCTCTACTGTATAATGATCAAAATTAAAATCGGAAGTGGTTGATTTCTACCATTTGAATATCATCTCCGTCAGCGAAAACTATTCCTAACTTTTGACCTTCTATACTCTGGTCAAAATTGATTGCCATCCATCAAGTAGTTCGCGAGATATTTTGTCTCCTTGAAAGATGAGTACACATTCTTTTGTTTCCCGGGTGAGTGCATAGGGTAAATGCGTCTTCAAAGGAATAATAAAAAAACAGAGTTCTTAAAAATGAAAACAGTTGAAATCAGTAATACCTTGCGCTCGGCCAGACTGTGAATCGCACAATGGTAGAACTCAATGAAATGTGAACTAAAATAATTTCTCCAGTGCGTACATCACTTCGTCAAAAGTTTAGAATTGTCCTAACTCGATGGGTATCTAACGAATTGAGGAGGAAAAAAAAAACTAATATGGTCGTTCAATGTCTGACATTAGGGAAGGACACATAAGCAGATCACGAAATCGGATAATAGTGGGGCTTATTGTGTGACGGTTTGCTTCAACGCAACGCAAAGTCTGCATTTTGGTTTGCGATTATAGAGAGAGAAGTTTTTTTTTTATCTTTTCCATGTTCTGTGTTGTGTTACACTCCACAACGTTTGCAAAGATTGGTGCAGAATGTGGACCACTATCACAAATGGGCTTAGTAATATTTGACTTCGTTATTTTTCTGAAACGGAATAATAACTTTACAGTACATTATTACTAGCACCACGATTTTAATTTTTTCACACACCACATGCTGCAACTGCTGCAAGCAGACAGCTACATTGGTCGTCTATCAATGTCGTAGCCGTTCGCAGCCCATCAAACACAAAGCATTACAATTGGTTCCTCAATTAGCGTTTTTGGTTGTTTGGGAGTGGGTTGATTGTGACGTCGGCCAAGGATTTCATAAAGAAAAAACTTCTCATCACACGTCAGTGTTCTCTCGAGAAATTAATCCTTTCCCTGAAGAGGCAGTAACTAACAAGGATTTGCACATTCACTTCGTTAGCAGAAATTAACTCATGTGGGACCTACTCTTAATTACGAACATGTGGAAATATCTGCAAGTGTTTTCTGCAGTTGAATGTGTCTAACAATGTCTCACAAATTTCGCCATCACGTCAATAACCACTTCTAACCTCGTTTGAGGATTCTGGTACGTTCTGAATGGAGTCATTGCCGTTCTTCAATGTGTTAATCACCGATCTTAAATGTACTGACTCAATCAAGCACATTTTACTGAATGCCCAACATATTTTCCTGTCCACTCTACTAGATTTTATTCTAAGTTTAAGCTCATAAAGTAGAAAACTGTTCAAAGTTCCAATATTTGACTTGGACTTCTTCATTTTGCTGTTGCAATCACAAGAAACAGTATTTACACTTAGACATTCGTATCGTATCGTTGTTGGTTTTATCACCTTAGGATAATGAAAGAAACAAGTTATTCGGCTATTTTTGAAGTGTTTTTCCTTAAATATATATTTTAGTTTAGTAGAAGGATCCAGAAGTCGTAACGGAACGCTGGTCGGAGAGACGCAGGTCCTGCGGTTGTAGTTGTGTATTCCTAATCTTCAGTTCTTCAACAGACCGGAGTTTAGCCGTCAGGAGATGCAAATGTTTTATAGTCTTGCAATAAACTTCTTCGAATTGCCCTCAAATAACGTAATTTCTTCTTTTGGTGATGTACGTATATGTCCATGGTATAAGTATATGTATCAGAGCATTGTATGGTTGTGTGTGTGTGTGTAAGCTTATAAGCAGTTGCTGTTTCTGAATGTTATATAATGTATTTTTGTGATATTATTGTGTGTGACGAAGATCCCTTCTTTTGTCGTACTTAAGATGTGCAGCTGAACATGAAGAATCTATCTGTTATAATAGCGTTCTTAATAGGCAGTAGATCTTCTGAAGGTGTTGTGAGTCATTACTGTAATGACTCGAATGAAGATTTCTTTGGTTGAAACGTATTGACGGCTTGAGTAACTATATCTTGGATTATGTTTATTTTTTACTTCTTTTTTGTGAATTTTCATAGCTTATTTCTCCCATTGTGTTTTATTTCGTTTTTGCATTCCTAATATGTTGTTTTCCTTTTATTTTTCAAGCTCTAAACGAAAGGTAGGAAGAGCACGCAATGCCACAGCCACGTGGAAACTTAGTAGAACGTTTTTGAGTACCTGATATAATTTATTCACCCCTTCTACATTTGTAATTGTTATCGAATATTATGTTTCCGTAGATACTGCTTTCGGTTCCTATCATGTACTTCCTCTACTCTGCATTCACTTTGAAACTAATTCCTTTACATTCCACCAAACGGATATTCGTGTTTCCGTGCACTGATTTTATGTCATTTGTTATCAACATCTACATTGCCTCATATCTTTAGCTAGGGAAGCGTAGCCCCTCTACGACGTCTTTAAGCCACTTGGAAATTACTAGTTATTGGTTTAAGTAAATGTATGTTCAGAAGGTAAGTAGCCAAGAATGTATGCTGAGCTAAACTCTCCCCAAAATCTTTCTCATCTCCCGACTTATATTATTATTTCGATTATGGACTTCCATTATCCGCACCCGTATATACAAAATACTAATTCAGTCCATTCGGTAATAACATTCTTTTTGTTTTGATTTCCCTAATTGCAATTGTAAAATAAGTTAAAAACTGACTGAGAAATGTGCTTCTTTGCTTAAAATTACTCTGACAGGTTTTTGCAAACAAATTGAAAATTGAATGAATAATATATATTTTTTTAACTCAGAAAATCTCGTATCTACATATTAAAATGCTAGGAAAGTTTGTATGTTTGTAGACGTTTATATGTCTGTGGAAAATTCTTTTGACAATGATATCTCAAAAACCATAGGCTCTAGAAAGATGCCGTTTTCACTGATCGACTGCAAATTTTGTGTGGATTGTTCAGTTCTAATTCAATATTTAAGAAACATGGCCGTTATTTCTTTATTACAGTTTAGAGGTATACTGAAAGTGTTGAAATTTTTTTAAAAAGTATCATATCCTATGAGTTATACATTCCAACACCATATATATGTATACAGGGGTTGTATATCTCCCCGGCGTTTGTTTCATAGCCAAATTATAATGAAAAACGAAGGATAACCATTTTTCGAGTCTAAAATGAATCTTTATTGTTTGGAATAATTTGCGCAATGAACACCACATATCACTGGCATGATTAATTGTGTGTGTATATTTGCTTATTACATACTGTGTACAAGAAGAAAGAAAACCTGATCATACATGAATTAGAAACTACATCCAGAAGTAGGTTTAAATCTTGCAAACGGTGTGAGATACAAAAAGATCTTCCCTTTATGGTACCTCGTGCCGATTTTTATCAAGACGTCTTTCACTTGTGTCTGTAAAGGGACATGTACAGATGTTGTGAGGAATGACAAAGAGATTCATGCTCATATTTGAATGATGTTCTGTGTAAAGAGCGTAGCTTCAGCTATTCATTATTTTTTTTTAAAAAAGACATAGATTCGACGTAGATATTTAACATTCTTTCCATCTTTTCTCTAATTTTAAATTCAGGAAGAAAATAAACCTTTGAATATTGAATTATAATGGAGTGAACTAATTTTTCTTAGTTAATATTCAAAGTAAATCTGAAATTGTATAAAATGAAATTATCTTCCGGTTTTCCTCTGATTGGAAGATGGTGTGCCTCATCGATCTAACTTCCAGCGTTAGGGAATGTCAGTAGCGTGTTTAAGGGTGGATTGTATAATGTACTACCTACTGATGTCAGACAATACTGTTCATGTACTTTACGATCTGCCTCGCATTCTATCCCTTCTTTTTCGTTCTTTTTAAGAATTTGATAAGGACTGCAGATTCCGTCTAATCAAAGCGTAGGAGGTAACAAAGAAAACTATTAAAACGAAACGGAAGAGAGCGTGTCCATGAAAGAAGCCACTTTCGGGGAATTAGATATTGCCTTTTCTGTCTGATTAATATTCAAATCAGTTTTCTCTGCTCGTAATTGGTCAATTTAAACTTTCAAACTTACACGCCTTCAGTAAGTAAGTGCTTCATTATTGCAGTTACAAATTGAAACATCTGACGATCGATTTCCGTTACGTTGCTTTCTCTTCGATCTTTCCGTTTGCTTCTTTCCTTGTTTTCTTACACTGCTGTTCGTATTCTACTAAGAAAGAGGAAAAATACAAACTTCCAAAGTTTAGATTTGTCAAGGAAAGAATAGAAACTTCTGCAAGTTCTGTTATAGAACCAGTTTGGCTGATTACCTTCGAAAAGGTATAGCAGTTTTTATCACTTTCTCTTCTTTTTAATTTTCAATTTACACATCAAATCATAAATTACGATTATGCATTTTCCCAAGTCCTAGTAATATACACAGTCTGGTAAAAGGAGAAATAAAAGATATGAACCATCGCATTAAATTTTCTCTTTCTCACTTTTAAAATTGTTATGTTCCCTTTTTTCTTTCTTTTTACGGAAACATTTATGTATAAAATGAACACGATTATAATATAAATTTTTAGCCAACTTGTTCAGAAAAATTTCAGCACCATGAGTATCTCACTATCTCTTGCCAGCAAGGGTATCTCTATCCATTTTTTAAATAAGAAACTACTTTGTCATATTGCAGGACGTAAAATTTGCGGTCGCCAGGTTACCATTGACGACTAGAAATTTAGAGCTGGCGACCAGTGTTCAGTATGAATGGTTTCTGTTTAAACTCACAGGGCTGCGTAGTTTCTGTTTCACACGAAAGTAGCTGTGACTGAGTGAGAGAAAATACAGAATGTGAAGTCTTCACAACGCTGTAATTCGCCCCTTCTTTCCCACCTTCAATCGAAAACTTCATTGCGAGATTCCCAAATTTGCTTACAATTGTCACATTTTGTGAAGTTTCCCCTGTGGGTACTGCTTCATGTGAGAGAAGCTTCAACAGTCTGAACGGAGTTAAGGCTGCCTACAGGAATTCACTGAAGACTGGCACGCTGGGTGTTTTGCTGACAATTTCCATCAATGGCCCTTCAGTTAAGGACTTTGATCGGAAAACTACAATCGACAAGTGGTACTTCAGTGCAGATACAGAACCTTACAGGAACACGAAGTCTTGAAAGGTGAGGTATTTGTGAACATGTATATCAATTGTCCAAATTCAAAATTGTTTATCCTGAATCTAATTGTTTGACATTTGATGCCTTGATGTAATCTCTTTCTTTGTCAAACCAAAATCCGTCTGAGTGGGGGGGGGATCTCATAATTTGTACGTGGTAGATACTGGGGGTCATCATTTTTAAATTGGGGAGTGCGTCTGGCTGAAATTTTGCGCCCTGTCATATTGTAAGGCTGTTAGAGAAATATTTATGAGAATCAACGGGAAGGATTTTCGAGAAACCGAAAAGAAACTAATCTCTAAAAGTCAACCACTCTTTTGTTTTGTTTTGTTTTGTTTTTCGTATGAAATTTGCTACTTCATATTTTTGATTGTTAATGAAATATGTATTTCTAAAATTTGAACAAAATAGCCTAAGTTAGGTTTTAGAAAATTGTCTGAGAAAATTAAAAAAAAAAACACTTTCCCTTCGAGTAAGTAATTCCTTATGGATTTTTTTAAATGGAAAAGAATTAACTCCATGTTTTACAGACTCCAATGGAACATTCATTTATGACATGTGAAAAAAATCGATTTTTTGAAAAGAAAATCGTCGGAGAGAGCAAACCACCAGAATTAAATTTACGTTTTCTGGAATTTTCCAGAAAAATTATTTATTTCACACAAGGTTGTTAATTAAGTACTGATTTGGGAGAAATAGGCAAAAAAAATCTTTCGAGTTATTTTGTACAAACTCTCGTTTTACTTGTTTTATAACTCCAATAAATACCTTATTTTCTGTGGTAAGAAAAATCAATCGCATCTTGTCACTTTAAAATTCTGAAGGTTAAAATTCGGTCCAAAGTCGTTATTAATTCGATTTTTTTCAATGATAGTCATTATTTCTCCTCTGTTATCGTCCTTCGAAAGTGTTTTTAAAAAAAGACAAAAAAATCATTAATTATTTGGAAACAAAAACATGGTAAAACTAGTTATGAGTCATTTAGGCTTAAGAATAACGTTAAAGTTATTGGCTTAAAGTTTCTTACCAAATTACTCATTGCTGGTTTTCCTAATGTATATTTATAGCCTGCTATTATATAAAAGAGTAGAAATGGTTCATTCATCAGTGCATAGGTCAAACTGCTATAGGTAGAAATGTGAAAAGTGGACAAAATATTCATTGTATCGCGAAAACAAGAGGTTGTTCCTATCGAAATTTGAAGGGTAGCAATTGGTCATTTAAAAAGAATCGTAAATACAGACGTATATTTTGTAGGCTTACACAGATAATCGGAACGCCACGGATTCACCCTCAAATAAATGGTAAATACAGTCTTAATCTTTGTTCTATTCGTTATTTTTTTCATCATCTAGAATCTTTAACAAATAAACTTAATTATTTTGTACAGAGTATCACTTTAGTTTTACAGACTAGCAATCATTCGCTAGTCTGTATAACAAGGAACGCTTGACACTTGATAGCTTAGATGTCTTATAAGTTAACAAATTTGGAGTGCGAGTTCTCCGGAGAGGAACATGAAGGTTAATCTGCGATGGTAATAATTCACAATCCATTTTATTATTGATAATCTTATATAGGTAAAGTAAATCAGCACCGTGACGTCGTTTGTTATTGGTACACTCATGTCCAAAATGATTGTCGCATATATATAACTGTCTTCTTGTAAGAATATAATTTGATAATGATTTTGCAGGGTACTTTTAATAGTGATACTATGTGTATAATCGCGAAGTGTATATCTGTGGTAAATTTCGTAGGAAAAGAATTATAAATACAGAAATTAGAATGAGTAAAACAAAATGTTGCTAAATGGAAAATAAAGTTTTATTTTCGTTTTATTATTCTTATTTACTGCTCTTTTGACATGAAATTTTCCGCATACATTTATTTACCGATTATACACATACTAACATTATAAAAAAATACCGGGCGAATTCGTTATCAAATTATATTCCTAGAACAACATATTTATAGACATGCAGCAATAGTTTTGTACATAAGTTCATTAAAGACGTTAGCTCCTGTCTCAAGTTATAGTTGTAGATTACAATTCGTTTAATCTTAATTTACAATATTTATTTGCCTAATGGCATATATTCTTGTTATTTTTCTGATTATTCTTATTTGTTTACTTCCCCACAGACACTTTCTTAACAGCCTCTTCCAAAATCAGTATCTGAAATATTCTATAACTTTTTCGCCTAACACAAATAAAGAATGATTTTTGAAAATACATATGTAAAGAAAGTGGTGTTGAAAGGGGCTTTGTTTTCAAGAATAAAATATCTCACTTATACCTGAAGTTACGAAGATGAAACTCGGCATATAATTTCCCTCTTAAAAAATAGGCTGACTAAACACGTTTCATTCGGCGTTTTCGAAAATTCCACACTAAAATGGGAGAGTCAGTTTCTGTAACATTCGAAATTCTCACGATTTACTCAGAAAATGTCAGATACAAAAGTTCGCTTAGTTTGAAGGGTTCAAATTCAGTATTTGTACTCTTTATTTAAAATAATGGAATACGTGGTTCTGGATTCTTAAATGAAAAAATTCTACAATATTTCTATTTCTCATGATTTATTTAGAAAATGCCAAACATAAGGATTTGCTTAAGTTGGAAGTGTGAAATTCGGTAAGTAAACTCTTAATTAAAAATAATGGATTACGTATTTCGGCACTTTCGAATATTCTACTTTTAAGAGGAAGATTTTTTTTCTTTTTTTTTTCTTTTCGATATTTAGATCGACGTTCTCTATCCCATTATTACGGACAAACGTCCGACTTGCTTGAAGTGAATTTAGAAACATTGGTTATCACTTACCTGTAGCTGGAGTTTTATCATGCCACTTTCATTAAAATGCAAAATCTACTGACTAAGGGGAAAAAGATGAAAATTTTATGCTAAAAATAGGATTTCTCACAAATCCTCCAAGTTAGAAAAATGTAATTTAATTTGACTATTGTATATATGTTTTCAAGCGTCTTTTGAAATTTCTTTTCTAGAGAAGGCAATTTCTTAAATATTTTAATTTCCCATGTGGTATTCATAAAATGGCCAAATAAGTAAATGTTTGAAATGTTTAAAAATGAATTTTTGAACGTAGTTACGCTTTCGTCCACCTAACCTTTTATCAGCTCACCTTCGTTGAATAAATGAATGAATGATTGTGGTTTAATGGAGGACGTCGGTATCAAGTTTATTTATACCCCCCTCACGATCACTTTGGTAGAAATGCGTATTCTAAGAAAAGACATTAATTAAATGTTTCGCAAAGAATGACCCCTGCACCTCTGAAATTTGTTTATCAATTTGGCTTGAGCTGAGTTTTCTTCATTTCACTTTGCTTCAAATATGCATCGAAATGGGTGAACGAGAAGTTTGAAATACATTTTTAGAATACTTTCCATAACATACTCTTTTGACATTTCAGTTATGATATAATACGTGAAGAACAAGTGAACTTATTTACGTAGTTAGACAAGATTATTTGCACATGTATAAGCTATTCATAGATCCAATGCTGTCATATGCATATTACACATAGCCTACATATACGCTCCTGACAAATTTTGTCAGTAACTAATGTTATGTCAGGTTTATGTACTCCGAATAGCTTATGTTGGTTTATATTGACTGATTGACTGGGGGATTATTAGCTTATCTTGTTCGTCTACCAAGTTCAGCATGCCATCTATACAATTGAAGACGTTTTGCTCATACTCTATATCAACTGGAACAAATTCGGAAGAAATACACAAATTAACATAATCTTAGAAGACATGAACAGCAGAAAGGAGAGGTTTTTGGTCACATAGAAAATAAATATTTGTAATGAAGACGATTGATTCAAAAGTAAAAAAAAAAGTAAATAAAAATTTTCTACAAACTATTAATCAACTTCAGACACTAGCTTAAAAGGAGAAAAATCTTCAAAAGTGCAAAAAAAGGGGGGGAGAATAATTTTAAAACGCGCTAAAGTGTTATTATTATTAATTAAAAAAGATTTGAGGTCTGTGCCAAGCCAAATAAGTTATTGCGTAATTTAAAACTATACTTTCAATGGTAATTTTATCAGTCATTAGTTTGTTTGGCTTTTCACAGACTTCATTTGTATTGATTGTAACATTTCAGCGCTTTTAAAAATGATTTTCTTCTTCTTTAACGATTATAAAATTATATATTCTGCTTTTAGAGCTTTTTTTAAAGTCAGTTACTCATGCAAAATGTTTCTATTATATGCATTTCAGCACGTTTATGAAGTGGGTTAATTTTTTTTGAAAGTTTACTCTGAGAAAAAGATCGTATGTGGCGTACGTAAAAACGTAGGTTACATTCGTAAATCCTATAGTTTTTGGACTTAACGTACAGCAAACATATAACTGAAAAAGTGTATTTTATACGTACTTTCTGTATAAGTGTTCCGTATAAACGTACTTTCCATACGAACGAAAGAATTATATATAAACCGGTCAGGATCTTACGTATAGATGGACATATATATATAACATATAGCTGATATATGTAACTTACGTATACGTATGTAATATACGGAAGACAGTTAGATATCAGACATCCTGCAGCGCATGATGTATCATCTGAGCGGGAATGATGATATTACGTATGTTGCATGTGGATAACGAGTGCTCCGTACTGATTTCTGTAGTAAACGTAAGAATTCCGTATATTTGTACAATACACCGCTGTCCGGATAACGGATTTTTCTGTGCATTTTATTACTGTTTGTTACCCCAGTAATTTAGGTATGTACGTAAACTACAGTTAGGACATGCGTGAACAAATATTTTTCTGCAAATTGACCTATGCTTTACGGAATTATACATGAACGTAGGTACACTCACTTACATTATTAACACTGTTGCTCGTTAAGGAGTTTCATGGTATACCTTCAAAAACTAACATAGATTATATTATATTATTAGTTTAGATTATATTATTAAATTTACACGAGACCACTGTGAAATTATACCCTATAAATTAAAAGAAAAATGAATTATCAAAGCAGATGTTCTTTGTCGAGCTTATCTGTAAACATACATACAATGAATTCACTTAATGACGGGAATAATACCTCATTCATTGAGGTATGTCATGGCCTATTACGAAAAGCTAGCATTAGGTCCTAATGAAATTTATGTGAGATCATCGGAAATGTATGTTCTTTGAAACAAAAGAATCAACAAAATTGGTACACATCGAATTATGAATGAACATTCTCACAACATATACGTATTTAAACGGGTCGAATTGAGAACCTTTTTAAATTTTTGAAGTAGTTAAAAAAATAAAGTAAAGTTTATATACAAGAAGATACACCACAACATACAGTTGGCCAAGAAAAAACACAAATGAAGATTACCGAAACGACCAAAGTTCTCCCCATCACTTACAGTGAAAAAAAAAGAATCCGATCTATCCCGTCATCAGGCGCACGCGTATGAATTTATTTCGGAAGTGGTCCAACGTTTTTGGAGTCGAAATTCGATATGATAATACAAAATTATATTAAAATTTGTAAAAATTACTCCAGAAATTAGACTAAATTCACAAAATGTCGGGATTTCGAGGAATGTTCAGACCTCAGAACCCACCCTCTGCGTATATCCTTGCCTGCCAAAATCTAGAAAGTTAATTACCTAATAAGAACACAGTTTAGTGAGTTCAATTTTCATGGATAACATAAAAATGGAGTTAAATCAATTTTTCTTAAAATGATATTTAAGTGTGTGTATCATATCCCTGCCACCAATCAAATATAACGGTAAATAACAACTGCGAGATTCACTGGTTTTAAAACATAAAAATAATGAAAGTCATATATTAAACTGTATGAGTCATATGTTAAACTCTACGAACAAAATTATCATTTGCAGCTGAAACTTTAAGAGCCTAATTAATTTTTGATACTTGTAATTTTGCGTGTAGGTCTAATTTGGTAATTTTTCCAAAAATATGCCTGGATAGAAACTATTGGCTTGCCGGAAGAATATAAGGTATTACGGAATATAATGCACGGTTTATAGAAAAGTTAAATTATATATTTTAAAACTTCTAGTTTTCAGTATTTGATAGTCATTAGTATCAGTTCTGTAAGTAATGTTTCTGTTTCAAAAATACAGAATAACTTTAGCACTAGTTATGAAAAAAAATTAAAAATCCTATTTATTCTGTTAATAATGATAGAAAATAGTCAATTTATTTTTTCTAGAAAACTAGACAATTTCTGTTTAAATTTACAGTAACGATAATCTATATTCTATCCTTTTCTTCTTTTTTCCATGCATGTGTCAAAAAATTATAATTTTCCTTGCTGCCCACCAGGCATCATTCTACATTTAACATTACATTTTCTTCCTTTATTAACCTTAAATAATATTGGTTTTCTTTACTCAACTTTCGGCAGCTTTGCTGATTGATTCTTGGTTTAAACTAACTAATGTTCTTCATTCTTCTTTATGCTCAAATTTGAACGTCTCCTGCCGTTCTTCATCTCACTTTCATATTGTTCACGTTTCTGCTAGGTGGTAGCCTCGATGGCTCTGCGGTAGAGTGCTCAGGGCTGATTCGATCCCAGCTATCACGAACTATGCTTTTTGGTGGATAAACACCAAGTGTCTTTTTTTATTTTGTGGAGGAGATCTCCCATTTTCTAAAGTGTTTGTCATTTTTACCATCTCATCATCACCGTCGCCCTTAGCTTCGGTGCACAATCGTCGAACGTTAAACTAAAATAAAGAAGAATAATTTTCTGGCCGACAACAGTACAAAATTCCGTACAATGTAATTGCTTATCTTAACTCTATTTATAATCCGAAAGGTATAACGTCGTTGACTTTCCGCGCTTGGACCTGCTCGTCATTGGACGTGTGGTAAGAGGGTAGCCAATCACCCCTAACCGTCTACTACACTCAGCGAGCCACGAGTAACCAAGCTGGCCACTCCCCATAAACGTCACTACAACTTTTCGCGGGAAGTCAACGACGTTATACCTTTCGTACTATAACAGCCTAAAAGTACGATTTTCTTTTCCCCACTTTTTTTTATTTCTTTGTTTTTCGTCTCTGTTTATGCTTTCAGTTCTCACTCATATTCCAGATCTTTATTCATAATGTAACCATAAGTGGTTTTAACGTGTAAAATAAGAAGTTTTGATGTCAGCGATGGTTACGTACTTAAAAAACTACATTGTAATACTTGTCGTCCATGGAGAAACCTACTTAAACCAACTTTGTGGTGTGTGGTGTCCCCTTTCGTATAATACTAAAGCAGTAATAACGTAATGTTGGAGGTTACCTATGTGACAACGAATTAACTACGCCTATGATGATGCTTACCCGTGTTATTATTTTAAAGCTAACGCATTTTTATAATCAGACTAACCGGTGCACCCAACCATAGTGAAGCGAAAAGTAAGTGCACATGGAAATAATACTACTTATAGTAAAAAGCATTATTGTTAAGCATTATATAATCCATTGTTATTTACAGTAGTTTACTGCAGGATAGATGCATTTATTTAAGTTATTAAGAGTATAATAATTTATGTATAACTCTTTTCAAAGAATCTCTTTATTTTCTCCTTCAAACATTGAGTAAAAAATCTTTGAATTTTACCCATATCCATTAAATAAAATTTCTTTCTTGAATTGATAGTGATTCTCACAGAAATCCAAATACGAGAAGACACCGTGCTTCTGCATCACAAACATTCTTTATATTTTGTTAACGGAGCTGAATGGTCGGAATCCTACGTCTGGGTGAAAAATACTTGGTCCTATTCGAGGATATTTAAATATTTGGTGGACAATAATTAATCATCCCAAAAGTTCTCGTATCATTATTATTTCGTTTCTTTATGATCATTTTGTTACTTTCTCACTTCTGCTTGTCGTTTGTCTTTATTTCAGTGTATAAAATCTAACAGCAGACATTAGAATATGCAATTTTATTTAATTGTGTTACAAATAGTATAAATATTTTGACTTTAGAAAAATCAATTAAATCTCTTTTCAGGAGGACACCTTTCTTCTTACCATTATACCTGTTAAACGAATGTTTCTTGCAGCTCGAGTCATCACCCACCCTTTTCTCAAGCTTGAGTCTCAGATCTTATATCGTCTTGCTCCAGGTAGTAAGACTAACACGTTCGTATTTCAAGGAGACAGCATGATAAGCACATGATGTTCATAACATGAAACTTCTTTGTATTTTTTTTTTTAAAAAAACTGTACTTTTCGTAGCTTCTCTTCACACTTTAAGCAGACTTAGGACTGACCTACAATGAAACAAGTCGTATCTTTATTGTTGGTGGGCCGCGGTAGCTTAGTGGTAGAGCGTTCATCTCCGGTGCTTGGGGTTCCTGATTCGATCCGAGCTCGCGCCACTTGAGCTTTGTGGTGGACAAACAGCGTGTGCGTGGGTTTTCTCGGGGTTCGCCAGTTTCCTCCCACTTTCTTCATTCCACCAATTCATTCATTTCTCATTATCACCGTCTCCTTTAGCCTAGCAGGCATAGTGTGGGACGTAAAACTGAAAGATTTAATTTATTGTTGGATTTCATTATAACGTAATTTGTTAATACGAAAACAGAGTGAATGTTGTTTAACCATACACTCCATGCAAAAATGGTCAATAAAGAAGTATTACGATTTCCATTAGTGGAAATCCTGCTATTTCCTCTACACGAGCTGCAGACTTTGTGTTCTAACGAAATTTCTGTGCAGAAGAAACTGTCTTAACCCGTTTCTTTCAATGGCAGCCTGTAAGCCTGTGACACTAGTCAACCTATCCATGATCTTGAATTCTAGATTGTAATATGTTCTCTCTTCTAAACAGTGGCGGATCCAGAAAAAGGTGCAAGGGGCGTTAGCCCCTGCTGAAGGATAAAATACACTTTTTGTTTTATTTCAATAGATGAGACGAAAAAACTTTTCTTATCTGTTAATATATATTAGACTAATAATCTGTTGTTACTACAAACTTTTCTAATATTTCCAAATGTTACAACAAATAATATTTTGCGTACTCTCCAACATTCAATCCTTCTGCGCAAGAATGAAGATGTAAATAATCTGTGGTTCATCGGCGAATCCAGAATTGGTTGTGTGCGCTCCTCTCAAATGAAAATGTAACTCTTTTTTTGTGTGTGTGTTTCTTCAACGAGACGAGACTTTCAAGTGTACTGTTTTTTTTAAAATCAAGATATTGAACCAAAAATCGGTTCTCAGTCTATTATTACTACAAACTAGTTAATATCTTCAAGCGTTATAAATTTTCAAAAATAATAACTACTATTACCGCTTGAAATATCGTCGAACCGAATTTTTATAATTTAAGTTTGGTCCAGTTACGTATTCTAAGGAGAAAAGAAGATACAAATTTTTCTTTTTAAATGTTTTCCACATATCTATTCGTTTCATTTGAAGATTGGTAACTTCAGATAGTTATATCATAAAGAGAAATGTAGCTCGTTACTTGTAGAAAGTGTTTTTTATTTATTTATTTTCAAGAAAGAATAAGGGGCTGCAAGTACATCAAAATCAGCCAATTACGCAATAAAAGTAGATTGCCAGAGTATTCTTACGCTTAGTACTTGGGTCTTCTCCTGAGAAGATGAGCTCTTATACAACAATTCGACCATATTCATCGTCAGAACAGCACAAAGATAACAACAGCACTCTAAAGTTATTCTCGTCACAGTAAAATTATTAGCTGCATAGAAGATACATACAAGACACTCCCTAGCAGAAGCAATCTTTCTCTTTCTGTATATGTTTATGCTACTCGTCGAGAAATTTACTAACAGACAATGAAAGATCAAAACCAATGCAATTCAATGCCAATGTAATGATATCTCTTTAAAATCATCTTTGTAAAAAAAACTGCAATCTATCTCATTCTTTTAAATGTTACGTATATGCAATATATAGATCATAGTTGCTATGAAATTGAATTTCTTAAATTTCTGTTCCATAATAACACCCTGTAGCTGAAAAGAGACGAATGATTAACGAAAATGAGTGATTATGAAATAATTTGTGGGTTGGTAATGCGGGAGGGAAAAACTCTGAGAAAGCCCATGAATGTAATGTTGTCTACCACAAGCTCATTTGGCCTGGGTTCTAATCAGGGAACCCTCGTACCAGAGAGGGTCGCTCCACCACGGAGCCATCATGCCCCCACCCCCCAGAGAAGCTACTCACGTTTATCAATTTAGAATTGTAGTAAAGTAGTATGGCGAGGTCTTTGGGATTGGCGTGTTGCTGCGTACTGCCCTCATGGAAAAAAATGAAATTCCAACCCATTATGGTGGTTTGGATTCTACCTTTAAAGAGTAAGTTTACGTCTCGTAAACCCTCGAACCTATAAAAGATCGCTAAGCTCCAACCAACCAAACTACGTATGTAGCTGTTAACATTTATTTTCTAAAAACACTCACTAGTACTACCCATTTTCTATAGGAACAACCATTCGTTGCCATAAGAAAACCTTAAGTTTTATACAATTTGTATTTCGGACTTCCTTTTCAGTTATAACCAGTCGAGCAGGTCCGGATATCATGCGTGGAAGTAGATTCACAGCCTTTAACAATCATAACCATAGTCATACAGATTCCAAATCTGGGTGCCAAAAAAATTAATGTTTATTTAAAGTACCAGGATAAAAAAAACTATATTACAGCTGGCTGCTTTTAACCGATCCGGATTGTAGGATTCATCTATTATCTCAACAATTTACTTCCTACAGTCAGTACATATATTATTTCAAGGCAACGACGTATTTCACATGACTGCGAAGCTTTATAAACAATGGCTAAGAATACATATAAAACATCCGTAACATCCATCTCGTGTTAGTACATAGGCTGTAATATTAGCTTTCTAAATTCCGTAAAATCTATATTATTTAATAAAATAATTTATTTCGTACAAAATATAACTTAATACTTTAGCATTGGGAATCATCTGGGATACGGAAGTAGGCGGTGCTAAGCTCTTAGCAATTCATATTATGGTACATTTCAACGATATTCCAAAACACGTCTTACCGTCTATATTTATTTACTGCACAAAAGAATATAAATTTTCAATATTTTATGGCAGTTTGATTAAATAACCTTATAAATTCCTTTAAACCTCAAATTAATTCGATTTTACATTTATTAACTTTCACTGTTTATCTTGTATATCCATCAATCGGTCAATAATTAGAAAAATATAAAAATGCATGTATACAGAATTTAAAGCATTTTCCGCCCAGTGATAAATTTAGTATTCCAGAAAACCACAATTTATGGACTCATTTTAATAAAATTTGAATTGAAAATTGATAATAACATTTTAAAATTAGTAACAGCAAATCTTAAAATGAAATGAACAAGTATTTACGATAAAATAAAACAATCAAATAATGACAATCAGATTTGTAACGATCGTTTTTCAGATCGTTACACGTATTACTGTTTCTTTTCGCCATGGCGAATGATGTTAAAACCAAGGATGATAGACTTTTACCACTTCCGGTTTAAATAGAGGAAAGATCAAGATGTAACCTACTCTTAGGACACTGAAGCCACATATCTCTATCTCGGACCTTTTTCGCATAGTGGAGATCAATACCCATCCATTTGCAATAGGAAAATAAAGTCGAAATGAAACTTATCAATCTGATACTAAATCTGTACCAGAAAACTTTTTGTTACTATCTGTTACTGTTTTCACTTTATGGTGGTCAGTGCTGAAACCGGAAATTTCCATCAATTCTGGTTTGAACAGAGATGAAACTTATTCTTATGTTGCTTAATCCATATCAGAAACTAATTTTTCAGTATATCGTATCGTTTTTACTCTATGGAGAATAATATTAAGCCTCAAGTTCTTTGTCACTTTCGGTTTCAGTAGATATAGGTAGATAGAGGAAGAGATGAATCCTTTTCTTGGAAAGGTAAATGGATTGCAGGAAACTCCTATTCGTTTTATATTACTGTTTTTTGCTGTATATCGATCAACGTTAAAACAAGAAATGATTTATTTATACCACTTCTAATTTGAAAACAAGATAGATAGAGGAGAGGGAATCTATACTTGGAACACTGAATCGATTCTAAAAATCACTTTTTAATATGTTTTACCGTTTTGCCTGTGATGCGTTTCAATGGACGCACATAACCGCCCTATAAAACTGCCCACGATTACACAGTACAATTAGGATAGAAGAAAATAGTACAGGTGACTAGTTTTCGATACCTGGGTAATATTATATCTAGGTATGTGATGACATGAACTGCGAACGTGAAATAAAGTCAAGAATAGACCTGGCGAAATAAACCTTTAAGAGGAAGAAAAATATATATTTTTGGGACTAACATGGTGTTTCGTGTGGAGTATTGCACTCTAAGGGGCAGAAGCATGGACATTACGCAATAGCACTGCAGTACGACTGGAAGGTTTTGAAATATATATAAATTTGGAGAAATGTAGAGAATTATTTGAGTAGAGTGGAAAAGTTAGGAAGTGTTAGGAATAGTAGGGAAGAAAAGAAAAAGTTGAGATGTAATTAAAAAGAGGAAGAGAAACGTCTTGGGATATTCTGAGACCTGAAGACCTACTCTCTGTAGTGTTGAGCTGTTAGAGAACCTTTTCGGATGATATGCATTGCTGTGGGTCGTCCGCTACTGATTTTTGGCCACACCATTATTTCATCACCTACATATTGCAATAACTCCCGCATATGAGATAGATATGTTCGAGATCACGTTTCCTCCAGATGAAAATACGTCAATAGCCTGATTGTAAGCTGAAATGTTACTCGCCCGAGAAAATAGTAGCGGGCTACTAAACATGCCACCACTTATGATGTTCAGCAGCCCAGTTTCTGCAATCCCTACGCTGATGAGTAGTCTAAGGGTACACACCAAACCACACTTCTTAACATGGTATATACCGCTAAAGATTATAAGAAAGAAAGGCTAAGGTGGTTCTCGTATTTTTGTCTCCCAGTCCTCACAGAATAGTGTCATCTATCACTTTAAAATATGTTGCAAAGCTTCAAAAGTCTTGTCTACCACCCAACTAAACTTCAAGTTCTGCGAGACAGAGAGAGACAAAAGATGTGGCAAACGTAATTGGTCTCCTGAGACTAAAGAAACTAAGTCGCGAAGCTGGAGTTGTCTTCCCTTGACATCTAAAGTTTCTTTGAAAAGTAATTATATCGTACCTTAAGTTGTTTAATCAAGATCATCAGTTTCCATCTCCCTTAGTCCATGGCGCATCCTTAAATTTAAAATTGTCCTCTTGATATAGGGTCTATCCTATTCATATGATAAGAATCAGCAGTATGTTTTACTTAATCGTTTGTAAGTTGATTTTCCTCCTTCGAGCTCCTTTGTGGCTATATAGTTAACGTACTTGTCTTCGGCGGAAGAGACCCGAGTTCGATTCCCTACGGGAGGTTACATGGTTCGCATCCCATGATATCTCTTAGGCCAGATCTCATATAGCCTCGCTGCTGAACGGGACACTGAGTCCCAAATCAATCAACTACTTTTTCTCTTCCCTGATTTGGTTAAGCTGTATTTTTCTATTATAAAATATATAAGTGTTTACACATTTTTAAAGTTCGATAACTGTTTTTTATGTTTCGAATACCTTTTTTACTCACTCCTAAAATGTTAACGTGCATTTAGCAACGTGACTTTTCCTTGTGGATGCATATATCTTCCAGATATAAAAAAATATCAGAAAAAAAGAGCGGTTTCCTTTCCAATTTTCTTTTGATCTTCAACAAATTTATTCGCGAAGATAAGCCTTTGCCTTATCTTCATCTTACGTATAAGCTCGTTTAGTGTGCTGTAATGAGACAGCAGGAAACTTCTGTGGCAGTAGACACATTTGAAATTTGTTCCTGTAAAACGGTTTTATATAATGCACCATTTAACACATATTCTTGGTCCTTTTTCCAAATTTCGTTTATGTCAGTTTTGAGAATTTTTCACACAGAATAAAAAAATCACATGCTGTTGTTGTTTTAAATGCATTTTATTATTATTGTAACCAATATGCGTTCTGTATATTAGTTAAGTAAAAAGTAGGAAATACAGTAAATCTGCTTCATACAAGAAGTAAGAGCGATATACACAAAAGCGAAAATACTGTTTTAGATTTTTATTACCTTTGAATGGTGTTGAAGAAATTAGTAATACATGTAATTGTAAAATGAATGTTTGATCTATGTATTTTTTAACTTTCACATTCTATTTAATAAAAATTTCACCCAAAAATATATCGCCAATATAAGAAACAGTTTAACCTGTGTATGTATACGTGTTCTGATCCTGAATTTGCTTCTCACGACTTTTGACTGCATTTATCATGTAAGCGTTCTTTACATGCTACTACCTAATGTTATCAAATTAAATTAGATTGTGGTAATATTTTCCTTTATATGTTACTACTATTTAGCACTTTAGAGAAAATTAATTTACATGCAAGTTATTTTATCAACATAATAAAAGCTACCTATAATTACGTCGCAATGGTCTCTCTTTCCTCTGGATATAGGTGTCCCTCCACATATCTTGTGCATGAGATCAAACATATCAAAGGTGAAAATATTTTTTTTATAAAAGACGTAAATGAATAGAAAAAATAAAGTGAATGTAATCATTGTTAAATAGCAGTGTTACCAACAGATCATGAGTATTTCCCACTCGAACAGGGCTCACCGTCAGACGTAATGAAATTCCAGTAGACATATATTTAGGGTTTCCAGACGTCCCATTTTACCAAACGTGTCCTCTTTTTCTAGCTCCGAAGATAGTCCGGGCGGGTTTTTAAGAAAATGAAGAAATATCCTCTCTTTTGGATACAGACAATTGCTTCAACTTCAAGATTCAGATTGTAAATAATTCTTCCTTTATTCAAATTATAAATATTATTAAAATGTTCAGTTTCCAAGCAAATACAACACATTTAACCTGTGGCGTACGAAGGAAGGAATTTTCTGGTTGTACCGCACACCCTACACAAGAATGTACCATATTAAAGTAAGTATGACGGAAAGTAAAAATCGCTAATGCTCTCGCCTCCGATGCGAGTGGTCCCGGGTTCGATTCCCAGTGGGGCACTCGGTCGAAAAATTGTAAAACACTTTTTCAGGCCAGCCACCCCGAATGAGGTTTTCCTGGGTTTTCCTCATTCACACCAGGTAAATGCCGGGGTAGTACGTAACTTACAGGTCTCAGGCCGCTTCCATCCTTTCCCAATTCTTTCTTTCTTTATTTACTCCGGGGAGTGTGCTCGCCAAGGGACGTCATCACTCAAACGTGACGGATTCAATAACCTTAGATGCCGAAAGCCCAGAAATCTAAATCCTAAAATCCTAAAGTCAAAAAGTTCCTAGAATGTTGTTGTAGTTTTGACATTTGCGATCTAGTATCAATGAATCTTGTATGGTACATCGTTAGGTTCCC
The DNA here is from genome assembly GCF_964235325.1 of Thermobia domestica. Lineage (NCBI taxonomy): Eukaryota > Metazoa > Arthropoda > Insecta > Zygentoma > Lepismatidae > Thermobia > Thermobia domestica. The sequence continues at coordinate 233,329,913 of NC_137454.1, read as the reverse complement.
TAATTATGAATTTGACAAGTGTGAATAGGCCATAACAGGCAGTGTACGAGTACTGTAGATGAACGTAGGATAATGTGGATGATCAATTGGTCCAATGTCGTAATTCGAACAAAAAATCAAACAATCAAATTCATGTTAAAATTTGGGAAATCTGCTTTATAGACTTTGATACCCTTAAAAACAGTTTACGGTGACAGTGCTTTAAAGGAAAAGTGGGCCTCAAAGATACCTACAATAGAAGGTATCAAAACCAACGCGACGTCTGAGCTTAGGAAGACACCAAAAGAGGGCTTGTGTCGGTGCTTTCAGCAATGACAAGAACGATGGAGCAAGTGTGTGTTCCGATGGGACTTACTTTTTAAAGCGATTAAGTAAATGTGTACTTCTATTGTTTAAATAAACAGCTACAACAAAATTCTCGGATGTTTTTGACTGCTCTTCGAATATAAACCGAAGTGAATCGAACTTGAAAGTTTCCTTTGTGCGAGACTGTGAAATATAGCCTTTGTTGTTCAGCCGAACTTGCTGACTAAATACTGTATAATGATATTTATCAATCACACGACTCAATTTCGTTCAGATTCGGCAAGGAGTTACCAGGAAGTAAACTACCACACACACAAACACAAACACATATACTTGGAGTGAAACTATAAGCTCCCGTATGCTTACGTCGGGAGAGTAAGAAAAAAAAAACGTTCTGAAACTACATGAGCGTGGGTACTTGAACGGCACCCTCCCATCCTTTAATTAATTCGTATGTATGTCACTGCAACTGTAGACATGAGGAAACGAGTCATATTTTCATAATCGGCATTGTAAAAGTTTAGCTGCATAAATTATATATTTTTTTTTTCGTTTCTCAATAATACATTTGTCGAGTAATATAAATCTTTATATGAAATCTAAACATATTCTCTTCTTAAGTCTGTAACGTGTACCATAATTCTATTAAAAAATAAACCTCTTTATTTATTATCTTTTCGCTTTTATTTCTTAAATATTTTGACTCTAATTATGATATTCGTAGTTATTGTTATTCTTTATAATAATGTGAATGTATATTTAATCAGTGGAGGCTCTGTAACGTAGTCACAAATTCACGCGCCTTCCCAATTGATACAACGACAAATATTTTAATCAAACAATTAGGGCATTTATTTCTGTACACGACCCAACACAAAATAAAAAGTCTCTAACCTTGATTGATGTTGATGCCATGGATTCCATGGGAGATTGAGATTTGGAAACATAGCTTAAATCATGAATCTTGATGTTCTTTCTCTTCACGTGTTTTGACTTGGCTATTTTTAGTCTTCGTCCGCCGTATAGAGCATACTTTTAAATTCCTGCCCTTATGTATAATATAATTACACTTTTACCTTGATTGAAAATTTGTTTCCTATCTCCTTGCGCCAGCCGGTAGTTAAGAAAATAGGGTGGAGCCTCTTTACACTCTAAGCTTATGCGCGATCCACACGATGAAGGTGGGATGAATTTTCTGCTTCTTGCACAAAAACAGACTCATATTGTTTAATTACCAAAGAGACTGCGTAGTACATTTACATGCTTTGCGATATTCATAGACAAATTATTATGGAGGCAGAAATAAAATACTTTCTTAATCCACTTCACAATTTTGGAATTTGGTTTCACTTGATGTATATTTACGATATTATTATTATTATTATTATTATTATTATTATTATTATTATTATTATTATTATTATTATTATTATTTGAAGGTATTTAAGAACCGAATGCATATTCTTGAACTCTATTTTAAATTAATTTACCATTGAAATGTTACTGTGAGCAATCAGCATGTGAAACCATAGACAAATGTGTGCTAGATTTATAATTCAAATAAATAATTATTAAATAATAATAAGTAGAGACTATTAATGTATCATAAGTTTAACTCGGGAAATACTCATGGTGGTTCAGTAAATTAGGTTCCCGTTTGACTTGTGGAACTTTAAGTATATTTTGAAGCATTTTCATGGATATACGTTTAGCGAACACGCCTTCTTCATGAGGCAAGCGAATCTGATTCCTGGTATGAGCACATGTGATTGAGATTCTACGTTAAACAATAGGGCAATGTTTTGGAGCTGAAAATAAATGGTCAAATGAATTACTCTTTTGCATTAGAAGGGAATGAAACCGAATGAAAATATTATCGTTTTCCCTTTTTTTAAAGTAATAAATATACAAGAAATGATTTTAGTTAATTTTTTACCATTGTTTAGTGATTTTGTTTATTTCAAATCAGACATTGCTAATAAGGTGTATGTTTAATCGATATGTAGCAGTAATTCCTATCTCAAGACTAATATGTTAGCTGGCAATCATGTACGTAGAAGCATTCTAAATTTGTAGCAAGAGGTTTACCAATGAAGGGAAAAAAATATGGAGATGAATTGTATTGCAGAGTGATGAAAACACTATCCACTCTTATCTTAATCCAAGTAAATCCCCAGTTAGTTCGATTTTGAATTAAATTTAGTTAGCCATTTAGAACATTCTATGCTCTTGTCCTTCTTTTCAATTTGATTAACATGCCAAAGAAGTGCAAGATTTACATAAAAAATGAAATAATCTTCAAGACCCTTCACTAAGCATGTAAGGTGGCAGTTATAATATATATATATATATATATATATATATATATATATATATATATATATATATATATACATCACTACAGAGTTCTCATCTGATCGTCAGTTTTCCAAAACTTTTGCCTCTGCTCAACTTGTCCTTGACACTATGTATTTGGTTTTACATATTTATTTAATTCTTTCTTTCAAAAAGTGGTCTTCAACAAAATTGTAATAGGCAACTGTTTATTGTTTGAATACTGTTCTAATAATAAATCATTTTCTATCACAGTTCTCTCCAACGTGTTATTAGCTCTTAAAGTTTGCAATTCTGATAAACTTACACGGGAACTTACATAGTATTACCAGTGGTGGTGGAACAGGTCATAAACTACTCGTGTTACTTGGGTGACGATTTTTGTGCGATCTGGACCTGGGTATCGTTTCTCAGACCCAGTCTGATCCAGTGACACTGTTTGGACTCAGCAGCATTTTTATATGCTGATTTATACACGTCCATACGATTAAACTTTGATGATTTCTTTGATGTAAGAAAAACACTTAATTTAGTTTTTTTTGTGATTCTAACTCTTTTATACTTCTGGTAAATTTTGTAGTTATCTTTCAGTGCGATGTTTTGACACACAAAGACGCACGCAACGAACGAGAAACAAAATTTATATTCAATCAGAAGACGAAAAAAATGGTGTTTGTAAGATATTACATTGTCAGTCTCACATACATTCCTCCCATGTATGACGACGTTTCATCATCTCCGGGCTACATCAGATCTGTCCGTGTCAGCGCGTCATGCGTCTATCCAGGCCAGACTAGATCACTCCGCGTCATGTTCTGTCATGTCAGACCGGGTCACTGAGTCGATGGATTATGTGTCTTGACTGCCTTTGGGCCTTTCAGATAATGGGTCACAGAGTTTGTAAGACCTGTTCCATCACTATGTCACTCCAAGGTAGAAGTCAAAGATAATAGAAGCATAACCATTGCATAAAACAAGATGTACTAAGAAAACTGTGATAAATTGCCTAACTTGACTTTTCGTGTTTTTACTTGAAATTAAATGAAATTTTTAATTTAATGTCCTACGGTTATACCCTGTAAGATAAAAGAACAGACGATTAACGAAAATAAATGATTATATAATAATAGGTGGAATGTTAATATAGGAGGAAACGGAAGAATCACGAGAAAACCTATAAACATAATGCTTTCCACCACAAACTCAAATGCTCTGAAGTCCAACAACGGCCCACAACATCGTTGGTAACATGTTTTCAATTAATAATTAACTTCAATCTTGTGAAACTATTAAGGATATAATTTAGTATTGTTGTATCAAATGTGTTTATGTTATTGGAGTAGAACTGTATTCTCTGAAAAAATTCTCGTTTGGGATCAATATATTTGTTTGAAGATTTTTTTCTTACATAGCTTCTCAGAAGGGTAAAATAGAAATTTTAAGAAACAAACTCACTCTTATAGCTACACCTTTTTTGCGTAGCAAATCTAATAGTAACAAATCTTACATACATGTGTATACCATGTTGATTGAAAATTTGCTTACTAGAACTTAACGTACTGCGCATTAGGGTCTTTTATTCCGCTTAATCATTTTCTCATTTGGAGCTCCTTTCTTCACTGTGAGTGAATATTGTTTACGATAATATTCATGAACGAATTAAACTCAGTTGTTTTTAGTCCTTCGGTTTGTAGGCATTTTCATTTCAATTCGAATGCAAATTAAGATCTCTTTGCTATTTCAGTTTGTTAATTACTTCTCAGTCTTGTGGTGATAAAGGATGAATTGTAGGCGATGCTTATAAATTAATTCTGTAAAGATTCAATAAAATATTATATGCTACAGAACTCCTCAGCTACCTTCATTTCATTCTGTGTTAATCTGAGTGAATTGTGCGTGTTTCATAAAAGTCAGCGAACGATGATGTAGGTCCCTTTCTCCTTCTGTGTAAAAGAATTCAAGCAATAATTATTTTTTGTATTCAATTGAAAGAATGCTTATAGAGAAGTGACTTAGAGAAGGCATTTGACGAAGTATGAGACTTTCCTTTCATTTCTAGTTACTTATGTTCACATCGTTTATTATTCCCTTGTCAAGTATCTTATTTACATCACCACCAGTAAATGGTTACAATATTCCATTTTCCCTATACCTATACCTCGCAGGAATTGACATTATTGCTATAGTTTTCCATTTGTTGCTCATTTTCTATGGCTACCTACTGTTGTCTCTTTCAGTATGGATTTGACGGGGCTTTCCTCCCTCCCAAATCCATGCAACTAATTAAGATTGAACAAATTAACAAGAAAAATCAAATATTTTTACCATCACCAAAACCCACATATATACACAATACATATAGATGGCTATTAAAATCATGGATCTAATTTGTAGAATCGCTCCTTAAATAACACAACTTCTCTGATTCTTGCACTAGGCTATTTATTTTCATCTCAATTTTCTTATTTCTTTTCTTGCGTATCTCTTAATTTTTTATGAGCTCTCTCGTGGCTATGTGCATAGCGTACGCATTTTTCGCGTGGAAGATACGGGTTTTGATTCCCAGCAGGAGCTCATGTAGTTCGAGTCTCATGTTAAGCTGTTGTTCCACGTTTCATATAGCCCTGGTACTGAACGGGACGATGAACTGAAATGGAATCGTAGCTTTTTCTTTTTTGTCGCTCTTCAAGTTTAATTTCATGCAAAGCTCCTGTTGAATTCAACTTAGATCTTCTAATTTTTTCTCACTATCTGTCCCTTCCACAAATTAAAATCCCTTTTTAATACATAAAGGATTTTTCGACATGCCTTGCTGTGTCTTGTGATACGTCTAATTTAAGTATAATTCTACAGCACAGCAAACTTCATTCTAAAATGTGTCTTCCGAGAACATCCCTTAGTCTTGATGTGAATCTCATACAGTCAGTGCCACAATAGCACGTGCATTATTCACATTTTCACAGCAACACATTTACTAGCATCTACTAGCATTTACTAGCATCTAAAAATGCACATTCCGTATGCATTCCATATGCCAGTGTACGTTATATCAAGAAAAGTCTGGGCATCTTAACGAAGGCTAAACGACCTACCTTACTGTATAAAAGAATCAGGGTACAGCCACTTACAAAAGTATCTTTCCCCTAAGTGCTCAAATTCCATTACTTGGAGTCCAGGTCATTTGCAGTTGTTAAAACGCCTAGACAGATGCAACCCAACTTACACGTATTTTTTCTCGCCACTGACAGCAGTTGGTAGCACTGAGTCAAGTCTATATGCAAGTAAAATTGTGAGTAGATGACGCACGAAACATTTCTCCATTTTGAGATCAATCTCTCTGGTTCAGAGTGTGTTGTTCAATGAACATCATATGTTAATCTCAATATTGCTGTGTATATAAGAAATAAAAACATTGATCACACATGAATCAGAAAATGCTTGAAAGTAGGCCAAAATATCAAATCTAGAACAACAGCTGGAAATAAGTTTGTAAATCACAGTCTCCAATTCTCCTTATTCCAACATTTTTTTTCTAGTTAGAGAAGATCTTGCTTGTCACACTGAATATGTATTGAAATTGAAATTGAAATAGGAACACTTGAAAAAGTTTCAGCCTGGTCGGGATTCGAACCCGGGTCTGCGGAATAAAAATTCATAACAACTCACCTACCGCGCCACTTGACCTGCCATCCAAACTAATACGTAGCTAAAATATTTCATGAAAAATATATAAACAACCTCCCTTCCTATAAAATATATACTCAAAATATAACAAAATCAAACAAATATAAACAAAATATATACGAAAATATAAATAAGAAAATATAAGTAACTTGTGTGTGTGTCTTAATGACTTACTCGAGATGTCCTTGTTTAACTAAAAAAAAAAAAAACAAGTTATATAGACGTTCCCCAATTAGGAAAATATCACGAAATGTTCTTCAAGTTGAGGCTACGTCATCGGGAGAGCAGTAACTTTTGGGGGGCAACTTCCCTCTGAGAGAAGCTCAACTTCGTTCGAGGGAGCCCATTTTGAGACAAAATTGTGTTACTTCATATACGATACGAACATGGAATTAGAAGGGAGGTTTGGGTTCGATTCTCGCCGGGAGCTCATGTGGTTCGTATTCCACGTTAATCAGTAGGTCCACGTCTCATATAGCTTCGCTGCTGAACGGGATGTTAAACTCAAAATCAACTCAACTCAACTCATGAAATTAGAAAGGAAGCATCAAATAGGGTCGCTACATTACATAAACGAAACAGCACACAAGAGGTAAATAGAAAAAAAAAATAGTCATGGACCCATTTCAGTAAGAAATGTCTACTATTAGGGGCTCTAGAAATAATATTTATTCGTATGACTTTGAGATTTATCAATATTGTCCCATTAGTAATTTTGTCATGTATGGAATGGGCCCAGGTAGTAACTAACGGAAGGGCCCACAGGCTCAGGGTGGCTCATAAATATTAAGAGAAAGTTGGAAAGAGAAGGCACAAGAATTAGGAAAACGACTTTCTCTAGGAGATGAAAATACGCGTATTAATGCTTGCCCCCTCCCAAAAAAAATCTAAGATACAGCGCTGCCACAACGGATTCGAACCCGTGTCTCTGCCATACGAGTTTCATAATTTGCCAATCTACCACAAATTCTTTATACAAAGATAAAACAATAAACTAGTAGTTGCGGAAGATAAAACAAAAACTTTATTTTTCAACACGTGTTGATGCCATTCAAAGAATGCCAAAATAATGTCTGCAGCAGGCACGTAGCCAAGGGGTTGGTCCACCAATTTCATCTAGCTCCATGCTAATCCTATGGACAACAAATGACGATCAGATAGACTCTCAAGTAGAACCTAAGAAATACCAATAATCCCCAATAATATGAGCCTGGCAACATCAATTCCAGTGACACTTGTTAAAGAAATTTTCAATTCCGCGGCAATATTAATTCATTTCGCGGCAGGATGTTTTCACTGCCGAAAGAGATCTCGTTGCTATCCTTAACGGCATTAAACGAAGACAAAAAAAGAAGACGAAAAGATAAGAAGAAGAACCGGGTTCGAAATACCTCGGAAGATTATATCTTTTTCAATTTTTAAATATCCTTTTACTCGAGATTTCTTCATAGTTTGTTACTAAAATACTTACTAACATATCCTCATTTTATTGTCCTAACAAACCAATATGGGTACGTTGTCAGTAAAATAGTTTAGATTGATCGAGCCTTTCGTGCGTAACCACAATATTTCATGCCACACACACCCATTACAAAATCCTTGCTAAAGAACCCAATTATTTTACCAGTAAAATAGTTTAGAATGGCCCACCTTTGGTGTGATAACCTCAATATTTCGTCATGGACCCCGCCATTACGAAATTGTGGCTACGTGCCTGTCTGCCGGCTTGCATTTTCGCGGATTCCAAGAATTTCATATATCCTCTGATCTTATTGGAAGATACAGATAAGACATCAATAGTCATGAACTATATATAGCGGAAATTAAGGCCAACTGCTGTCGGCCCTCATAGCCGAGTGTTCTGGGACAACGCTCTAGTAATGAAAATATATTTTGGCGTGAGTTCAAACCTTGCCCAAGGATTTTTTAAATTTTCATAAAGCTTTTTTCCATTAAAATAAGCTTGCAGCTTTACTATACGGATACATAGTAAAAGTAATAATAATAGTAATAGTAGTAGTAGTAGTAAGAACGGGTTAGAAGCCCCACAGGAGTTGGTTAGGTTCTGTTCTCTTGCTGAAATTTCTCTGTACATTTTACATGACCAAATTCAAACAGCTGGCGCGAATACTGAAACTCTTGGGGTCGGCGTAAATGCTGCCAGCTTTTCTTCTTTGGAAGTTAGATGTTACGATGAATAAGAATAGTAGTAATGTAAATCGGGAGCAGTTAAAAACGATGAGGTAGTCTCAACTTGAAGAACGTTTCGTGATATTTTCCTATATAACTTGTTTTTGAGTTAAAGAAGGAAACCTCGAGTAAGTCATTGTGACACTCATAAGGAACGTCTTATTATAGTATTTGTATAGTCTTACATGCAATGATTTTAACTAGCTAAAAGTTTAGTTAAAAGATGAAGTGACGCGGTAGGTAAGTAGTTAGCGTATTGAACTTCTGTTCGGCTTACCCGGGTTTGAATCCCGGCCAGGTCGAAACTTTCTCAAATGTTTTAATTTCAATTTCAATACATACTCACAATCAGTGTGACAAGATAGATCTTCTCTCCTTCAGAAAGAAAATGATGTTGGAATGAGGAGAATTGGAGAAGGTCTCTCAATGGAGGCAATCATTTACAAACTTATTTCCAGCAGTTGTTCTAGATTTGATATTTTCAGCTATTTTTAAGCATTTCTTGATAAATGCATGGTCAGTATTTTTATTTCTCTAAACATATAGTATATAAAGAAATTATACATTACATACACAGCAATATTGAGATTAATATATGGTATTCTTTCGAAAACAAGATCCGAACCATAGAGATTCATCTTAGAATGGAGAACAGTTTCGTTAGTCACCTACATTACAATATTTTAGCTGCATAAATACCTGGATCAGGTCTAGCAACTGCTGTCAGTGCCGAGAAAAGTTACGTGTAAGTTGGGTTACATTTGCCTAGGCGTTCTCACAACTGCAAATGACCTGGACCCCAAGTAATGGAATTAGAGCACTTAGGGGGAGATACTTTTGTAAGTGGCTGAACATGCGCATAACGTTCACTTGTAAAGGTAGCTATTGAAATTAGTTGGTCAGAAGTTCATAATAGTGGATAACGAAAGTTACGTGCTGTGAGACTCAACACAGATACCAGGCAAAGAATTTTGTAATAATATTTGAGGTATTATTATTAGTGCTGAATTCAAAGTGAAATGCAAGAAAAAAGTTTGCAAAATTTCTGGTGTAGGCCATTGCTCATGATTATGTCATCAGCGACTCTTTCATCACCGTGTTCTTGAATGGGCAGATCTACTTGAATGACATCATTCGTGACCTTTTTTTTAAAAAGTCAGTCTTGGATTAGTGGACAGAAGCACCTTCTTATTTTGACCTGGTGTTGCGACAAGCCACTATTCTCATGACGTTCTCCGTTTCTGAAAGACTACTTATTGTGTTTATACCTTAAAAAAATATCAAATATCCGCTTTTTACGACCAATCGAAAAGACCTGGGTACTGTGCAGGGTACATACTGGTACAGTGGCAAAGATATCAAATATCTAGCAGATTTCAAACGTGTATGGGCACACTTTCCAAGACGCAGCAGCTGAACGTGAGAACGTTTTTTTTCTTTTTCAATCTTCAAAAGTAACCTCAAAGTGAGCGACCACAGAGTCGATGAATTAATATATTAATGGTTTCCTTTTGACGAAGCGTTTTTTTTTCTATGAATTCAGTTTTTTATACGTTATATAGTGTCACAATCTCTCCTCATATTTATGTTTGAAATATGTGACAGGAATTATTGCACAACCTATTGGTTCCCTTTAGTTATTACCCATCTCAAGCCGAATTTTTATCATGTGACTTTGATTAAAGGGCATATTCTAGAGGGTAAAATGTTTTAAACTTTGTGCCAAAAACAGAGTATTTTATGGATTTTTATCATGACAATGTCATTGAAATGTGTAATCAAAGAAGGAAAGGATTCAGGTATTATCCCTAAATCTAATCTTCCCATTCGAAGAATCTTCAATTTAGCTAGTTTTATTAATAAGTAAATTAATGATGGAAAATCAAATAGGTACTTTATGATAAAGTCCTAGAGTCTCCCTTTATTAGTATTTGGTTTCTGAAAGTTCTTTCGTTCTACGAGTATACACTGTAAGAGATTTCATAGGTAAATTTCCCCCCCCAAAAAACGGTGGTAATCTTACTTATAAAACTCCAACTGACCAAAGCAGTATATATATTTTAGGATTATATATTTGTGTTACAGTTTCGGTTATGTAACATAGCCTTCCTCAGACACATTATCTCAGACTCATTATCTTCGGCTATGTAACACGAATATATAATCTCAAAAAATATATATATATTGCTTTGATCAGTTGGAGTTTTATTAGTAATCTTGAATTTTCCAAAGCTACAATGAATAATTAACAAGGTGGTAATATGTTTGTTACTCCTCTATGTAAATCAATTTACACCTATAAAGTAAAATTACTAATATGAAATGGTGTTAAATTATATTTTTCTGAATATAAATATCTTACTTTCTTATAAATTTACTGTAAATTTGTGAAAAAAACCTAGCAAATTTTGTAATTTAATCTAAGGAAATGTATATCAACTTACAAAATAAAGGGTAAATGTTTTTACATTGATGTTTGGCAATTTAATTACAAATTATTTTTTCAGTGTACCAATTTTTCGATGTTAGGGATACGTGATTGAACAATAATGTCAGGGCTGATTTTAGGCTCTAATTTTGCTTCAAAATTATTAATTGATTGAATTGTTTATATCCTTTGTCAGCAGTTTACAATGGAGTCTCAAACTCGATTGCATTAAATCCTCTCTTAACGGGAATCGAACTGGCATATTATGTATTTTTTCTTCTTAAAAAGTTAAACATCAAGATGTCCGCTTTTCTCTTTTATTTTCTTATATACAACCTAATGTTTTCTCATACTACTATCTAAAATGTCTTTACTTCTTGTTCTATTTTTTAAAATCTTCTCCAAGCCACGAGAACTCCAATATGGAAGCATCAAGAAAAGTTAAATTTAAATGCTCTTCAGGAGTCTTCAGCGAGACTGGAACCCACAATGGACTATGCCTTGAAATATGCGCCTGTAAGTCACAGACTAGTTAGCTACGCATGAAAGCTACCTAGATCAAAGAAGAGAGCTTTCAAACATATCATATTTGTTGGAATGATAAATTGAATAATGCCGATGGATTTTAAACTTCCTCGCACTATTTAACGTTTTTTTGGCATATTAAATATCAAATAGTATTGTTTTTGTCTATAGAAAAGTATTAAATAAAAGAAGACATTTAAAAATAATAATAATAAATTCAATTCTTCCCAACAGGAACTGAGGTAAGGTGGGTTTCGATGACATACGTTTTAGTGACGGTGTTATAACACTGTCTATTTCCTGAAGCATTCATGCCCTTCAAACTACTCGATATTGAGTCACAAATATCGAATTGGCAACACTGACGGTAGAATGATTGCTTCATCACATGGACACATCTGGTAGCTTGTCTCGGCAAATCGTTCATGAACAGAAGTTGAACAAACACGATTCTGTTCTGATGGTGTATGATTTGAACCGTCGTAACATGCACATGTTCGCCTAAAATGTTCGTGTAATCATTGACGGTAATGAGTCTTGTACAAATGTTTATTTTAAATGTTTTAAGCAGTAATGCTTCATAGTAAAGAGTGGCGTATTCGGTCTCAAGCCACCGCCAAAATAAATTTGCTTTTTGGATTTCACGTACAACATAAGAAGGAACATTTTTAAGAATGTCATTGACTTTCCGTTTCGTTATGCGTTTTGTTCAGAATTAATACTATATTTGTCAAATTTCATTCCCCGTGGAATCTGCGTTCTTTTTTCTTTCTTTCGTCCATACTACCTTTCTGTTTCTTTTCTTAGTTGCTAGTTTCTTTCGTTTCTCCTACCATAGTTGTTAGAGTTGTTAGATGTTCTTCAAGTCGACCGTCATCAGTAACACCAAAAGTAAGAGGAGCTGATAAACGGAACTGGCGTTCCACACCAACTTGCACGAATATCAACATAACAGGATTTTTAATTATTATAAGAAAGGAATGTTTGCATCGTTTAAATTATAAAGGAAGTTGAAGTTTGAATTAAAGAAAATCAAGGAGGGGGAAAATAAGTAGCTCGGGAAATTAGGTAGGTCAGAACGTTGCTTCAGGCGTGGGAAACCCGGGTTCGATTCCCGGTGGGAGCTCATGTGGTTCGGATTCCACGTTAATCAGTAGGCCCACGTCTCATATAGCCTCGCTGCTGAACGGGACGCTAAATTAAAATCAACTCAACTCAACGTTGCTTCATTTTTCTTCTATGAATAGAATGAAAGGTTAAATTCACTGCTAAATTTTTGTGTATATCACATAAGATTCACCAATCTGCAATTCTCACAATTAAAACTTTAACTTATCCATTAATTAAAACTAGCAGCGTTCACCCCGCTTCGCTGGGGTCACCCCGGAACGCAATAAACCTTGTTAATTAGATAATTTTTACTTTTTCGCTTTGAAACTTGAGCGCGAAACTGCCCCTCTGGCCCTGGGTCACCAAACAATGAGATATACTTGCACGCGCTCGCGCTTTGCTGCAACAATGGAATTTCGGTCCCATAGTAATTCAATGGACACTTGAATGGTCAATTATATCAAGACACTGGTAATTGAAAATTCAAGTGATATGATAAAAACCATGTAGGGTCCAAATCTTAATAACCCCCCAAAAATGAAAGAAATTGGTTCAGCCGTATTAGCGTGATGAGCTAACAAAGGATTTGTACGTTCTCTTTTATATATATAGATATATTTAATTCTCAAACTTAGATGGGCAATTGTCCCTCACCCTGGTTCCTCATATTGTGCATAGCCCTCCCCGAAATAAAATCTTAAATACGAGACTGATAGTTAGGATTATTATCCACGTTACTGATAGAATTGTGTGTGTTTGTCATTGTTAGAAGAAATTAGACAATAATAAACACGATCTGTTACTTATCAGTGTATATTTCTTGTACGCGAGTACAGTACAAAAATAAATCAGTAACTCATAAATGACGATAAAAAGGAGCTCGCCTAAAAGCGCGGTAGATGTCAACCACTGGAGAATTTTTATAGTATGGAAGGTAAAACGTCGTTGGTTTCCCACGAAAAATTGTAGTGACGTTTATGGGGAGTGGCCAGTTTGGTTACTAGTGGTTCGCTAAGCGCAGTAGACGGTTTGTGGTGATTGGATACCCTCTTACCACACCCCCACTGACGAGCAAGTCTAAGCGCGGGAAGCCAACGACGTTATACCTTCTGGACTATAGTTCCCATTTAAAAGACGCGATGTGTAACTTCTAGGATTCTACAATTATATTCCTTTGTTTTACTAGTAGAAAATGGTATATGGATTGCCACTGTTAAGATTATCGTTACTCGTGAAGATGTTAATTGATTGACTCCATTAACGAATTCAGCCGCGATAATCGCTCTAGTTATCTATTGTAATAAACATAATTTTAAAAATATCGCTTTCGTTTAACAGTTATCGTAAGTAATCACGGACATGCTAAGATTACAGTCTTATCAGCCCAACTAGTGTAATCCTATTAGTTTATTCCAGTAGAATAAAGACTGTCAACTACATCATATTGGGAACGAGCATCATGTATTTTTTAACGTAAAAGTAACTTTTCTTGATTTTTCTCGAAAACTACACTTCAGAATTTACCCTCGGCATGTCATTTTGTTCGGCTTAATGTCGTTTATTGATTGATAAGTATCTTATCTATACTGTATAGTTAAACAAACAAGAAATAAAATTAAAAATTAATTATAGTTTTGGGCTGTACCTCATTAACCGTACCGTATCCTACCGTTTTGATAGTGACATTACGAAAAGCTTTGAATTTTGGATTTAATGAATATAATATCCGTGAAATTAACTTTTGTTTTCAAATCAGTGATTTAAACTGAAAAAAAATGACTTGCTCAGGAATACCAAATTTGTTTGATCTGGACATTTGATCACTTTATTTGTTCAGCTTAACCAAAATTTTGTCAGTTATACCAAATGTGTTTGATCATTAACACTATATTTTTTGGCCAAAACATTTGGTTCATTAATTTTGTTACGCCAATCAAATCTTAAAATTATTTGTTTTTTCTGATCAAATATTTGGTTACAAGTTCACGTATATCTATTGGCTTCTGGGAAATACTGAAAAGCAAATGTCAACTTGACTAGCGGAGCGGTTAGTGCATAAAGGGACAGAAAACCGGAGTTACCGCAGTTAATCGACCTGTTTTGAGGTAAGCTTACTTTTTCGTATAGGATTACTTTACTGTTAGGTAATGTGTGTTGCTTATTTAAGCGGCCGTAAATTTGGCGTAAGAAATAGGTCTCTATACAGATGAAGGAAACCAGAGTCCAATGACGACCCTAGAGCAGGGTGCAAAATTGTACGAGAAGGGATTTGGGCAATTCCTATTCCGTAACTATAAACTTCCGGCAAGGGATAAATAAAGTGACACAAACGCCAGAAGTTTGCGTTTACAGATTCACAGTTTACAGATGCACAAAATATAAAACTTACGAAGAAATATGAAATATAATTTTGAAAACACATTTTCAAATATGTGGACCCTTCTCTATGGAACTGATATTTCTTAAGAAATGCGTTAATAAAAGTTTAATTACTCAATCACGTAATTTGTAAGAAATAACCGCATTTATTTCGAAGTTGGTCATCCGCTTGGTTTTCGACCAAAAGTGTAATAAAAGCTTTGAAAATTTTTAAAACTAACCATTTTAAGTTCACTTTCGGGGCCACAACTGCGGCATTTAACCCAGGCTCAGTATAATACAGTGTGGACGTATGACTTAAAAAGTACAATGCATAAAACACTAACCAACTTGTCTAGGTTGTCACTACAAAGCACGATTGCTATTTGAGTCAAGAAGGAGCCCAACAGGGGGCACTGAGGGGTGGATCTGTAGGAAGCAGGCGCGTCAGCGACTGTAGCTATATGAATAAATGAATATATTAGAAAAACACTTTATATAGCATAAAATTCATGCCTTGTGTGTTGTATAGTTTCACGACACTTGTATGAACACTTTGTACACTGTCTTGCCATAGCACTTTATTTCAGCAAGTGTTTCTTGTAGAGTACTACGCGTATGTGTATTATTTTCATTTTAGTTCTTTTAACCAAGGTATTTGGTAATTCCTACCGAGTGTTTTGGTAAATCAAGTTTGGTATAAAAGATTTGGTTGAATTCACTAAATGCAGGTTTAGTATTTGGAACAAAATTATTTAGATCCAAGAACCCATCTTGGATCGTTTTAACCTAACATATCGTAATCAAATGATTTCGTGCTGGTAACCAAACGTTTGGTGGCACTATATTGACCAAACGGTTTGATCACCAGCACCATTTTTTTCCTTCAATATGATCAAATCTATTTTTCAGTGTGGGTTGATAAAACATACATATGTTAACAGTTTCATAAAATAATTTTCCATCAAATTAACTTGATGTCAATAAGTGATTTGATATATACAGGTTAGTTACGTATTCGATTACAGTTGCCGGTTACGTCTTACGTATCTCGCTATTTGATGTTGCCACCCGCGCTATCACTTGTCTACCTGCGACGACTACGTGTCATCATTTCTTTACTCAGCCATTTTGCTTCATGCCTATTGTTCTGAATTTCTGAACAAATTTTATTGTAACTTTTTAATTTGTTTTTAAGTCTTGGTCTTGTTTCTATGCTTTTAATTTCATTTGAGTGTTAAACTATACAGGTAATTTTCTTTGCCATAGATTTAACTATTGCAAGTGAATGTTTCATTGTTTGATAATTCATTATTTCAAATGTCATGTATGCAGCATTATTTGTAAGGTTAGAATACGTATATTTAAATTGATAAAACGTCACAAAGGACTAGATAAAGTAAGGGAATATTTAATAAAGCAAGTAGAACAGGGATGAAGCGTTAAAGATAATCATCCTCACTTGAGAAGGCTGAGAAGCAAAATCTTCTTTTACTTCTAAAAAAAATTCCCACCTCATCATCTCAGAAACATTTTAAGGATACTTTTTTCTCTCCCTTTTGACTACGTAAGCAGACTCTAAATTATTCTGATTAAGACGCCTTAGACGAGCTCTTTTTTCACTTCATACCTTTTTTGTAAACATTTTTTGCATACGAATCTTGTGTCGATGTAAGTGTAAAGAGAGAAAGAGAAAGATTGTTTTCATTTTCTCCACAGGATTTCTTTTGCTATTTTGCTGTATCCTTCTCTCGTTTTTTTTTCTAAATTATACTTTTCTTTCTGTTAATTTTCAAACATATTTTTTTCTGAGTTGTAACCTTTCTGCATCTCAGAAGATATTTATTTTATAGAATGAAAATATTTCCCACACAATTTGAAATGATTGCTTTTGTTGATTTGCAACAAACATTTAACTAAGTGAGATATTATAAAATAAGTTCATGTAAAATCAAAGAAGTGTCTTAGTTTCTTGGTTCCTTATTTATTTTAGAAAATTATCTTGTCAAATTATCTTCTACGTTAGCGATTCCCCACCCTTTCTATATTTTAGCTGAAATGAAATAAACTTTAGCATCCTGCGGACGTGCCCTACAGCGTAAAGAGGACAGACTATAAATGATCGTAAATGATTATGGCATTATTAGTGAAATGAGAATGTGAGAGAAATCGGAAGAACCTCGAATAAATTAATGATCACTATATAGTGTTCGCCACAAGCTCGCTTGGCCTTGGACCGATCTGGTAACCCTTCGCACCTAAAGAAAGCTGTACCATTGAGCTATTCCATTTTCTAGATTTTTTATGTCTAGTTAAATTTCTTCAAATACTAACCCTATCCACAGCAATTATCCTTCGCCTACAAACTAAATTATTTTTTTACGAACGATTAGATGGTTCGTTGATTTGGAGTTTATAGCATCCCATTCAGCTCTGCCAAGTAAACATTTTTATTCAACAATCGAGGGTCTAAACATTGTATATTTATATACAGGGTGTCCATAAAGTCTGTTGCTTCCCTGTGTATCGTCGAAACGACTGCAAATATGAGAAAACACAAAAACACGTCCATCATTATTTAAGGTCCACTCCAGACACCCAATATAGGGGTACGTGGGGTCAACTTGAAAATTTTAAATGGCAAACAGGGTCGAGTAATATATCGTTGGGAAGGTCTCGACAAGAGAAATATTTTGCCGAAAGTTTCAACTCCCTATATTGACCCCATCCAAAATGCTGGGGGTTCACATTTAGTGTGTATAAAGTCCGTTGCCACCAAGTGTATCTTCGAAACGACTGCAGATATGAGAAAACGGATATTGGATGGGGTCAACATAGTGATTTCAAACTTTCGGCAAAATATTTCTCTTGTCGAGTCGTTTCCAACGATATATTACTCGCCAAAATTTTCAAGTTGACCCCACGTACCCCTATATGGGGGTGTCCGGGGTGGACCTTTTATAGCTCAAAATTCAAGCCCCTTAAAATAATGATGGATGTGTTTTTGCGGTTTCTCATATTCGCAGTCGATTCGAAGATACACGCCGTGGCAGCAGACTTTATAGACACCCCATATATATATATATATATATATATATATATATATATATATATATATATATATATATATATATATATATATATATATATATATATATATATATATATATAAAATCTGAGTGGCTGATAATAAAGGGTATAGGGATCAAAATGCTCGGAAGTTAACATTGTAATCTACAGGAAATAGTTGCACGCCACTCTCGAACTTCTATTGGACAAAATGTTTATATACAGACTGAAAAAGTTCCAGAAGACAAGAATTTCACAGTTAGAATGCGGTTACAATGCAAAATTATTATCTGAAGCATTTAAGATGACAATCATTGACAAGTAATGCCTGTTGTCAGTCAATATAAAGACCAGATAAGATAGCATGAGCTATGCAAACACTTTGCTTGAACTGACCATACTTTACAAATGCAGTTGTGTCACTTTCATTCACTACAGAGTCAAAACAGAAATCATCCGTTCAAATCCAAAGTCCAGGCGCCTACCCAAGTATTCAGCCTTGTAAAAGGTGAAACGAATCATGTTCCGAAAACAAGGTGCAAAAAATTGGAACAAACTGGAATATAAAACCCGTAAAAGTTTGTCAGGGTGCTATACGTGTTCCTTCTAATCTAAAATCACTGTACCAGCTATCCATCTGATGAATGACTTGTACTGTCAGAAAAAAAATGGTGGATTAAACCACTACAGCCACCAACGTTTCATCAGTTTAATTCGGTGTTTCTCAAACTTTTTAATTCATGGAACCCTTTCACGTCCAAAATAAAATGACAGAATCCACGAAAATACTATTAAATTTTTCGACAATGTGTAATAGTAATGGCATTTATTATGCACTATCATTGAACAGAAAAGCACTTTTTTTTTAGATTTGGCATTATTATGTAAGGAAATATCACACTATTATTTTAAAATGCAATAAATTTAAATTACTGTAAATATGATCACTTTTAAACTATTTTATATGCACACGAGAATCTAGCTTTTCATGAACACTTCAAAATAATAAATTACTGTAAATATGGCCACTTTTACACTTCTATATGAACATGAACTCATATGCATATAAAAGTGTAAAAATGATCATATTTACAGTACCGGTAATTTAATATTTTGAAGAGTTTTATGAAAACCTAATTTCTGAAATGTGCTATGAAACCTAATGTAACATGAGAATTATTTTCATACAAAACATACCACATGCGCTGAGACCACAGTGGGAAGAGTGATCTTGTTTTCTGCGCCTGCAGAGTTCTTCAATATCATGTTTTACAGAAGAAATCTGCAATCTTATATCTGGTTCCTCGTCCAGTCTGTTTCGGTATTTGCTTTTCGTGGATGCATATACAGAAAATCCAGTTTCACATAAATAGGTATTTACAGTAGCACTTCAATTGCTTTCTTCGATTACCCCAAGTATTTTTTTCTCAACTGGCACCAGGAGTCTATCAACGGCAACTTCTTGAACTTAAGTTGAAGGGATGAATCGGACGTCAAGTCTATTAGCTCCTCGTATTCGTCAACGGTGGGGCGAGGAGGCTTTCCTTGGATGTCACACGGATTTTTGACCCACGGATGTTGATGATACTCACTTTCTTTTTCTGGAAAATAATAATTTACATTATGCTGCAAATTCTCCAAATGCTAAATAAATTCTTTATTAATGTGATCGAATTCTCCGAGGTGTCCTTCGTTCTCCTCAAGGAAATCTTTCAATGCAGGAAATTTCATACTCACACTGAGTGATACTTCTGTCCCAGAACTGTAACTCCCTCTTTAAAGCCGTGATTTTGTCCTGTAAATACATTTGCGTTCTTTCCTTGGAGGGACAGATTGACCTGGTGTTCGTAATTTGAGGGAAATTTCATAGGTAATTCCAGCAAAAAGGGAAAAGGGGAATTTTTCGATAAAACGTGAAACTCCAGGTAAATTCTCGCACTAATTGTTTGCAAACATAAATGCTTAATTTTTCTTTCTTCATCAAAAATAAACCAATAAAATAGGAATAGTGGTGTGTGTGTGTGTTTTCGAAGTAGCATAATTTGCTTTTCTTCTTGGCTGTGTGTATTTGTGTGTATTTTCTGTAAACAAAAATGTTAAACAAAGAGTAAAAACATAGGAGCAAAAATCAAATGAATAAAACAAAGTGATTGGCTCTTCCTTTAATATAACTAAATTAATCTTATCATACAACTTCTCTTATAGGAATTGGACACTCAACAAACTAGGGGAAATTTGATAAGCAAAGGGAAAATTTTGAGTCAGGCGATTGAAATTCCCTTAAGAAAACCTACGAACACTGGATTGACCTCATTCATTTTCACGAATATGTCAGCTAGATAGGTAAACATAAACAACCACTGTTGATCACTCAAACGTTCTTCCAGTTCGGCCACGAGAAAGCTATTTGACTTCTGTATAGAAAAGGAGGAATTGATGAAAGCTTCCCATGTAATCGCAAAGAATTTTTGAAGAGCCTTGCATTTAGTTCATGAAAGATGCTTCTGCTGCCTTTTCACTCAAATTTCGCTGGGGCCATGGCACTGTTAGGTAAAACTCTACCCTACAGTACACATTAAGGTAGCTTTGAGTATCCATGAAGCGCATGGCTAAATAACTCTCATCATTTTTATGTTTTGGAACAATGAGTGATTCTATTGTATCCTCGTCGCCAAAAGTGCCTTTACATCGCCGTGACGGGTATGTGACAGCGCAGTACTCCGAGGAAGGGATGGTTGCATAAGAAATTGTGATTAATTTTGAAGTGTTTTTATTTTGACTAGGGAAATAACGTAGTATAGGAAGTAAAGGCATAGATTTGAAGCATCAGCGAACTGTCATCTCTGAAAAGATTCGTATTTTCAGTTTTTCAATTTATTGTCCTATATGTGAAGTTAATAACTGCTAACAACTGCTACTAGCGCTTTTCACTCTTCAGGAATTTACTGTGACATTTTCCCAGGACACTTTTCTAAGTCCTAAATGAGTTAATGAATTACTTGATTCGCCTCACTGTTCTCATTTGAGAATGGAAACTGATTAAGTTGAACGTGAATATGTTTCGCTGTCGTCAAGCAAGGGCCGCAATAAATGTAAATAAGATTCTTATTATTAAATAAAACACAACAGTATTTATTCTATGTATAGCACAATATAATAAAGTAATTAAGCAACATGATAATCACTAACGCCTGCAGGATTTTTTCCAACGGGAAGGGGAGAGGTAAAAGACCGCTATAGAGTTTTTCGATTTATTGCCCTATATATATTAAAAGTCATAAGATTTATCATTGATAGCGTATATCCTCTTACTTTTCAAAATCGCCACTGTAGCCTATTAGTCAGAACATTCATCTCCAGATATAATGTAGAGAGAAGGAAGGAGATACGAAAAGTGGCGTAATTAATTTTACTGAGCCCTGGATCATCGATTTACTCATACCCGCCCCTGTCCCACGCATTTCAGCTGCTGCGTTATATATATATATATATATATATATATATATATATATATATATATATATATATATATATATATATATATATATATGATTCCATGTCAAAAGGGCCCGACAAAAGGGCGAGGATAGAAAGACCTCGCGTCAAAAGAGCAAGTTCAAAAGTGGCCCGCAACAAAAGTGCCGAGTCGAAACTCATCAAAAGGTTTCCCTCGTCAAAAGGGACCGGGTCAAAAGATCGTCGCGGGATGAGAGCCCGAGTCAAAAGGGACATATGTCAAAAACCCGAGTCAAAGAGGACCCCGCCTCAAAAAAACACAGGTCAAATGGTCCTCACCAGTAAAGAGCACGAGTCAAAAGGGCCCTATGTCAAAAAGTCAGGTCAAAAAGGACCCCGCCTTAAAGGGCACTGGTCAAAATGGTCCCGCGTCAAAAGGGCCCGGTAAATACAATTCCACGGCTAAAAATCCTGAAATCAAGAGTGGAAATCAGGAGAAAGAAAGAGATATGACCAGTGGCGTAACTAATTTTGCTGCGCCCTGAATAATCGATTTACTCATACCTGTCCCACACATTTCAGCTTCTGTGTTATGTGGTTCCATATCAGAATGGCCCGACAAAAGGGCGAGAATGGAAAGGCCCGAGTCAAGATGGACCCGGTCAAAAAGGCCCCACGACAAAAGTGCTCGAGTCGAAAGGGTCCTATGTCAAAAAAGCCCAGGTCAAAGAAAACTCCGCACCAAAACGGCCCGGGTCAAAACGGCCCTGCGTAAAAAAGACCCAAGTTAAAAGGCCCATCGTTAAGAGGCGCCGAGTCAAAAGAGCCCCGCGTCAAAAGGGCCCGGTAAATACAATTCCGCGCCTGATCGTTCATCATGTATTTACTCATCCCTGCCCCCCACATTTTAGCTGGTGAATATATATATATATATATATATATATATATATATATATATATATATATATATATGTATGTATGTATGTATGTATATAGCTCTGTCTGAAGGGCACGGACAAAAGGGTGAAGACAGAAAAGCCTGAGTAAAAAGGGACCGGCGACAAAAGGGTTCGAGTCAAAAGAGACCCAATGTCAAAAGTGCCCGAATCAAAAGTTCGACGCGACAAAAAGGCCCTATCTCAAAAATGCCCAGGTAAAAAATGACATTTCAAAAGGGCACGGCTTAAGACGGTTCCGTGTCAAAAATGCCCTACTCAAAGGGCCCCGCGAAAAAACGCCCCGAGTCAAAAAGGCCCTGCGTTAAAAGAGGCCGAATCAAAGAAGCCCTGCGTCAAAAAGGTCCATGTCAAAAAGGCCCAACGGCAAAAGGCCCGGTAAATACAATTCCACGGCTCAAAAGCCTGAGATCAGGAGTGCAAATCACGAGAAGGAGAAAGATATGACCAGTTGCGTAACAAATTTTACTGCGCTCTGTATCGTTGATCATCTATTTACTCATACCTTCCCCATGCCCCCACGCATGCTGAATATTCTATGTCAGAAAAGCACGGACAAAAGGGCGAGGACCGAAATGCCCGAGTCAAAAGTGCCCCACGACAAAACTGCCCGAGTCAAAAATGGCCCCGCGTCTAAAGGGCTCGTGTCAAAAGGGCTCGGCGACCAAAGGACCTGAGTCAAAAGGGCCCAAATTAAAATGGTTCCTGGTCAAAAGAACCCGTACTCGGTGACAAGAAAGCCCACGTCAAAGAAGCTCTGGTCAAAAGGGCCGGAGTCAAAATGGCCCCGCGTCAATAGGGTTCGAGTCGAAAGAGCCCCACGTAAAATAGGTCCGAGTGAAAAAGTATCCGCGTCAAAAGGGACCAGACGAGTGGACCGAAACTTTTCAAAATTTGGTCACGAGTAGCTTGGTCTAGGGCCCCAGATCAAGACGAAGAGCTTTTATTCTAATTTCGAACTACGGGATCTCAGAGGGACGTTTACCGGCACCGGCCTGGGGACCAGACAAGTTGACGGCCGAGAGTTACCAAATTTTGATCAAAGATACCTTGGTCCAGGTCCCACACCAAGGCAAAGCGTTTTTGACAAAATTCGAACCAGGGGGTCTCAGAGGGGCGTCTACCGGGACATGTAAAAGTACTAGAAAATGACCGATATCAGTGTCGATTTCATAGTTTTCGCGGTCGCTGAGATCAATGGTGAAACTCCGATCGCATTAACTTCCAAATTCTCCCTATTCAGCTGCGGGCCGTGAGTCAACGGGGAGGGGGGATACCGAAACGTAAAAGTAATCCAAAATGACCGATATTAGTGTCAAATCCATAGTTTTCGTGGTTGCTGATATCAATGGTGACACTACCATTAGCAATGAGTCAAATTCATCCACCGTTGTATGCGGGCCTTGGGTCACCAGAGGGGGGAATTCTGAGACATGTAAAAATAATCGAAAATGACCGATATTAATGTCAAATCCCATAGTTTTCGGGGTCTCTGGGCTCAATGGTGAAACTTAAAACCGCGTTTACTTTATTAGCCCCCATCAGCTAAGGAACGGGGGCATTATAAAGGGGATCACGAGATAAGTAAAGATAATCCACAATGACCGATGTCAAATCCGTAGTTTTCGCGGTCGCTGAGATCAATGGTGATACCTTCATTAGCGATTTTTTTTTAAATTTAGCCATCATTGTATACGGGCCGGGAGTCACCGGGGGTGGGGATTGCGAGACATTTAAAATAATGGAAAATTACCGATATTAGTGTCAAATCCATAGTTTTTGCTGTCGCTGAGATGACTGGTGATACTTCCACAGGTGTTGACTTCCAAATACAGACCCCATCGGCTGCGAACCAGAGGCGTTGTTTTTAGTAGTAGTAGTAGAAAATGGCAGATGTTTGTGTCACATTCATAGTTTTTGCGGTATTGGTTGAGGGCCAGAGGTTTTTTTCACAACTCGAACCAAGGGGGTCAGAGGGGGAGTTCACCGGGACATGTAAAAGTAGCAGTAAATGACCAATATTTGTGTCGAATCCATATTTATCGGGGTTGCTCAGATGTATAGTGACACCGCCGATAGTGTTTACGTTCAAATTCAGCCCCCATCGGTCTTCCCAATGAAAACACATGTACGTTGTTGGATACACAAAATATGTCCAATTTTAGAAATGTTTCTTAATTGTTCTCCCGTTGTTCAGTTTGTTTACATTGATATTTTATCTGATCCGTGCGAAGAATGGGCATAACAGCTAGTACGAAATGATAAAGTGTTTTTATGAACGAAATTACAATGAATTCAATTATATAGATGATTATTATAATTATAATACATAATTATTTCCTTGTTGAATTATAGATACTTTTCAGTGGAAAAAAGAATAAAATTTGGAAGTCCCAAATCAACGTAAAGTAGACCAACGTAAAGGAAAAATGTATAACATTTTCCATATAATTAAGCTTACAAACTTAAAATTTCCATGTAATTAAGCTAAATTTCCATTTTTGCGTCGCTTTGTGCGCCTATTTCCTCGTTTTCTGCGTCACCGGAAATGGCTCAATGTTATCCTACAAATATGGCGGAACAAGTTAATGCTGTTCCGTCAGGAACGATTTCTAGGTCATTTCCTTCACATCGTCTTGTGCGTGTTTTCTACCGTTTTGCCAGCCTATGTCCACGTTTTGTAAATCAATGGTAAATCAAAATGGGCATTCAATGTGGGAAGAAAAATGACCCACTCTCCCACCAAGATCGAATTTCAGGGTCGCTTTTTTCGCATTGTTTAGTGCATGTTTTTACCGTTTCTGCGCACATTTTCACGTTTTGTGCGCCAACGAAAGTGGGTCAAAGACGACCTACAAATATGGCAGAAAAAGACATATTCATTCCACTTTCAGGGTCCATTTTGACCCACTTGCACTGATGCACAAAGCGACACAAATCATGCATAAAAATGTGAAGGAAACGACCTCGACATTCTATGGTGACGGAACAGCATTAAGTTATTCCGCTATACTTGTAGACCATTTTGACCCATTTTCGTTGTCGCACTAAAGTGGAAACAGGAGCACAAAACGGTACAAAGCAGGCACTATACGATGCGAAAGAAACGACCTCCAAAGTCGATAGTGGTGGAACAATGGCTCTATTTCCTCACACCTTGATGGACCATTTTGACGCATTTCTGGTGATGCTCAAAACGTGGAAGTAGGCGAACAGAACGGTACAAAATACACATTAAACGATGTGAAGGTAACGTCCTCCAAATTTGTTTCTAGCGGAACAACATTAACTTATTTCATTATATTCGTAGTTCCATTTTGAACTACTTCCGGCGACGCACAAAACGTACTTAACAGGCACTAAAAGATGCGAAAGAACCAACCCCGAAATTTGATAGTGGCGGAACAATGAGCCATTTAACTCCCACTTTAAAGGCCCGATTAACTCACCTCGGGTGATGCACAAGACGAGAAATAGGCGCAGAAAGTTTTCAAAAAAGGCACTAAACGATGCGAAAGTAACGATCTAGAAATTCGATAGTGTCGGAACAGTGGGTCATTTCTGTCACACTTTGGAGGCCATTTTGACACACTTCTGGTGACGCGCAAAACGTGGAAATAAGGGCACAAAACGGCACGAAACATTCACTAGTCGATGTGAAAGTAAGGACCACGAAATTCGGTAGTGGCGGAGCAGTGGGTCATTTTTATCCCACCTTCGAGGCCCATTTTGACCGTCTTCCAGTGACGCACAAAACGTCGAAATAGGCGCACAAAAGGGTACGCAATGTGAAATTAACGACTTCGAAATTCGACAATGGTGGAACTCTTGGTCATTATCGTCCCATCTTGGAAGCCGATTTTGACCCACTTCCGGTGACGCGCAAAACATGGAAATAGGGGCACGAAACGGCACGAAAATTCAGTAGTTGATGCGAAAGGAAGGACCTCGAAATTCGGTAGTGGCGGAGCAGTGGGTCATTTTCGTCCCACCTTTGAGGCAAATTTTGACCGTCTTCCCGTGACGTACAAAACGTCAAAATAGACGCACAAAAGGTTACGCGATGTAAAATTAACGACCTCGAATTTCGATAGTAGCGGAAGTCTTGATCATTTTCGTTCCATCTTGGAAGCCCATTTTGACCCACTTCCGGTGACGCACAAAACGTGAAAATACGGGGACTCATTTTAACCCACTTCCCATGACGCACAAAACGTGGAAGTAGACGCACAAAACGGCACAAAACGATGTGAAGGAAACGAACTCGAAATTCATTGGTGGCAGAACAGCAATAACTTGTTCCGCCATATTTGTAGGCCCATTTTGACCCACTTCCGGTGATGCACAAAATGTGGGAATAAGCGCATAAAGCGACACAAAACTCACACAAACGATGCAAAACAAAGTACCTCGAAATTCGTTGGTCGCGGAACAAGTTAATGACGCGGTGAGCACCAATATAGACCTAAGTATATACTGTAGTTCTTACCAGGGAGCGCGGTGGCTCAGCGTTCACCTCCGGTGCTTGAGGTCCCTGGTTCGATCCCAGCTCGCGCCGTGTGGACTTTGTGGTGGACAAACACCGTGCTCGCGGGTTTTCTCGGTGTTCTCCCCTTTCCTACCACTTTCTTCATTACATTATTTCATTCATTTCCCATCATCACCGTCTCCTTTAGCCTAACCGGCATAACCGTGGGACGTAAAACTAAAGATTTAATTTAATTTTTTTGTAGTTCTTACCATCAAGGCTGAGAACTGCACGGTCCAATTTTTTAGCCAAAGTAGAAGCCCAACCGGGAGAGTAATGTCAACCGGCTCGGCTCGGTTCAACTGAGCGTACAGCTTAAGCTGGCTGGGTAGGGATGACCCACCGACTGGGCTCAATTGAGCCAATGGCTTGAACCGGCTCGGTAGAAACGAGTCATCGACTCGGCTCGGTTGAAACGAGTCCATAGGCTGGGTTCGAGTTAGCTTAAATGAGCTGATGGTTCGAACCGGCTCGGTTGGGGTAAGCAATCAGCTCGGTTCGGTTCGACTTGTGTGAGCCATCGGCTCGAGCTGGCTCGGTTGGATGATCTGTTGGCTCGGCTCACTTCTCGGTTCGGCTCGATAAGTGAATGAGCTGTGAGCGAGCCGCTTGAGTCGTTGACAACTCTAAACCCGGGTCGAGCAATTTTGAACATTTTTGACTGGAGTCCTATAACTTTTAACAATTTTCGGCTCGAGTCCGAATACTTGCTCATCCTGAACTCAAACCTAGAACCTCGTGACCGATGTCCTTGCCTCCTGAAGATTTCTTGACGACCGAGATCGACAGTCAACTAATTTTTAGTATTGAGATAAAAGCCGCCTATATTCCATGTTTATACAGGTACACGGTGCTATAATAATAATGATTTATAGTAGTTCTAGTAGTACAATTGATAATTATATTGTCTATGTAGGATACTTGAAGATAGTAGTACTTGGAGCTACACAAAGGATTTAGCACGAATTGGCTCGACTCGACTGGAAACTCGTTCCGAATTCGTGTCGAGTTGGGGCAAATGTTTCGAGCCGAGTTCTCGAGTCGTGCTCAAAGATGTCTGCTTCGAGTCAAGTCGAGTTTTAAAGAAAACTCGCTCGAGCTCGCTCGTGCCCATTCCTATTGTATGCATGACGGGCATATAGAGTTCTTTCGAAGGGGATAGAACCATAAACATAATATATTTTTAAAAAAATCTTAGTTTCACGGCTTTCTTCCCAGGGGGGCGAAGGGATGGTAGTTATCCAGCATTTCTTATAAGTACCTTATTTGAAATATGTAAAACAGGAACAAGTGGACAACACAATATACACACATCTTCTTATCTTCAGTTTTAATTGCTGAGTTCAATTGCAATTAACAATTACAATGAACAAAACAAGTTTCAATTGTCAATTGCAATTAACAATTAAATGTTTCAATTGCACCCTTTGCAATTGACAATTAACAATTAAAAAGTTTCAATTGCCTGGTGACCAATTAACAATTAACAATTGACGAAAATTTAATTGCAAATTTTATGATTGAATTCAATTGCAATTGAAATTAATTGTCAATTACAAATTGAAATCATTAGCAATTGAAATCAATTTCAATTAATTTTCAGAGCAATTTCTTTAAATTGATTGATCAATTGCAATTGATTTCAATTGATTTTGCCCAACACTGGTATGTGATTCCTTTTCCTGATTGGGGGCGCGGTGGCTCAGTGGTAGAGCGTTCACCTCCGGTGCTTGGGATCCCTGGTTCGATCCCAGCTCGAGCCGTGTGGACTTTGTGGTGGACAAACACCGTGCTCGTGGGTTTTCTCGGGGTTCTCCCGTTTCCTCCCACTTTCTTCATTCCACCATTTTCACTCATTTCTCATTATCACCGTCTCCTTTAGCCTCACCGGCATATTCGTGGGACGTAAAACTCAAAGATTTCGTTTCCTTTTTTTCCTTTTCCTGATCGCACCAAATATTAGGCGTCACTTGGCAACGTCGCATAGCAGATACGTAGACTACAACTTTCGTGCCACAACATGTACTATGGTTGTTCTTATTCATCAAAGTAAAGCCCGGCATGTAAGTCTTGCAGGCCGAGTATACCTTTTTAATGTTTTTATATACAGTCGTCTTTGGTTCCTTCCAAAACTATTTTCCTTGCCAACGAAATATCTCAGTATCATACGGAAACACACAGTGCAATTGCTGTAGCATACTCACTCCCTAAGGGTGTCACGCGACAGTGTACTTATCAAAATGTGACGGTGGCCTTGGTCTTGAAAACATTCAATTTCAGAGCTGCTCGCTGTTCTACATAGCGTATGCCAAACCAAGGCGCTTTAAGTTATTAATTTTAAGCGCCCTGGCGAAACACTGTTCATAGTTGGAGTCCCTTTCCAGAACAGTAAAAGAGCGCAAGGACGAAAAAAATGAAAAGAAAAGAAAAAAGAAAGAAAGAATACGGAGAACTGTTCCTTATGCAAAGATCGTTTGAAAACATTTCAAAAGGTACGCTATGACTATTATCAGTTAATTGTCAACAACCGATATCGGGAACAGATCCAGGAATTTTTGATGGGGAGGGGCACAGGTCTGAAAAATAAATTTGAGACATTTTTCTATATGTGGTTCGCTAACCAAAAATGTGAGCTGAAGTGCTTTCTAATACGTATTTATCGCCCTTCTGGAGACAGCATTGACTAAAGCCATGTTGTTCAACACGAGAGAATCCAGGATTACCGTAAAAAAATAAAACTTTTTTATTACCATCTATTTATTATTGCATTATTTTATTTTATTATTATCATTATTTTTCTTAAATTAGATTATGTAGAGTAAACTATTTTTAATTTAATTTCCTATTAACATAATTCATATTAACTCTTCATTAATATCGTTATTTTTATACTGCATAAGTACTATCGTGGGGTCAGATTTAACCCCATTATTTGTTTTGAAATTAAACTATGTTAAAACGTATTACCATTAGCAGTTGATTGTGGACCTTTTACTAGTCCTATACTTTAATGGATTTAACTAGTTTTGGGGACAAAAAATATTTTCAAAATATTTTTTGACTAATTGTCTTTTAGTAATAGATTATTACAAAGCGAAACAACATACTTAAATGAAATTAAGTTTTTTGTTATCCGAAAATAACAAAGTATGAAAATAACTTATTTTCATATAAGGAAAGCATTCAATTATTAGTGCTGAGAAAATGTAACTTGTCATTTAAGAAAACTGACAATTGATGCTTTTTTGTTTCATCAGTTGCTTGGCTATAGGCCCGTACCCACATGGGGACTAGGGGGCCGGGCTCCTATAAAGTTTTACTGTCCCCCTAAAATATTCACGGTAGGCTTGCAAATGAACTACTATAATATAGTGATGAACTATCATATGGTTGGATCACCCCCGTAACTTCTACCGCCCCCCCTCATATTTTTGTGCTGGCTACGGGCCTGCTTGGCTACCTATCAATACACACAATGTTTAGTCTTAAGGGACCGTCCACATATTATATAACGCTATTTTTGACCAATTTTTACCCCCTCCCTTCCCCTTGTCACACTTCGTAACGCAAGGCTGAACCCCTCCCCCGTTCGTTACATAACACCTTTGTATTTTTGTTTTTCACCAATCTTGCTTATTTTGGGAGTTATTATAATAAAACACTATTTTTAATGGGAGAACTTTTATTACAAAATGCTTTTTTTCTGAATATATTTGTAGTGTTTTTCGCCGATAAATCAAATACCGGTACGTATTAGAAAATGGTAGGATGGTAATCATATTTTAACCCCATAAGATTGCTTAATTAACAGTCCTAATTCTTCAAAACTGCATACTGTCGTTTTCCCAAGGAGATCACACTTATCCTTTTCGATCAGATGATGACAATGAGGAAATACTGACAAGGAAGATAAAGGTGGAACAGGATCTAAAGAACTAACATTGACCTCTTTTTCAGGGATCCAGGATGCTTCGTGCATTTGAAGTTCGCCAGTGTCGACGATGCAAAGTTCTCTTCCTCGTCGACCACAGATTCGAAGTGGCTGTGAATGTGGAGGAGGAGGGACATCTCGTTTGTGAACAAGCTTTCGAGCATCTTTTTTGGACTTCGGACTTAAGTTTACCTCTTTTCATATTCTTCTTGTCCTAAATTAGTGCGAGAATGCGAATAAACTCAATTTCTTCAGAAATATTCAAATTCAAAAATAAAAAAAAAATAGTACGAATTAGGTTTTTAATATCTTATTTTGATCTACAAATCCTGGATCGTTCCATCGCGGAAAATATAATTTCACGAAAAAGAATTGCTTCTGTTTCCCATACAAAACCCCTTAGAAGAATAGAGTGAGTAATGATTCAAATCAAAGGTTTCAGATAACATTCTTAAAAATAGCAATACGAGTGGGAACATGAGGGCATTTTCAGGCGGTGGTTACGATCATTAACAACTAACTCCGAAAAAGCATGTTCCCTAAATCCAATGCTGCGATAGCCACAAAACGGAGTTTTATTGTATTGTAATACATGCAGGTTTCGCCACCATTTATGCTGGTGTCTAGTGCGTCTTCAAATGTCTTCTGTATGATTCCATGGTGTTTGGGGTCGCTGAGATGAACAGTAACACTTTCGATGCCGTTTAAATTAAAATTTAGCCATGCAACTTGGGGAAGGGGAGATGTATATAAAAATGATCGAAAAGGACCGATATTTGTGTCGAATCCATAGTTTGTGGAGTCCGTAAGTTGACGGTGACAGTTTTGGTTCTATTTATATCCAAAATGAAACGTATTCTCCCCGTATGAAGACGAGTATTCTAGCTAATTTATAAAAAAAGAAAAGACAATAAAATTATTTGTTTAAAAGATTGCATATAAATCTGAGAATAAAAATAAAAATTACAGCAGAAAAAAAGTGTAACGTAACAGAGACCTAAATCCCCTCCTCCCCCCTTGTCAGGCTTCGCAACGCAAGGCCGAACCCTCTCCTCCTTTGCCGCGTTACGTAATATGTGGACGACCTCTAATTGTATCTTAATCAGATATCCGTTAGATACAGAACAAATAAAGACATTTTAGTTGTTCTACTGACAGTCAGTACATATAGTGTTTTTTCTTGAATGACCCTTCTGCACATTTCGGTTGCACACAGAACAAATCCAAGGACTTTTTTTTTTTTTTTTTGTCATCAATTCGAGGACAAATAGCACATCTCCTCCTTTTAGCTGGAGAATCTGTCTGCGGACGGTCTTCATTGATGTTCCCACCAGTTAGTCGTAACAATGACTGCCGAAGCCTACGAGAAAGTGTCTCGCATTCGCCCCTTAATTTTAGGTGATCTTGAATGAGAGTCATCCGAATACTCCTCATGAAGTCTCGCCTCTGAAGCCTTCTTGGATCTTTGGAAAGATGGTAAAAAACAAGAATATTTAAGCATGCAACGTCCAATATTCTATAGAAAATTGCAAGAAACCATCTTCTGCACGATCTGCTAGTTCGGAGTTCTGCACACACCTCCGTAACACTCCCCAAGAAAACCACAGAAAAAATGTAATGCAGAAAACAGATAGCGCAAGTACTATCCTGGAGAAAATTTCGACCCCAGAGGTCCGAAAACATCGAAACAACAAAGCGCATGGACACGAATACCTAGTCGCTACGAGATCTCAAGATCAACTGAAAATTGCCTCCATTAAGTTTTAAGTCCCACGATATGCCGGCTAGGATAAAGGAGGCAGTGATTATGAGAAATAAATGAAATGGTGGAATGAAGAAAGTGGAAAGAAATGGGAGGACACCGAGAAAACCCACGCACACGGTGCTTATCCAGCACAAGGTTCACTTTGCGTGGGCTCGGATCGAGCCCAGGACCCCATGCACCAGAGGCGAACGCTCTACGACTGAGCCACCGCGGCCCCCTAGCAAGGTCAACTGAGAATAGACGACTGATACCTCAGTGAAACAAAATATATATATATTGTCCACAGCTAGAAATGTGCTAGGTCAAATTTGACCCCACGATAGTAGTTACGAGTTAAGTATGTAGTGATAACTTAGGAAATAGATAAGTAAAAACTTAGATTTTTTAATAAAAATAACTTTGTATACTGTATATATATATATATATATATATATATATATATATATATATATATATATATATATATATATATATAACGCAGCAGCTGAATATAACACAGTAGTATATATATCACGAGGGGGCCGCGGTGGCTCAGTGGTAGAGCGTTCTCCTCTGGTGCTTGGGGTCCCGGGTTCGATCCCAGACCCCGCTGAGTGAACTTTGTGGTGGACAAACACTGTGTGCGTGGGTTTTCTCGGGGGTTCTCCCGTTTTCTCCCACTTTTTTCATTCCACCATTTCATTCATTATTTATCACCACAGTCTCCTTTAGCCTAACCGGCATAACCGTGGGACGTAAAGCTCAAAGATTTCATTTCATTTCATTGGGGGTATCACAAACGTGTTAGGGTATAAAAAGTGGAAGGGCATCGCGAACGAATCTTGTGTATGCAACTTCTACTAGGAGAATTTATAAGAGTAAGACGGAAAAGAAAGACAGGTAACATACTGTATATAATAAAGTTAGAAGTTCATATTACAATAAGTTCAATAATGAAATACAAAGTGTGAGTTTTGAATATATATCCTAACATAATACATACAGTATGTCACATTCTTATTCGTACACACATTAATTTGAAAGAAAACCACTATGTATTAAACATACTAGTGGTAAAATTGACAGCAGATTGCTGAAGGAGTGAGGTAGGACAATGATAGACAAACCCAGTGCAGAAAGGGGCCAAAACAAGGACACCATAGAAAGGCAGAAAAGAAAACATATGAGAACTCCCAAATTTACGCCACATTGTTATTCGTACACTTGTACACAGGTTTACATTTCACATACTAAAAAGGAAAGAAAACAGCATTAGAACACGAGCATAGCTAGTGTGGCGTACAGGAAAAGGACATATTTAACAGCTGGTCTTAATCGCGGTGTACACAGGTAAATAAACCTTCAAGAATGGGGAAGAGTAAGGAGCTAGGAGAGAAAGTCAAGGAGACAATCGTAACGCTAGCATTACGGGGATGGTCGTTAAGAAAATAGGACAATTAATAGTAAAAAGGCACACAACAGTTCAATGTGTAGTAAATAAGTTTAAGTATAGTGGTTCAATGAGAAATAAACCAAGAAATTCGATGAATAAGAAGGTAAGTGAGAAGGACGAGAGAGTGATTGTGAGACAGATGAAAACAAATCCCTGACTAAGTGCTCCAAAAGTCCAAAAGATAATAGAATGTGCTGCAGGGAACAAAGTAAGCACTGAGACGATTCGTCGAGTGCTACACAAATACGCTTACCATGGTCGAATATCTCGGAAGAGGCCATTCATAAGTCGTAAGAATCCTAAGTTACGACTTCAGTTTGCAAAAGAACATGTTAACAAGAGTCAGAAATTTTGGAACAATGTCTTTTGGTCAGATGAGGCTAAAATTAATCTCTTTGGGTTTGATGGGGTTCACAGGGTGATGGGAAAACCCAATTTGGACAACAATATTGTCAATACCATACCCACGTAAAATATGGAGATGGTTCTATTATGTTTTGGGGGTGCATATCGGCAAAACGGGTTGCTAAAGTTTAGTTTATTAATGGTACAATGGACAAGGTTATGTACCTTGACATTTTGAGGAAGAATGTTAAGCAAACTGCAGAAAAATTGGGCATGCTACCAACTTTTATGTTCCAACATGATCACGATCCCAAATATAGGCAGGTATAACTAGGGACTGGTTAATTTGGAATGTAAGCAAACAATTGCACACCCCTCACCAATCCGCTTACCTTAACCCTATTGAACACTTATGGGTTTATCTGAAACCTAGGGTTCACAATAAAAATGTTAAGTCAAGAGAAGACTTAAAACGGGTGGTGACGGAAGAATGGGGCCAATATCAGCCCTGCCACGTGTACTACTTTTGTCTATTCTATACAGCAGTGGTGTATGGCAATTATTAAAGCCAAAGGCTACGCTGCAAAGTATTAATTATTTTGTTCTTTCATAAAATTGCTTCTTACGTCAATGTTTATATCTAACTGTACGAATAACAATGTGGCGAAATATTGCGTATCTTAATTTAGTTACGCACGCATTTTATATTATATCGATTTGTAGATAGTTTTTTTGTATCTGTAACAACAAACAAGTGTTTCAAATGTATTTATGTTCAAGCAGAAATAAATGTCCTTCATTTGTTTACGCGCATCTCTCTATTTTCTTTATGATCACCATGTGTACGAATATAATTGTGACATACTGTATTTATTTTTACATAATATCTAACGAGAAGTTAAATCCCAAAACTTCCGTTGCATACTCCACAGTGTAAAGACAAAAAAAGTGTGATTATAATGTGACAACTTTGTATATATCATTCCACATTATGTAATAATTACGAACATCCAAATATGTGGATTCTGTTAAAGTATTCCAATGAGAATGTTTTTTTCTTTCTTTTCAGTTCTACACTCAAATCCATTAAGATGATTTGGCGCTGTTCGCGCTAATTGTTAAAAGTGTTGGTTACATCATGTAATTTTTATTGACTTAAGCCACAATCTTACTAAAGTCCGCGTTAATCACTAATACTTGTATATATATATATATATATATATATATATATATATATATATATATATATATATATATATATATATATATATATATATATATATATATATATATATATATATAGATATATATAGATATGCGTGTGTGTGTGTGTTATTATCGTAGCCGTAACTATTGCTCTAACGACTAGCGCATGAGCCTTTTCTGTATGAGAGCTCGAGTTCGAGTCCCACTTTAAACTGTAGATCTACCATCTACGTCTCATATAATCTCGGTTCTCAAGAAGAAAGCTAAAATTCACGTTTTGTTTGATTTGGTTTCGTCTCTCTCGCAATTACATAGGGCTGATCTCAAAACAGATTTGTAGTGCTCTCTTCAATTGCCATCAAGCGACATAAAAATTAGCAGAGTATTTCTTCTGAATCGAGACCAGAAACTACTTTACGAGACAAGAGGAGACGGGAAAAACTTTTTAGATTATCGAGACGAAAGAGAAACAATCGACTTCGAAAATCGAGACGAGACGAGAATTCTATAAAAATTGACGAGACGAGAAAATCTTATTTCTCGTCTTTCTCGTGAGGAACATACTATATTTGGGATTGAATTATGGTCCTCACATCAAATTTAAAGGCTGTACTACTGAGTCATCAATCTTCTTCCTCCTTAGTGACACGAAAGACTTGATTTGAACGTTTGTGTACTGTTCCGCACGAGACGAGACGAGAAATAAAGCTTTCTCCTGTCGTCTCTTAAATTAACTGTTGGATTCTCGTCTAGTTTTGATTCTCGAAGAATTATTTCTCTTCTTGTTTTATAAATTTATGCCTTGGCTTTCTTCTTAATTTTATCTAGAAATTATGAGAATGCTTCCGAGTTACGAGAGTTCCACTAAGAGTGTAATATATCAATATTTAAATCATATTTATTATTGAAGTATATTATGTAATAACTTGCGTATCTTAAAATGTTGATAATTACTCTTCATTGTCCAGGCTCTTGGGTTTTCTCGGGATTCTCCCGTTTCCTACCTTTCTTCATTCTAGCATTTCATTCATTTCTCATCATCATCGTCTCCTCTATCCTAACCGGCATAAGCGTGGGACGTAAAACTGAAAGATTTCACTTTACTCTTCTTTTGTGTTCGTACAACCACTGTTATAATTTATGAACTTTTACTATGAATGATGTAATACTAAAACACTGGTATCTAAGACTTCAGTGAATTGTTGGCCATGAGACTTGTCTCAAAAATGAGACAAGAATTGTCGTTTCTCGTCTCGTCTCTAACTTGGACATACACTTCTTGTCTTAACTCTTATATGAATATACACTTCTCGTCTCGTTTCCGAGACGACGCAGAAATTTCTGTATCCTGCACATTACTTTTTTGCTTCTTCAAATACTAAATTTCTCAGTTGTCTTTCATGCCACTTGTTTTCATTTGCTTGATTCATCAAGTATTTAAAAGTTAAACTGAATTTAAATATTTCTGTTTGAAGTATAATCTCTTTCTAATCAGATATGTTTTATTTAAACGAAAAATTCTCTATGCGATCTAGCATGATGCAAAGATTTTAGAAGAACCCGTAGTTATAAATCCTACTAACCTATTATCCTCTTGAAATTTTTGTCAGAAATATAATTTCTAAGATTTTTTTATATATAATACGTATGTTTTCTATTACCATTATTCTGCGGACAAAACAATTTTAATGTGATAGGACTTCAGTATATATATATATATATATATATATATATATATATATATATATATATATATATATATATATATATATATATATATATATATATATATATATCTTCTTAGCACTTAGTGCGTATCATTCAAAATTACTATATACATGGTGTTTCAAAGCAACACCGAGAACGTTCGGGAGCTGATTCCTGACACTAAGATAAGACAAAAAGTATAGACCAACCTGTGTGCACAAATGCTTCCTTTGAGTTATAGACTGCCGAAAACGCGAAAAAATGAAATTTAAAGCTCCAAAACTATGGGACCTACCGTAGTCGGGTCAAGACTTAACTTAGGATCTAATATGTGCACTATCCGAATATCCATGTTTCAGAATCCTGCGGTACTTCCGCGACATTTTTTTATAGAGGTTGTTGGTGAGTGTTTCAAATTATATGCCCGTAGCCAAATTCCTTCTATAAAATTTGTTCCGGAAGTACCGCACGATTCTGAAACATGTATTTTTGGATAGAGGACATGCTAGTTTCTAAGTGAAGTCTTGACCCGACTAGGTCCCATAGGTTTGGGACTATGGACCATTAAAGTTCATTTTTTCATGTTTTCGACAGCCTATAACTCCGAAAGGAAGCATTTGTGCACCTAGGTTGGTCTATACTTTTTGTCTTATCTTGGTGTCAGGAATCACCTTCCAAACGTTGTCGATGTTGTTTTGAAACATCCTGTATATATATCATGATTTACAAAAATGTCTGTAAAACGACTTGTTTCTTAAAAAAAACTCTCGTGTTGAGCTAGGTGTCTCCACCCAGCTCATTGTACGCCTGCCTATCACTACTTTGTGTGACGTCACTCGCTACGGTGAAGGGCTTCTCTTGAGATTGGGTGATATCAATAAAAATAAGTAACTACTCCTGAGAAGTCCTGCTCGAGAATCAAGGTAACTACACCTGGAGTAATCTCCTCCCTCAATTTCGTATCAATAAAACAAGCCACTACTCAGGTCTAGTCTGCTCCAGATTTATGAACGTTTACTCGCGCTTCCCCTGCACGTAGCACTGAGTCGTATCAATAAAAGAAGTGATTACTCATTTCTTCCATTCATCGCGCAGTCATTTCGTTGTTTTTAACCTATGGCGTAGTATCTTAAAAGCTATGAAACGGGCAAGTAGCAACGATAGCTTCAATCAAAGTGCATTTGTGGATATTCTAAAAGAGTTTCCAGTGGTACTTTCAAAGACACAGCTGCCAGAAAGTAAACGAAGGAAAGCCGAAACTTTGAAGGTAATTACAGTGAAATGCAACGAAATATCAAATACATCTACGACTCAGACACAAATTCAAAAGAGAATCTTTAATATTCGAGCGAGAATAAAACAAAAATAAAAAAAGAAGAAAAAATATTTAAAAAATGGGAAAGAAGAAAGTAATACTGAAACCATGGGAATGAACCTATTTGAGCTGATGGATGTTGATTCGAATCCAGCAATATTAAGATTAACAGGACAAGCGCATATCACGTGTTGTCCAAGGTCTTTGTAGATTGTTTGGCTTTAAGAACGAAATCAGACACTTGGCTCTTTTGTTTTCTTTTTTAAAAAGTCCAGCCACCCACGTCATAAATCACGTCCATCTGATTGCGTTTTCCACACCATACGTGTCCCCTTTCGCCTTGACATAAACAAAATACATTCTCATGTATACACCCTTTCTATCAACGTTGAGCTGAGTTGATTATTAGTTTAACGTCCTTTTCAGTAGCGTGCCCATATGAGACAGAACCCACTGATTAACGTGGAATCCAAACCACATGAGCTCCTGCCGGGAATCGAACGCGGGTCTCCTATGCCAAAGGCATGTACGCTAACCGCTTAGCCACGAAATAGCTCTTCCTATTAACGTATTACTCTCCAAAATACTAGGTTTCTTTAATGCCACTTGTGTATAGTCAAGTGCTCCAAAGGCACCAGGAAATGTATATTGTTCTTGCCACTCTGCCTTTGCTGTTTGTATATTACGCACACTTCCGGAAACAATCCATTTTCAGGTAGTCATAGACAGTACTTTGAGCCACACCAGAATCCCCTGACATTCCGACCTGGAATCCCGGATCACTCACGTAACGCAAGAAAACCAAGGGCACCGATTTCTCTGTAAATTTGGGGGGGCATTCAGATGCAGAAGGTATATATATCAGGATTGTAAGACAAATTGCATTCTAATTATGCCAAATATTGTATATACATAGGGGGCCCACATGAGCTTTGTGGCCCCCACAGGATCGGCGCCCTTGAAGAAAACCCGTATCTTTTCATCATTACGTAGTCCACCACCTCGAATTTCGGTTGATTCTTCTTAAAAAATGTGCCAACCACTCTACATTTTCTTTCATAAACTTATAATGCTTTTTGTAATCTCCATTTCCAACATTTCTATGCAGTTTATAAGTTTTTCTACGTAGTAAAACAATCATATTCTCTGCCATATTTCGCACGGAGTCACCTACTTAGCTTGCTCCACAAATTTGGAGAAGTTACTAGCATCACAGAGGAGTCTTTGATTTTTATTGATATCAAACGCGAAATAGTTACTCGGCTCGAGAATAGAGGTGTGGTTACTTCAAAAGGGCGGGGCTTCTCCGAGGTCAGCCGAGACGACTAGTGCTCAGTTCTCTTTTTATTGATACCAATGCGAGTAACTACTTCAAAATTGGGCGTAATGAGTAACTTCTCCGTTTTATTGATATCACCCATTGTCTTGCCTTACCCCAATGAAAATCAAACAATATTTTCGCAAACAGCCACAGCTGGGGGACATAGAGTGGCACAGAACGCACACAGCTCGCTGTATAGCTGCAAATACTTAGAACTATGAGACGTGGGACCCATGGACAACTATAGTTGCTCTCTTGTTACAAGGCGTTCAGTCAGGGAGACAACTTTGGTCTTGGTTGCCTCGCACCTACCAAGGTCAGTTCCTGCAACGGAAGGAAACGACAGCAACATAAAACTACTCCCTTCAGTTTACTTTTCAGGAATATTTGTCACCTTCGTGGGTACTGGTCACGTACTGCGTAGATTTAAATTATATGTTTGTCAAGAATATATTCCCTATAAAGATATGAGTACTGAGAAGGAAAAAAAAAACATGTAGCTATTTTTGTTCTCCTTTTTCTATTAGCCAGTGGAAGTGTGTATGGCTGTTTGAACACCCTTCTTGTAATTAGTTAGGATTCACTTCATCTTTTTAGTTAACCTTTGGGTGTGAATAACACCGGGACAACTCGTGGTTATGATAGTGGCGTATTTTCCCGCTCGAAGGATTTCGGAAATAATAAGTAATGTAGACTCCGATGCTTTTGAAACGGACAATGAAGGTAATTTGTAGGAAGATTCTAGCATCAATTTATGTGACTCGCATCTACCTCTATCTATTTCGAAATACTGGGTGATATCAATAAAAATAAGTAACTACTCCTGAGAAGTCCTGCTCGTGAATCGGAGTAACTACAGCTGGAGTAATCTCCTCCCTCAATTTCGTATCAATAAAACCAGCCACTACTCAGGTCTAGACTGCTCCAGATTTATGAACGTTCACTCGCATTTTTTCTGCGCGTAGTAGTGAGTCGTATCAATAAAAGAAAGTGATTACTCATTTCTCCCATCCGTCGCGCGGTAATTTCGTTGTTTTTAACCTATGGCGTAGTACCCTAAACGCCATGGAACGGGCAGGTAGCAACAACAGTTTCAGTCAAAGTGCATTTGTATTATAAAAGAGTTCCCAATGGTACTTTCAAAGTCACAGCTACCAGAAAATAAACGAAGAAAAGCCGAAACTTTGAAGGTAATTACAGTGAAATGCAACGAAATACCAAATACATCTACGACTGAGATACAAATTCAAAAGAGAATCTTTAATATTCGAGCGAGAATAAAACAAAAATAAAAAAGAAGAAAAAATTTAAAAAAAAAACGGGATAGAAGAAAGTAATACTGAAACCATGGGAATGAACCTATTTGAGCTGATGGATGTTGATTCGAATCCAGCAATATTAAGATTAACACGACAAGCGCATATCACGTGTTGTCCAAGGTCTATATAGATTGTTTGGCTTTAAGAACGAAATCAGACACTTGACTTCTTTGTTTTCTTTTTAAAAAATTCCAGCCACCCACGTCATAAAGCACGTCCATCTGATTGCGTTTTCCACACCATACGTGTCCCCTTTCGCCTTGACACAAACAAATACATTCTCATGTATACACCCTTTCTATCAACGATGAGTTGAGTTGATTATTAGTTTAATGTCCTTTTCAGTAGCGTGCCTATATGAGACGGAACCCACTGATTAACGTGGAATCCAAACCACATGAGCTTCTGCCGGGAATCGAACGCGGGTCTCCTATGCCAAAGGCATGTACGCTAACCGCTTAGCCACGAAATAGCTCTTCCTATTAACGTATTACTCTCCAAAATACTAGGTTTCTTTAATGCCACTTGTGTATAGTCAAGTGTTCCGATAGCACCAGGAAATGTATATTGCTCTTGCCACTCTGCCTTTGCTGTTTGTATATTACGCACACTTCCGGAAACAATCCATTTTCAGGTAGTCATAGACACAGTACTTTGAGCCACACCAGAATCCCCTGACATTCCGACCTGGAATCCCGGATCACTCACGTAACGCAAGAAAACCAAGGGCACCGATTTCTCTGTAAATTTGGGGGGGCATTCAGATGCAGAAGGTATATATATCAGGATTGTAAGACAAATTGCATTCTAATTATGCCAAATATTGTATATACATAGGGGGCCCACATGAGCTTTGTGGCCCCCACAGGATCGGCGCCCTTGAAGAAAACCCGTATCTTTTCATCATTACGTAGTCCACCACCTCGAATTTCGGTTGATTCTTCTTAAAAAATGTGCCAACCACTCTACATTTTCTTTCATAAACTTATAATGCTTTTTGTAATCTCCATTTCCAACATTTCTATGCAGTTTATAAGTTTTTCTACGTAGTAAAACAATCATATTCTCTGCCATATTTCGCACGGAGTCACCTACTTAGCTTGCTCCACAAATTTGGAGAAGTTACTAGCATCACAGAGGAGTCTTTGATTTTTA
Organism: Thermobia domestica; assembly: GCF_964235325.1. Taxonomy (NCBI): domain Eukaryota; kingdom Metazoa; phylum Arthropoda; class Insecta; order Zygentoma; family Lepismatidae; genus Thermobia; species Thermobia domestica. The sequence goes on along the minus strand of NC_137454.1, from coordinate 233,287,473 downwards.
TTGATATCAAACGCGAAATAGTTACTCGGCTCGAGAATAGAGGTGTGGTTTCTCCAGAAGGGCGGGGCTTCTCCGAGGTCAGCCGAGACGAGTAGTGCTCAGTTCTCTTTTTATTCATACCAATGCGAGTAACTACTACAAATTAGGGAATAATGAGTAACTTCTCCGTTTTATTGATATCACCCACCGTGTGGTATACAATATACGGAATTCAAGATGGCTGCCATGATGTACACTAAATCATTTAACGCTGTTTCTACACCAATGCCAAATTGTAACATTTTCGTTTACTCCGTTCATGCGTCTCTTTGTTACTGCCCTGTCACAATACATTTTTTCTATTAGATACATATGTCAAACATAGCATTCCCTGTCCCAAACAGATGATGTGTAAAAAATGAATTCACATTCTCATTTGGGAGAATATTCAAGCCTAGGTTGAAGTGTAAAATCATAACCTTTTACATTTAAAACAATATTGTGTGATATGCAATATGGTGGAATTCACGTACTGCGCAGATTTAAATGGTGCGCTGTGTCAAGTATATATTCCCTATAAAGATATGAGTACTCAGAAGGAAACATCCACTCCAAATCAGTGCGTCTACGCATGTCGTTATTATTGTTCTGTCCCAATGACCTGTATACAGATCCACATATGTCTTCTCACAGCAACATTATACTAATCTTTTCCACAGAATATTTTTCATTCTATACTTTGATCCAGGGGTAGAAATGAAATTTTAGAACTAAGGGGAAAGTCAATAATAGATAGAGTTTGATTAGGCTATGTATCAAGAATACAAACTCAGACAGTCGGAAGTGCAAACAAACTTTAATGGAGAACGACTTAAGCAATAGCGATTGTTGCAGAACAATCAACAGCCAAACAAAACTAATTTCACCATTCAAATTTCCTATTTGTTACTAATAACTACAGATATTTTTCCTTCTTTTGCACAAACACTTCAACTTACTAAGGGGATACTTTCCCCTTGTGCATGCCTGATTTCCACTGTTGCTTTCATCTCAGGCTTTTTACACGTGGACCGTATTTACCGGGCAATTTTGACGCTGGGCCCTTTTGACTCGTGTCTTTTTGTCGCAGGGCCCTTTCGCCCGGGCCTTTTCTACGCTGGGCCGTTTTGACTCAGGCCCTTTTGAGGCGGGGCCCATTTGACCCTGGCTCTTTTGACGCAGGGCCCTTTTAACTCGAGCCCTTTTGACCCGGGCAATTTTGACGCGGGGCAGTTACTACTCAGGGCCTTTGTCGCGAGGTCCTTTTACCCGAGCCCTTTTGACATGCGCTCTTGTAACTCGGGGCCGTTTCTACTCGGGCCCGTTTGACGCAGGGCCCTTTTGACTCTTGTCTTTTTTCTCGGAGGACCTTTTTCACCCGGGACAATTTGACGCAGGGCCGATTTGACTCGGACACTTTTGTTGCGGAGACTTTTGACCCGGACCTTTTGGCTAAGGCCTTCTTGTAGCGGGGCCCGTTTTGACATGGGTCCATTTGACATAAGGCCCTTTTGAGTCGAAGTCCTTTTGACTCGGGATCTTTCGACGCATGGCCCTTTTAACTAGAGTCCTTTTGACCCGGGCCCTTTTGATGGAAGTCGTTTAAACGGAGGCCCTTTTTTCGCGGAGACCCTTTCACCCGGGCCCTTTAGCCTCGAGCCCTTTGGTCATCGAGATCTTTAGACCCCAGGCCGTTTAGACTCAGGCACTTTTCTCGTGGAGTCCTTTTATCCGGCCCCTTTTGACCAGGGCTCTTTTCACGCAGAGCCGTTTTTACTCAGGCCCGTTTGATGCAGGGACGTTTTGACTCATGTCTTTTTGTCGTGGGACCTTCTGACCCGAGCCTTTTTGACTCGGGCCTTTTTGTAGCGTACCCCTTTTGGTACGGTCCATTTGACGTAGGGCCTTTTTGACTTTATCCCTCTTAACACGGGGCCCTTTTGAATCTGGTCATTTTGTCGCGGAGAACATTGGACCAAGGCCTTTTTCACGCTGGGCTGTTTTGAAACGGGACCTTTTGAGGCGGGGTCCATTTGACCCGGGCTCTTTTGACTCAGTCTCCTTTAAACTCGAGACCTTTTGAGCCGGATCATTTTGACCAGGGGTTGTTTTGACTCGTGCCTTTTGTCGCGGAGACATTTTGACCCATGCCTTTTTGACGCGGAGCCGTTCTCACTCGGGCCCTCTTGACCTGGCCTCTTTTGACCCAGGGCCAATTTGTCGCGGTCCCTTTTGACCCGGCTCCTTTTGACGCGGGGCAGTTTGGACTCGGGACCTTTTGGCACAGGGCCTTTTGTCGTAAAGATCTCATGACGCGGGGCCGTTTTTAGTCGGGGCCTTTTGTCGCGGGTGGCCATTTACCCGGGTTCTTTTGACCGGATATCTTTTGACCTGGGCTCTTTTCACGCGGGGCCGTTTTTACTCGGGAAAGTTTGACGCAGGACCCTTTTGACTCGGGTCTTTTTTGTCAGGACCCTTTTGAGCCGGATCCATTTGACGCGGGGCCGTTTTGACTCGTTCACTTTTGTTGCGGAGATCTTTCGACCAGGTCCCTTTTGACTCAAGCTCTTTTGTAGCGGGTCTCGTTTTGACACGGGTCCATTTGACGCAGGGCCCTTTTGACGTGGGCCCGTTTTGCCTTGAGCCCTTTTGACACAGAACCATATATATAACGCAGCAGCTGAAATTCCTGGGGCAGGCGGCGGGTATCAGTAAATTGATTATTAATCGATCCCTGACGCAGTAAAATTAGTTACGCTACTGGTCATATCTCTTTCTTTCTCTTCTCTCCTTATCGTGTCTGGAGATGAATGTTCTGACTAATAGGCTACAGCGGCGATTTTAAAAAGTAAGAAGATATATGCTACCAATTATAAATGTTATGAATTTAAACAATATATATAGGGCAATAAATCGAAAAACTCTATATGGTCCTTTTGCCCCCCCCTCCCGTTGGAAAAAATTCTGCTGGTGTTAGTGATTATCATGTTGCTTAGTTACTGTATTATATTGTGCTATACACACAATAAATACTTCTGTGTTTTATTTAATAATAAGAACCTTATTTATGTTTATTACGGCCCTTGCTTGACAACAGCGAAACATATTCACGCTCAGTGTAATTAGATTCCATTCTCAAATAAGGTCAGTGAAGCGAATGAAATAATTCCCGCACAAATTTAGGACTTAGAAAAGTGTCCTGCGAACATGTCGTAGGAAATTTCTGAAGACTAAAAAGCGCTAGTAGCAATTGTTAGCAGTTATTAATTTAACATATAAGACAATAAATTGAAAAACTGAGAATACGAATCTTTTCAGAGATGGCAGTGTACTGACGGTTCAAATCTGTGCCTTTACTCCCTATACCTACGTTATTTCCGTAGTCAAAATAAAAACTCTTCAAAATTAATCACAATTTCTTATGCAACCATCCCTTCCCTGGTGTAATGCGCTGTCACATGCCCGTCACGGCGATGTAAAGGCACTTTTGGCGACGAGGATACATCAGGATCTTGAGTCCTCTTTTTCTCTTCATCGGGCACATTTATTGCTTCAATCACATTAGAAGATACTGAAGGTATACTGAAGGTATGCTACAATTAACTGAAACCTAAAATGACCCTGTTTTGAGCCACCGATCCATCTTGATTGAGATTAAACTCAGAACTGAATGCAGTGAAATTTAAGATTAATTGAAAGGACAGTTAAAACTGAACGTTACGAATCTGCAGATATTTGTCTCCATCGAGAAGAAAAAAGAAAAATTCGTAGATTATTGCCAAGTTTACAACATAGAATTAAATCAGTCATTGATAGTGTTCAAATGTATAAGAAAAAATATACAGTACATTCGTACATTGTTGTCCTACTTGTAGAGAACATAATTAAAACATCTTTCAACAGCTGCGTTTTGATAGATATCATATATAACTGACTTTAGAACGCATGTGCAATCACGAGCGATTGCGAGCTGATTTGAGAAGCGAAAGTGTGGAAACATGATAATTGCAATTAGTGATTATACTCTTTGGCGCTGGTCGCCATTGTTGATGGAATGGATGGACATTTGTCTGTAATAATAAATATATTTTGTGAGGTTTGGGATCTTATTGTGAAGCTGAATCGAAAATATTTTCCTACTTAAGTAGGAATCTGGATCTTTTGACGATAATACCAAGTGATATCTAAATTCGAACTCACTTCTCAATGAGATAAAAACTTCTGTTTTTATTGCTTCTTTGATATTGGTTTGTACGTTGAAGAAAGTCCAAAAACTTGAAATTATCCATTCGAAAAGGAGGAAAGCCCTCCCAGATTTTTACTTTCTTTTCGAATTTCGATCGGAAGGGAGTTTTTGTCAATTTCTAGTTTATATATATATAATTCCGGTTCAAGCTTCCAAAAACAAATTCCGAAGGACTCAAAATTGAAACCAACTTTTAGATGTGATAAAGACTTGCGAATTTTTTACTCGCTTTCTCGAGGTTGGTTTATATGGAACCCCAAGAAACTCTCTGCGGAACCCTTGGGTTCCGCGGAACACACTTTGAGAAACTCTGGTTTAATTGATTCTGAAACAATCTGACACATAAGAATGTGATCTGTATTTGCTGACTACGAATCAAGTAAGAGATCATCTTTCGAACGATCAGCAGAAAGACTAGGTCACAGACAGTGGTTATAGAATCCTATTGCTTCTGTTTTGTTCATAGTTGCCGACTTCTCGGCAAATGATTTGAAGTTTGGAGGATCGTCTGGTTTCGATGCTGGAAAGGATTCGGAGGATTATGTGTTTCGTTATTTTTCCAGCCATTAAGATAACAGAAAATAATATATGCGTGCGTAGTTTTGCTGATGGAAACAACAGAAGCTCTTATAGGAACTGTGAAATGATGACGAACAGACTGATTAGAGTGCTGTTCTTTCTTAAAGTGGCTTTGATCTGCATTCCACATATTCTCTGTCTGCAGTTCTTCATTCAACTTTAGCTTTTGAATCAACAATCAGAAATTATCCGCCAGTTTTTCCAGGTCTGCTCCTTTTGATCTCCAATTTTTGCTTACTTGATGAGTTATGGCATGACTGATCACCCTATTATGACGTTTGAATTAGAGAACCTAGAATTATGAAGTCTTAAAAGTTGAGACGATTGTGCGGATCAATGAATGATTTCGTTTGCAAAACACACAAACGCAAGGTGTGGACATAAATTGTTCTGAACTTTCCACCATTTCCTCCAATTTTTGTAGTAAAACCTCGTTCGTGGCCTTAACCGTTAGCTTTGACTTGTTATAGGCGTTCTCGTACTCATACAACTTTTTTTTTGTAGTTTTGACTAACTTGCACTAACTCACAACCGTCTTTCCCAGTTTCTTCTTTTCGATGACCCTGCCATTTGAATCAATAATCTAGTAAAGGAACACTTTATATATAATCCTTAGTCGGAATAGCTCCCTCTTTTTGAGGAACGAATCCAGTCAGATCTGGGTGAATCTCTTTTTGAGTTTGTGCAGCCTGCAAAGTCTTTGGAACCGTTTGTTTACCTGTAAGAAATATAAGAACAGAGTAGATGAATTAGATATATTTTTTTTTTAAAAAATTAATACAGAGACAAGTGGTTTACAATAAACAAACAAAAAGTTAGTTTCAACGTAACCTATAGCACGGCCAACAAGAGATGGTCTCTGACGTTTCTTACCCCATGCGATGGGGCATTGCAGCCCCTACTTTGATACCAGTGTTACCAACCAGGATCCTCTGTCTTATACCATTAATTAAATTGCCACTACAGTTGCACCGAAAAAAACCTTGACACGCGAGTAGTGGCAATGTCACTGCGAGCTGTCAGAGACGTTCTCTTACTGGACGCACTATAACATGCCCTAACACAGAAAAGCCAACATCCATACCTGTGGACAAACCGGTCATTGGACATATTATGGATTATTTATGAGTGAAACCGACTGGATCATGCACTATGTTTTAAGAAGCAAATTGTGAGCTGAGCCTATTATTTCATGTTCGTGAAATTACCAACGACTTATACACACTTAACAGTGACACCTGTAGTGAGAATAATGAAGAACAATGGCATATAGTAAGTACAGTGACTCATATACGCATAATAATGACGCATATAGTTAGAACAGTGATACACACACCCCTAACAGTAACACACATATTAAGGATAGTGACGATATATAAGTCTAACAGTAACACATATAGTAAAGATAGTGATAATATATGCCTAATACTAACACATAGTAAGGACAGTTACCCATAGTAAGAACTGTGACACATATGGTAAGAACAGTGACGCATAAATGTCTAACATCAACACATACAATAAGGATAGTGACACATATAGTAAAGACAGTAATACATAACATATAATAAGAACAATGACGCATATATGCCTAACAATATGAACAGTGAAATATATAGTATGAACAGTGATGCATATACGCCTAACAGTGACACATATAGTAAGAAACAATGATGCATATACGCTTAACAATGACATATATAGTTAGAACAGTGACGTATATACACCTAAGAATGACCCATATAGTAAGAACACATGTGTAAGAACATAGACTCATATATGACTAACACTAACTCATAGTAAGGACAGTGACACATATAGTAAGAATTGTGACATATGTGGTAAGAACTGGATCGCATATACTCCTAACAGTAACACATATAGTAAGAATAGCGAGACATATGGTAAGAACAGTGACACATAGTAAGAACAGTGATGCATATAAGCATAACAGTGACAGATATAGTAAGAACAGTAACGCATCTACGCCCAGTAGTAACACGTGTAGTAAGAACAGTGACACATATATGCCCAGCACTAATATATATACTCCTATCCATGATACACGTATTCTTATCAGTGATGCATATACTAGCTGTAAAATTGAATTGCTATTCCTCATTCAAACAAATATTCCAAGATTAAATTTTAGTGTCTCTTTTCCTCACTGAGTCTTACACAGTTAGACGGGACCTATTGCTTAAAGTAGTGATTCTCAACCTTCATTGAGTGGCGACACAGCCTAAGACATTGCAACACAAGTTAGGTTAGAATTAGTGTTGCTGTGGCAGTGTTTCAAAGTGATTTAAACGTATTGTTGAAGACATTGTGGTAAAAGTAAAATGTGTTACTTAACGTCTATACTTATAAGGTTTCTAGATGATGAAAGGTTTATATTTGAATTATACAATTTCAAGACACACTCATAAGACTGCGCGACACACCGATTCACAAAACCTGGCTCAAAGTAGTATCTGAACCACTGCTGGAGTTTGTGTTCGAGACAAGATCTTCCACTGAGAATAGAACTCGGAAATGAAATGAAATTTTTAGTTTAAAGTTCCACGATTAGGTACCGAGACTAAGGAGGAACTGATGATGATAATGAATGAAGCGGTGGAATGAAGAAAGTGGGATTAAATGGGAGAACCCCGAGGAAATTCCCTTACACGGTGTTTGTTTACCACAAAATTCATTTGATGTGAGCTGGAATCGAACCAGAGGTTAAAACAGAGATAAAACCTAGTTTCGGGATTGAACTGACATTTAACAATTATATATTTCACTACACTCTGCTGGTTTTGCTTGCTCCTAATACGATATTTAAACCGAAAGATGTTTCAATAGCGTATCACTTTCGATGTCAATATGAGAATAAAGGTTGAGACAAAATGTATATTTAAGACGCAAAACCCATATCAGAAAATATTTTCACGCTCTGTATTACCAGTTTTGCTCTACGGGGCTACAATTTTGAAATCGTAAGTGGTTACATCTACCACTCCCAGTTTAAATAAGGAATTAAGGACAGAGATTGGACATATCCTTAGTACACTTAATTCATTTTAGAAAATCATTTTCGCAATCTCTTACTACTATTACTCTGACGATTATGTCAGAGAACTTTGTATTACTGTTTATGTCAACAGACTACCTGACTGCCTGACTATCAAAAGTCTTTCAATATTTTTTCACATACTTATGAACATTGATGTTGTTTAGGGGGCACAGAGAGGAGTGAAGTTTCCCTCTCCCTGGGTTTAGTATATAAAACTATACTATATTGATTAACAAGTATAGATATCTCAAAGAAAAAGTCAAGTTCTGCTTATGTTAGGAGAGAACCTTTCCCCCTTATCCCGAAGTTACACTCGTGCATGCGCATAGCGTAGTTAACAACTGTTAAAAATTATAATTTTAATAACTATTTCCTGAAATTTACACCAGTACTCCTAGATTAACATTACAAACTGAATTCTTTAAGAACCAACGGCCTAAATACAAGAAAATGGTATCAACATTAAATATGTTCTGATAAGTGCTTTTCTTGACTGCTATATTTTATTTTGTTCGTTTGCCAAGGTTGACAAGTTGATGGATATATTATTTCTTGTGTTAGCGCATTCGATTAAATCTTTTTAGTGGTTTGCTAACTGTTATTTTAAATATAAGATTTTAAATATTTGATCTCATTTCGACAAGCAGCAAAATCGATACTAATGGGTGAGTCTAGACATTTCGTCACTTCCTTGATCAACAAAAGAGCAGACGATTCCGAAAAACATGGGTGCTGTGGTAAGGAAAGCATACTATATGAAATGGTTTACATTTATTTTATGCAGATACATTTTTGATTGCTTTATTTTTGATTTCTTTAATTTTCCTTTTTTTTCTATCGGAAATTCAAATAAAAATTACAATTCTATCTTCCACTGTGTTTTATCTCAACGTAAAACGTATTTTTTTTTAATGTTCTACACTACAGGCTAAAGGAAAAGTATGATTAACGATCGTGAATTATTATGAAAAAATGACTGCAATGAGAATGTGTTACGAAACGGGAAAAACTACGGACACGATGTCTAACTACAAATTCACATGGACTGGGATCGAACCAGGGCCCGCTCACCCCAGAGGTGAACAATTTAACACACTTCTTTATGTGTATTCTTCACTTCTTTGGAACTACTGCTCTGAAAAAAAAAATTGTAATTAAATTGCCAAACATCAATGTAAAATCATTTACCCTTCAGTTTGTAAGCTGATATACATTTCCTTAGATTAAATTACAAAATTTGCTGGGTCTTTTTACAGATTTACAGTAAATTTATAATAAAGTGTGATATTTGTATGGATAAAAATGTAATTTTACACCATTTCATATTAGTAATTTTATTTTATAGGTGTAAATTGATTTACATAGACGAGTGGCAAACAGATTGCCACCGTTTCTTGTAAATTTACCTACGAAATTTTTTACAGTGTGTGAATAAATCTTGGAGCAGGTACGCCTTGCTTGATTCATCAGCACACTTCACTGTAATAATTATAGTAATAATACACTTTCACACTATAAATTTATATTTTGTATTTGAATTCGAACCTACCAGCTGGTATTACCATCCTTTTGATGTGGTCTATTTCAGGATAAAATTTCTACCTGATAAAATTCGTTCGTTTCTTTCCTGTCTCTCTCCAAAATTATTTAATTAAAGAATGAGCTTTCTACGCTTGAAATCAACCAGAATGGCATTTCTGCTGAGGCAGTCATAAATTTCTTTCTTTTGATAAGTCAGACTCTATAATGATTTTGAATTTGCTCATTTCCATAATGCATTGACTTTAATTGGTTCCTGATATATTGGTGTTCAAATCCATGCTGATCATGATCAATTAATCCACGGTGCTTGGGTTCTCTCGGAGCTCTCGTTGTCCTCTCTCTAACTCCCATTGGCCAAATTACAAGTTAATGAATCATTGGTCGGTGTTCAGCAAGTGAAGTATGAGCTTCAAACAGCAAATTCAGCCGCACAAACGTCTTTTTTCCATTTTCCCCTAACTCCTCTTGTGAGTGACTCTATAATTGTCAGTATATGTACACAAGTGTGTGTGTGAGCGTGTGTGTACACTGGATTTCGATGCACGTAATGTAACATTATACAGCAATCATTGAAATAGGGATTCAATGGTATTTCCGACTCGTGAGTGGAAGTTCGCTGTCTCACAAACAATAGATTCCGGGTTCGCTTACTGATGCTAACATGGTAAACATTTTAAATCTAGTCCTGTTTTAAAATTTTACCTCTTTAAAATGAAGTTCACAGTTACTTTGACTGCTAGATTTCACTTTTTTCGTATAGCCTCAAAGCAGCAAACAGCATTATTATTATTATTATTATTATTATTATTATTATTATTATTATTATTATTATTATTATTATTATTATTATTATTATTATTATTATTATCTTATTCGAACTTCTACGAATACTGGAAACAACTAATTATATTTCAGTGACACTATGTGATTGTGACAATTTATTACTGCAGCCTAATATATATATATATATATATATATATATATATATATATATATATATATATATATATATTACATTTTCTCAAGTTTTTAAAACTATACAGTTTGTAATACATACTTCCTAGCACCAAATATATGTATACAGGTGCGAGTGGTTCGTGGTTGCATCTCTGTTATCACCTTTGGCGTGGGAGACCCGGGTTCGATTTCCGACGGGAGCTCATGTGGTTATGATTTCACATTAAGCTCTAAGTCAACGTCTCTAATAGCCTCGATGCTAAAAGGAACGCTAAACTAAGAATTAAATCAAATCAAAATCCATCTCTGGCACACGAGTTTGTGGCATACAACACTGTATCTGTGAAATTTCTCTCGGGGTTTGCAGTTTTCTCTCAAATTCTTGTTTCAACAATTAGATAAACAACAATAGTTTATTTTGCCATCCCCGCTGGTCTAGTAGTTACCACGCGCTTTTTTGGTCTACGAGATCCCAGGTTCGATTGCCGGTGGAAGAATCTTGAACGCATTGCAGTAGTACGGATTCCGCCTTAAACTGTGGGATCACTTCTCATACTGCTTCAATGCTAAAAGGGATGTAAAATTCCAATCCAACCAACTGACTTGTCTTATCCGTTTTCCGCTACTTTATCTAGGTGAATACATACTTTTAGGCATATTAATCGAAGATGTGATGATATTGTGTGTCCAAATGCTTAGAGCGTATATTTTCGAAATCCTTCCCCGGTTGTGGCATACAATGTTGAATATTAACTTAGCTTCATGAGGCACTTTGAATGTTCTTTGAATTAAAAGAAGCACTACCAACAAGAGATGGTCTCTGACGTTTCTTACCACATGAGGTGGGATATTACAGCCCCTACTTTGATACCAGTGTTACCAACCACGATCATTCTGTCTTATACCATTAATTAAATTGCCACTACAGTTGCACCGAAATAAACCTTGACACGCGTGCAGTGGCAATGTCACTGCGAGCTGTCCGAGACGTTCTCTTACTGGACGCATTATAACTCCAATCTAAAAAGTCAGAAATAACATAAAAGGAAGCTGTTATTCTAACCACGCGTTGCCCAGTCGCCGGTCATAGTTCTTCACGGCGTATTATTATTTCCTTTTGACACCTTTGTCTGCTTGTAAGGCCAGTGATATTAGAATTATAATTTTGACATTCGATTTACGTTGGGAGTTAATTTATTCAGTTTGTTTTTTTAGATGACAACCAGGAGAATGTTCCGAGTCAGTTTGTTTAGTTTGTTTTTAGGTGATACCCGGTAGGATGTTGGGAGTATAAATACTCGGACAAAATGTTTTAGAAGTTTAATTGGAGAAAGTGTTAAGAGTCAGTAGAGTGATTGTATAAAGAAATGAGTAGAGTAACTACGTTGATGTATATGTGCAAAAATTTTTTTAGATTATGGTGATGCCAAGTGTGGTTAAGTTATTGGTATAGTGTTTGAGAAACTAGAAGGTTCCTGTCTATGTAGATATCTACAGTTGTAGATGATTGTCCTGTAGTTGTATAGGCCCAATAAAGATTAGATAGAAAAGAAAAGTGGTATCGACATTCTTTTAGTAAACTCTAGTAGATTGGAAGTTAGTCGAAGTAATACTTTTGCGTCCCATTAGATACAAAAAGAGACACATTCGTAACACATTGTTCGTTTAAAATTTGAGATTGGTGCACATACGTTGTTCATTTGAGTGCATTTACGCCTGAGTTACTATTCAAAACAAACTAAATCACAAACTAGATCATCATCTTTAATTAAATGCATTAATTATTTCTCTATTGGCATCAGCAGAATCCATTAAGAGCGGTAGCCTAGTTGAAGATAGTTGTAGGCGAATTACCAATTTGATCCTTGAAGAGAAGAGATAATCAATGTGTTTCCCATCTAGTCCACTTTGAGATGTTTGTTATGTGTTCTCACTTCTCACTTTCCGTACTAACGCATCATGGCGAACTTCATTTGAATGGCCATCTCATTCAGTTCCTGTTTAGAGAGGATTTAGTGGGCGCTGTAGAAATGCACAGGCATTCGTCATTCCCACTAGCTGACACACTATGTACTTAAGCACAAGGCAAAAGCGATGACTAGTCTCGCAAGGAGATAAACAGTTGGAGCTTCTTATTGTCCTTCTCTGGATTAGTCTCATGTTTTTTTGTTCACTGAAACTAACTCTAAGGCAATGAAAATAAACCTTCTCTCACTTGCGTCATCGGACGCCTTTATTCGTTTCCTGTCGTTTAATTTCATTTACATTTTACTTGAGTATTTGTTTTTCTTTCTCGACATAGAAGGTATAAAGTGTCGCGTACTCAACAAACTTTACATACATATTATTTTTAAAATAAGAATAAATATCATTCCTGCATTTTATTAACATATCATTATATATAAAATTACTTAAGTTCGGTATCTCGTATTCCAGGGTAAAAGTAATGAACATGGAATAAAACAACTTGAAGAAAAGGGCTAGAAATAGATTTTTTTTTAAAAAAAAGGCATTAAAAAGTTACTATTATCAATATATTTTTAAAAAACTCTGCGCCAAGCCAAACGAATGAATGCTTTGGAAGACTACCACTGAAAACACAATTTTATATTAGGTACTAACACCAATTACCCGCTTCGCTGGGTTAAATTAAGGGACAATAGTAATATGTGTCCTTAGTCAGTCACTTTTTACAATTACGAAACCGCTCTTTGATATCGGTCATTTTCGATGATTTATATATATATACATCCCGTTCCCCTCCCCAAGTTGCGAGGCTGAATTTGGATTTAAACGGCATCAGAAGTGTCGCTGTTCATCTCAGCGATCTGGAAATCTATAGATTCGACACTAATATCGGTCATTTTCGATCATTTTTAAATGTCTCTTACTATCCCTTCCCTTAAGTTACACTGTCAAAGTGATCTGACAAAACCCATCTCGGTTTCGAACTTCATCTAGGTTGAAAATTTGATCGAGATCGATCTGACAGTTGAAGAGTTATTAAGTTTTATTTATTTTTATGTATATTTCCCCCTCCTCCGCCCCTAAGTTCTACTGTCAAAGTGAATAGATAAATACCCAGGCCCGAACATCATCTCAGTATATCCTTCCTGGCTTTCCAAATTGTAGAAATTGTTGAGTGTGATACATTCAAATTTTTTTTGCGATGCTTACATTTGTTTCCCCATTTTCTAATCTGCATTACGGTGTGACTTTTCCTTAATATTACAAAGTTCCATTTTCTTTTGCGACATCTTCACAGCGATACATGCCTTGACTATTTCACAAACGTAGTGATTTTCAAATCTTTAATCCACTAAAAACAAGAGTTTGGAAAAGCGTTTCATTGTTGTCAGCAATCCTCAAATAGATATACAAAATCAACATCATACGTTATACACCATTGGTTCTCAACCGTTGTGTCGCGTATTCCCATAAAGTGTGTCATGAAATTTGGGAATTTAATTAGTTAATTAGTCAGAATCAATTTAGAGACAAACTGTAATAGTTAGTGCCTCCAACGGCTGTAAAAATGTTCAGCACTATATAGAGTCATTACTTTTTTGAAAATTATAGTTTTACATTATTATCAATGGCGTACAAAGCAAGGAGGGTTTTGGGATTTTGCGCAAGATATTATGGGAAAATAAACATTTACAGTATGTGTGTCCTAAAAGAAATGAAATTGAATGCTTAACATCCGCTTGATGAAACTCTGCGTATTCCATTGACGTACAAATTATATAATTTTAATTAAAAGATTAAAGAAGTGTGTTGGGATGTTGTATGTGTACAGCAAAGTGTGTCGTCAGACAAAAAAAAAAAAGTTGAGAACCACTGTTATAGACGATATATTCTCCGAAAATATAAAAATATGACGTTTTGTACAAGAGCATGCCAAAAGTTTTTACTAGGTAGAAACTCTTTGGAAAATCAATTTATTTACCTAAACATCTTACAGTTTCTCAAAATAATTCCCACAAGCATCAATACGCTTTTGCATTCTTTAAAAGAAGGAGTCAAATAGTTTTAGAAAATTCGTGTTTTTGAAATATCAGAATTTTATTATCATGTTCTGCGATAGCCTCTTCACTTGTTTGAAAGCGGCGTCCTTGAAACGTTTTCTCGAGTATCGGGAAGAAGGTAAAATATCACGGATCTAAATCTGGAGAATAAGCCTGGTGCAGTAAAATACGGACTTCACTTTGCTGTAGATACTAAACTTTTCGCTGCTGTGTGTTGCCGTGCATTGTCGTGATGAAGAAAGTGAGACAGTGGAGACTCAGTGAACAGATCTCAGTGATAAGCTTTAAAGACACTCAAAGGTAATAAGTAACGTACCACTCTACTCTTATTGTGCATCGATCATCTAACTGTTTAGTTGCTACATGACTAGTTTTAGAGAAAAAAATTAACCATAACTTTACCCACGCTCTGGGTTCATTTAGTTTCATTTTGGAGATGGAGTTTCACTTTGAAAACGCCATACTGTCGATTGCTGTTTTTTTTTTTTTCGAGGCCATAGTTGTAGTAAGTGAGTGTTTTGTCACCTGTGACAATATTATAAACATCCTTATTCGCGCTTGCGAAAATCTTTCAAGCACATAGCGCTACCACTACATGTGATCATCATTTTGCTCAGGCGTAATCACATGTGGGACCAAGTGATTGTAAAGCTTAGAAAGACCGAGATCTCTTATTATGGACTGGACTGCAGTTGATCCAATCTTCAAGGATTGACTGAATTTCCTCGTAGGTGATATGGCGATCCTTTTTCATAAGATTTCTTATTCCTGCGACATTTTCATCCATAACTGCGGCGCTAAGACATCTGTCAAGTTTTGTCGCTCGCGTTTAAATTCCACAAACCAATTCTGCGTGAAGAGGCAGAGTCCCCACTTTTCTAAACGACCATGACACTGGTCTTGCGTTAATTCGTACTTAAAATCGTAAAAGATTATTGCACGAAAATCAGGCTCAATCTAATTTACACTTTCAGATCTCATTTTTAAACAAACAAACCTGCAAGCTTGCAATTATACCTTTCATCACTAAGGGATACGCTTTTAAACCTGATAAGTTTCAGTACTATTTAAATTTTAGTATCTAAAAACTCTCAGCATGCCCCTTGTACGATATTTCGTAAGAAGTTATGTCGTGCTAATCTATTTTTTTATACAATGTTTCTATAGAATTAAGATGAGGTCTTTACATTTAGCCGTTATACCTAATATGTCGTCGAAAGAAATGACGCTACAAACGGTTTCGACTGTATTTTAAAGTTTGGTTTCATTTTTCCACTTTTTCGTTACCTCAATATTCCTACCTAAACTGAAGACAGGTGACTAACTTTCTATAAAATAGGTCTACTTGCGAAACATGCGTGAACAAATATTTATTTTTCAAATCGGCCAACGCATTATAGAATTAATCTTGAAGAAATGTGCGACCACTCACATCCAACCAAAGTATGGTGCGTGTTAATGCAGTGTGTGACAACAACATGCTTGTCAATAAATCTCTATGGTCTCCTTAATAACCAAACAATACAATTTGTTTATTTTATGGAAGTTTAGACATACACTAACTACTCTCGAATCAACGATTAACTGAAAGAAAGTATTACATTTGTTACAAAACATCTCTACTTCGGAATTGGAAGTTGATACTTGGAAATATGACAAGACGGGTGTATCGATATCGGCATATTGGTGGAAAATACTTCCAGCACTAATTATTACAGTTACAGATTATTAGGATTTCTATAGATATGTCACATTAACTTGTTTCCTAGTCTTCCGTTGCAAGCGCTGGTATTGGCTAAAGGAATTCCATTCGCTTTCTCTCGCTTAGCAACAGCTGAACCTTTATTGGCTCGTGGGTGTGTAGGGGTGTGAGCTTCAGTTCGCATTTTTGCCACGGCTCAAGACAGTTTGGCAGCACAATAGTTATTTCCTATGTATTCATCAAATATGTGTGTCTTTCAGTACAGATTTTATGTGAGACATCCTGTATAAGACAGTTTATTACAAATAAGCTCCAAAATAACGCCTTTGGTTTCAGAAGAATCTATTTTTGATGTCTCGTGTAAAATTGGAATAAATGAACATGATGCCTTATGAAAATAATGACTTTGGTCGAACATATGCAACTCAAAGGTACGTATTTAAGTATGGTAGATTATAGTATGTGTAGAGTGTTAATTTATAAGTGGGAGAACCAACTGAAAGGAGTTGTATTTTGGCCTAGCTTTTGAGCCTGAAAGACTCAGCGTGTGTAGCAACACAAACAAGACAGAAGAAAAAAAAACTAACATCATTAGTCAAGCAATTAAGTTCTGGCTGTTGAAAGGAATCATAAAGAGTCACGCAGGGGATTCCCCTTCCGCCACTGCACCCCTACTTCTAGTTAATGTAGATGGCTTTGACAACGTGCAACATAGGCAAGTCTATCAGCCATTATTGAATTAATTGGCTAATAATAAAGTGTTCGCTAGAAAGTCTTACTTCCGCTTCGAGTTAGGTAACCGCAATTAAAGAGAAAATTATCGCCGTCGTTTGATTACTGAAATAAGTGGGAGAGGGAGAAAATTGAAGGTAAGGTAGGTGTGCTGGGAACAGAAGCTTGTAAGAAGCTACTGCACTCCATCTTCGTAGTGTGTGCGTCTGGTTGTGTATATACGCAAGGGGATTCAAGAAGGGTTTCACGTGGAAACAACACACAGATGTGAACGAGAACCGAACTTCTGGAAACGACTCAAGGGTTGAAAGTGAGAGTATAGCAGAGTGAGATAGAAATACAGAAGGTAATGGGGAATGGAATGACTCTCTAGACATTTCCGGCCTGGCCGAAGTGGATGTACACAGTATGCTATGTAATACTGAAAGCACATGGGAGTGCTGCATTTGTAATAAGGTAAATGGGAATTTATGTGCATCTCGGTTCTCTTTAGCGACACAGTTCTCCCGCTCCTCTGTTGCAGACACTTTATAATAAAGAAACTCTAGATGTAACCCTTACGTTCAGTTTCGCCTGTAGATAAGATATAATACCTCTCTTCACTTACAGTATTAATATATTTTAAATGATTGCCTCATGCGTGTACATTGTGGTCTCATAGGAAAAGACATTTACATATAAAATGAACTGAACGTATAATTTTACTTAGGAACATAAATATTGGGTTGGTGTGAACGGAATGTCCAACTGACGTGTGTCATTTTCGAAGACTAGTAAATTATAACTAGGGATCTAGGAAGATTCGGTGTAAGAAAACTCGGTGTAGGAAAATTCGGTATGCAGTGTACGGAAAACCTGGTGTGGGAAAAGTTATGTGTAAAGTGGATTCGGTGTAATACATATTGCATATTACCGCTTACAATAACTTGTGAAACTTCATATTGTGAAAGCGAAATCGCCATAAAATGCACCCAATAAAATGTGACTACGTATTGCAAGAAAAGAAAATTTATTTATTTATTTATTAATTTTGCATTGGGTCTGGTACCTCTTAAATGTCTTTTGTAGGGGGTTAATATAATTTCATTTCATCACACAATCAATCTGACACTTTTTGTCAGAAATAAAACAATCACAACTATAAGTACAGAAAATAGTTACAGAAACAGAATTCATAGAAACAACTAATAGCACCTTCCATGTAGTACACCATAGAGCATATGTATACACATGTAAGTTGCAAAAATATATTGATCTAAAAAGTCTTTCTGAGATGAGCAATATAAAGTGGGATGGTTTTATCAGATAATAGTTGTGGAAATAGTATTGATATAATAATAGGAACAAAGGCTAAAATACAATAATTATTTCACGATCAGATTTTTAAAAAATCCTTATGGTAGACATTAAAAGTACATTTAAAAAAAATGTGAACTTAAAATTAATACGCTTCTTTATCCTCAAAGTTAAGTTTCTAATGTTTCCAACACTCTACTACAAATAAATCTTTCTTTACAACTAGCATTCCTCACACCGAATTTTCTTGCACCAAATTTTCTTACAACGAATCTTCCTGCTCTCAAAAACTAGTATACCTGGTTAGTCAAAATAGTCTCTGGTTGCAGCCACACTCTTTTGCCATCGATTTATTCATGGATCGATTCATTGATTTAACCAACGATTGCATTCCATGAGAAAAGAAGTCTGGAATCTGCGATGTCAAGGAAATCCTCAACCGCACGTTGTCCTTTTTTGTCATCAAGGAAGTTCTTTCAAGAAATTCAGATTGTGTTGGTAAATGACTTTTTTTAATAAATAATGTTAATTCAGATATTTTATTAATGATCAGGCCACGGCTAAGTAAAATTACCATTAATGTAAAAGATCGTCTAATATTATGAGAACTCTCTCCAACCCTCTGTGAGAAGATATTTTTTTCTTGGAAAACTGACCGAGATCTTCTACTAATTACTTCTGATCCGTAAGACAGTTTGGTACAAGCCGAAGAAACTTCAGTAGAATTCAATAACATTCTTTTATTCCTATTCAGTCCAAGAAATGTGCATGTAATACCACAATGACCGCAATACTACAATTATCTGCTTACAAGGGACGTATGTTAACTGTCACAAATAGATATTTATGAAAATTGGTAACCTGACTAATTGTTGATCGTTAATCATCGTGGTGATAGTCACTCAGTGTGTAAATGCTTTGTTTACCCGCTATGTATAATACCAAGTAGTGGCCGGGTAATGCTGTGCAGAGTAATACAGGAAAATCCCGGAAAAGGCAAAAAGCGAAAAATGTGTGCAAGTAACGGGATATATATGGGAGGGGGACATATGACGAAGAACACGGTACTAGTGCCATCTCAACACAAACTTATACTTTTTCAAGTAGAACATATAACATTTTATAGCATTAAAACAATTAGCATAAAACGTGGAAGAAAATAAGCAAAAGATGAGTTATCAGTGTTGCTAAATAAGAAAAATATGAGACTGCACAGTTGAGAAATTATAGAGTCCATACAGAGAAACGAACAAATGTAAAATAGCAAAAAGACTGCAGAAGGAACAAATCTGAAATAGGGAGTAAACCAGAGCATGCACAGCATCCAATGACTAACCGGCTTGATACAGGATTCACCCAAAAGGGCACATGTTAGAGTAGCCATAGAAAGAAGTTCCATGTAACATCAAGCGGAAATGTGAACAGCAAGTCTTCCTGTAGTGCAGCAATTCCAATTGTGTCTGTGTGGAATCGATATCTCGAACCGTTCTCGGGAATTATAAAACGGTCTGTCTTGGGGTTGCAACACTTTAAAAATTTTTGCATTTCTTCCAAACCACAAAAAGGACGGCGTGGAGACTGAAAAGAATACAGAAAAGCTGTGGTATTTAAGTTAACGAACCTGTCACAAGAAAGTAGTTCAGAATAGATTCGCAAAGATTAATGACCTCTGATAGGTGTCAATCGAGAGTATAGGAAACGTTAGCATGTGAGACAACGAAGAAGACAAAACAGACTGCAATTCATGTTCCCAGTAATATACAGGCGCAAAATATTTTAACATAATACATCAATACATACAACAGAAAAACATAGATATTATGGCAAAATATGTACATTTCTCGCCCTAGGCGCACCATCGATAGGACGTATCAATCCCGTTAGTCACTGGATGCTGTGCATATTGTGGTTTACTCCCTATTGTACATTTATTATTTCTGCAATCTTGCTGTTGTTGTACATTTGTTCGCTTCATTGTACGGACCCCATCATTTCTCAATTTTAAAGCCTCATATCTCCCTTATTTGGCAACACTGATAACCCAACTTTTGCTTGTTTTCTTTCAAGTTTTATGACAATTATTTTAGTGCCATAAAATGGTATATGTTCTATTTGAAAAAGTATGAGTTTGTGTTGAGATGGCTACACTGCTTCGATGACACTACTGCTGTGTTCTTGGTCATGTGTCCCCCTCCTGTAGGTATCAGGTTACTTGCATATTTTTTTCATTTTCTGCATTTCCTGGGGTTTTTGGGGTATAACTCAGCACAGCATCACCTGGTCACTACTTGGTATATATGTATTATACGTTGCGGGTAAACAAACCATTTCCGCACTGAGTTACCACCACCACGATGATTAGCGATCCACAATTGGTCAAGGTACCAATCTTCATAAATATCTAGCTGTCACGGTTTGCATACGTTCCTTGTTAGTTTGTGATGATAATAACAGGTTAGCAACACAAATACAACTGATGATAATAACACAAATACAACTTCGTACGTACTTTCCATTCAATAACAGAATAAATATCATTTCAGTTCTTCTATTCTGTACTAACCTCATACAACTGTGTTTGTTAACTGTGGGCCACGGTGGCTCAGTGGTAGAGCGTTCACCTCTGGTGCATGGGCTACCGCCAAGTGAACTTTGTGGTGGACAAGCACCGTGTGCGTGGGTTTCCTCGGGGTTCTACCGTTTCCTCCAACTTTGTTCATTTCATTCATTTCTCATCATCACCGTCTCCTTTAGCCTAGCCAGCGTAACGGTGGGACGTGAAACTCAAAGTTTCCATTTCATTTCATTTTTTGTGTTTGTTAATTATCAAGGATGTAACCATGGTGGGATCCCCCTGATTAAAATGGAAAAAAAATCTGAATAAAATTCAAATTTAGGCTATCCTATATTGGTTTAAACTGAGAACAGTTTTTAAAAAAGGCATTACAATGCAATTTTAAGTCTTACAAAAAGTTTGAAGCCGCACCTCATGTACTCGGAGGAGGGATATTCCCAGGCACCCTTTTTCGGTGTTCCCAAATCGAAATCCTGGCCGCGTCCCAGCAATCTATTACGATGTCAACATCACAAATCGTTTTCGTGTCCAACAAACATCTACTTTTTACAAATTATTTTCTATTTTTTAAAATTTATGTAGGGATGCCTGTCCCATTGACAATTTAGTAAGTTAAAGCTGATAAAGACGTATTTACGCTCAACAATGACCCAGGAAAGAATTCATTGGCCATAGTAGCTATTGAAAATGATGAAGCCAGAAAGTTACATTTCAAGGAGATATTGTCCATATTTGCTCACAGAAAAGACAGGAGAATGACATTTAGTGTTTGAATAAAGTGTGTACATGTCATTATGGAGTTAATTTTGCTCATTTCTATTTTAATTTATTAGTGTTTTTATGTTATCATTAATAATATTTTATGTTACCATTAAGAACTATTATAGTTCTTATGATCTTTATACTGCATGTTTTAGGACAACGCATCGTTAACTTTGTCTTGCAGAACAAATATTAATAAACCGTACATTTTGATTTTGAACATAAATTACAATTGTAGGATTGAATTGAAGCAAATAGGCCTACTCACAAATAATTACAAATGTCACCTAAAAAATTGCTTTAGTATTCTAACGCTATGATAAATTTACTGAAAAATTTATGTGCTAATTGCAAGGAGAGAAAAGTTTATTATATTGTTGTTGTTTTCTTTTTAGCAAAAGTCAGAAAATAACCAAATTTTTGTTATCACTTAGGCCTACATATTGGGCTTTAATATTTCTATTGTTATTTGTATATTCTATGCTATTACTATGTTGATGTGTATCAAATTCAAAATAAACAAGAATAGCTCTCGATTTCGAACATTCAAAACCATGTTTTAACTACAAAATCTATTCATTCACTCTAAAGAAACTGACATAATACTAACTTCTTTTATCTTACATTCCATTTTTAAATCTGGGAGTACAGTACAAATTCTAGTTGTTTTTCATAATATACTAAGGGAGGGGGGTCATGGAATTCTCGTCCCGTGCGCTTACAACCCACACGTCGGCCCTTACAACCCGGGATGTACTTGAACCTGAACTCATAAAGTGGGCGTGATATGTACATTTCCTCAAGATTGGGTCAAGATAAGATCAAAACCGGTTACCAAAATTGGGGAGGTCTCATGCATTCCGGTTGGGGCCAGCACTACTCATTTTTATGGAAAGCTTTAAGCGTGTCCGTAAAGTCGTTGCAACCAAGAAAAATCAGAAACGGTGAGACAGATATGAAAACAGAAAAACTGTCTTTCATCTTTTCGAAAGTACAACGTATCAAAGTAAAATAAATTGTCCCAGGGTCCCAGACGGGGTCCAACATAAAATTATTAAATGGAAAGGGGGTCATCTTGCATATCGTATGAAAGTTGGTGTTAAATGAAAGAAATAAATCAAGTCTTGACTCTCTACGACAAGCCTGTGCAAAATAGCAGTGGGTCAAAATATCAACACAATCTTCATTGTAAAGTCTATGGCCACTCGTATGAATCTGAAACGGTGGGATAGGTGTTAAAACAAAAACACGGATATATCATTATTTAAAAAGTATAATGATTCAAAGTAAAAAAAAAATGTTCCAGGATCCCTCGCACGGTCCCAGACGGAATCCAACTCAAAATGTTGAAATGTCAAGGGGGCTCAAGTTGAGTATCGTATGAAAGCTGATGTCAAGTGAAAGAAAATGAGATGAGTCTCGGCTCTTGATAATAAGCCTGTGCAAAATGGCGGTGTGTCAAAATGTCAACATAAGTGTCATTGAAAAGTCTATGGCCACTCCCGTTAATCTGAAACGGTGAGACAGGTGTAAAAGCAAACAAACAAACAAAACTAGAATGTATTAAAGTAAAAAAAGAAATGTCCCAGGGTCACATGCAGGATCCCAGACGGAGTCCAACTCAAAAGTTTTAAATGGCAAATGGCATGTAGGTGTTTTTGTTTTAACCCCTATCCCACCGTTTCAGATTCATACGAGTGGCCATAGACTTTACAATGAAGATTGTGTTGATATTTTGCCCATCGCTATTTTGCACAAGATTATCGTAGAGAGTCGAGACTTGATTCATCTTCTTTCATTTAACACCAACTTTCATACCACATGCAAGATGATCCCCCTTTCCATTTAAAAATTTTGAGTTGGAGCCCGTCTGGGACTCTGCGGGGGATCCTGGTATAATTTATTTTACTTTGATATGTTGTACTTTTGAAATGATGAAAAACATGTTTGTCTGTTTCCATGAAAAGAAACTAGTTGGGACTTTGGTTAAAAAGGAATTCTATCATGAGGTACATGCTAGAAGGCACAATATCAGGAAAGAGAGGGAGAGGGCGAAGGAAACCACAACCAATGAACGATATCAAAACAGGAAAATCGTAAATTAAAACGAAGAGGCTAGCGGAAGACCGTGGAGCATGGAGGCTTCTCAGATGCGGCAAAAGACGCGCCAATAATGGCAGAATACCTATAATGAGGATGAATATACTAGTTATACTTGGTATGAAAGTGTGGTGTTAATTTGTATTATCCAATAAATAAATAAATAAATAAATAAATAAATAAATGAAACCTGAGTTGAAAGACAACACAATGTGAATGAATCTTCTCGAGCAAATGAATTATATCGTCATTTTCTGATTATTTTCAAGGCATTAGGAAAGGGGGTATATGTTATCAACAAACGACTAATGATTTCTTCGTATAAGTTCATCAGATAATTGCTTCGGTACCTCTGCAGAAAATACGGAAGCAATTTTACTACTCATTGTTCTGGTCACTGCTTTTGTAATGTATTTTTACTATACAACAACGAGTGATTACTACATATTTATAATATATCAATAATTTGTATTATAAAATGCATGCATCTAAATTTTCTTCTTTTGTGGTGGTAAACAAAAGCAAAAGATAGAGAAAGGCGGGCTTGATATCAAAAGTAAGTTTTATATTTTTATATTTTAATGTTATTTTCTTTTAAACATAACTTCACAATTTTCTATACTTTCAAAGCTGTGTGTCCGTATCGAATAAACTAGGATAATGGTTCTTTAATGGACAGTTTCTTTCCCTTCGGAGCAAAAGAGGCATAATAACTCTTGGAAAACTTTAAAAAAAAGTAGAAGCAAAAATAGAATAAGAAAAAGTTTAGCGAGTTAAAAGGTTCATAAAATAAGCTTAGCGTAAGGCTTTAAATTTAAAAGGTCGATTTACTGTCTTCGGTGAAATTGATGTACGTATCAATATTCCGCTTGTATTATAAAACTATGCAAAGAGTGAGTTAGGATCACGTAGCCGCGTACATATTATATTATGTTGATATTTTGTTTTATACGATAAATTTTGTCTCAAAGGAATCCGTGACTCTTAAAGATAAATGTAGCTACTTTAATTATCTTTATTCACTAATTTATCAATTCACTTGTAAGAACGTAAAATACTGTCGTGATTCTGTAAATTCTCCGTCCATGTGAAGACGACCTATTTATCTTTGCAATTATTTTCCCTATTCATTGTGATCCAGTCGAGTCAACTAGTACTAAGCACTTGCCTTTAATTTATGTGGTCCTGAATTCGATTCTTGGTAAGAGAATACAAAATGTTTTTTAATGTTGACCTAGCATCCTGAGATGATTAGTAAGTATTGAACTACGATCTAGAGAGACAGAAGTGAAATTAAGCCGATGTACTGCCTATTAAACTAAAGTACACCCGGGTATAGCTCTTCATGGATAATAATGGAGTTTATCAGCCGTTATAATAAACATAATGTACACATTTGACTTTATTTGCCTCAAAACAAGAGGCCTGTTTTAATGAAAGCTTCACCAAGATATTCGTTAAAATCTAACTTCGTTGTTTGCTAATTATCATCGTCTCTCAAGCCATACTACTATATGTAAAAATGTGAAATTTGTACAGAATACATTTTTTGCCACGAAATAATGGGGAAAGGAAAGAATTTTTGGAAATACATACCCTAAACGGGATAAAAGGTTAAAATTGTTGCTACGGATAGCGTATATCACGACTGCCTGAAGTTAGAAAGATCAAAACTCTTCATTAAAAATAACAGAAAGTATGTTTCCATTTTTTTTAAAATCTGCTCCTAAGAAGGAAAAGAGAACATTGCTTAACTACTCAAACTTCACTTTGTGTCAAATGTCAGAAAGTGTCAAATGTCAGTATTCGCTTTAGTTAAAGATATGAAACTCAGTATATAGACTTCTAATTTAAAATAAGGAAAAAACATGTGTTAGCCTTTCTGAAAATTCCATCACTAAGCGGGGGAGTCATTTCTACAATATTCAAATTTCCCGTTAATTATTCACAGAGGGTTGAATGTAGGAACTAGTTTTAGTTGGAGATGTGAAATTCTGCATATTAGTTTCTAAGTAAATATAATGGAATACTAGTTTCAATCTTTCAGAAAATTCCACTTCTAAGGATGAAGAGGGAGAAGGAATTTCTAAAATATCCAAATTTTCCTGTCTTAGTTTTAAAAAGTGACCAGTTTGAGAATTCGTTCAGTTGTAAATGTGAAAATCGATATATGAACTCTTAAATAAAAAGAAGAAAATAGCCTCTCTAAGGGGAAAAGAGGGACAATCTTTTTAATATTTAAAATCTTCTACTATTTATCCAAAAAAAAATCGTTAATGTAGGGATTTGCTGTGATTGGAGCTCAAGTTGGAGGTGTAAAATACATTGTTAAAAATTTCAACTAAACCTAAGACAACACGTATTTTAGCATTGTGAAAAATTTCGCTCGTAAAAGACGAAAGGGGCCAATCTGATGTATTAGGGCAATATAAAAGGAACTCACTCATAAACGCCCAGGTCATACTAATATATCTAGAAACGTGAGATTTTGACAAATCAGTCCTTTTGTTACTAATGTAATGAATAAGAGGAAAGATTTAGAAATACTTATAGCAACGAAAGTAAAAAGAATTCAAGTAATTTGCCCAGAATAATCACATTGATTAACGAGTATATCTTAAGGGAATAATGATATTCTAAATTTATGCCAAAAATAAAATATTCTAAGGGATTTTATAATTATACCTTCATTGAAATACATATCCTAAGGAGCGAAAGAAAATGTTTAAATATTTTCCGTAAATCTATTTTCCTTGTGCGAAGAACGGGCATTCCAGCCAATATATACAGTATACATACATTACATATATATATATATATATCGGGTGTTCTAAAAGTATTGTCCATGGACAACAGGGCACTATTATTCGGGTCAAAATAAAGCGAAAATTCTATAAAATGATATACCCTCCAGGCCTTCATTAGTAGATATGAGGAATAAAAATTTCACTATCTTGCAACGTCACAGATGAACTTGGAACCATTAGCATTGGTCCTGGAATCCATCAAGCAGTTATGCCGATTGTTACGATAATAAATGGTTTCATCAACGTCTATCGACTTTAACTGCCATTTGGAAAGGCTCGATGTATGATGAATTGGTAAATCTTCTCTGAGGTTCTTTATCTGCAACGTTGCAACATAGTGCAATTCGCACCAGCAGGCAAAGACCCGAAAGGTATAAAACTATATACAGGGTATTTCAAAACAACATCGACAACGTTTGAGAGATGATTCCTTACACCAAGATAAGACAAAAATGTATAGACCAACATGAGTGCACAAATGCTTCCTTTCGGAGTTATAGGCTGCCGAAAATACGGAAAAATGAACTTTAAAAGTCCAAACCTTTGCAATGTCAACTGAACTTCCTGTCCATGTGCTTATAGTATATGTACCACTGGTTTCCGTTCATGTCGAGCAAAGTTTCTCCACATACAAGAATCTCCTGAGCTCCAAGCGACAGAAACAAACATTCGAAATCATAAAATTGTGCATAATTAAGTATAACAAGTTTCTGAAAACCCAGTAGTATGTAACGGTTTCTCAAGCCACAATTTTGCTAAATTAAAGTTTTCTTTTTTAAAATACTGAGTTTGTTTTAACCACAATTTTATTACAAGAGTGTTAAATGTTGTACAAGTTTGGGATTAAGCAAAACAATTTTACAATTTATGTCCAATGTTTAAAGCCAAGATTTTAACAATATTTGTTGATGTAATGAATAAATAATGTTCATGTAACTGTATACTATAGCACTTAATAAAGATATCCTATTAGCACCTTTTTTGGACCTTTTTGAATGATTTTTCAGCCCCTCCTATTCCCTTTTTCTTACCATATTTTGCACCTTAAAATCCGGTCCCTAGTAATAACATACATTTAATAGCATGTGTTGAATTAAAAATATACATTGTTCATTAATCCGCAGTTTCAATATAACTTTTGCAAAACAAGCATCATTATTTATTATTATGATTCATATTATCCTTTTTATTTATTTGCTTTAAAATTTATTAAATAATATGATCACACAATTTTCCAGACAGACTTTTAAGATGTTCATGAGCAAGGCATCAAATCTCTTCTTACACTTTTGTTGTTTAAGAGTACAAAGGGCTAGTACCTACTTGCA
The DNA here is from genome assembly GCF_964235325.1 of Thermobia domestica. Lineage (NCBI taxonomy): Eukaryota > Metazoa > Arthropoda > Insecta > Zygentoma > Lepismatidae > Thermobia > Thermobia domestica. The sequence goes on along the minus strand of NC_137454.1, from coordinate 233,259,743 downwards.
TTGCTCTTGTCAATTTACTTAATAAAATATGAAATACGATATATGGTACTTGAACTGAAAAAGCTAGTATCCTATTAGTTATACAACATTTCGTCCAACTAAGTGTTAGTATCAACCAGGGAAACTAACGTTGATATACAAATATTCAGATTTTAATTAGTATAACGTGAGAAAACCCGGTTTATTAAGGCAGCTGATGTAGAAGTCTGCACGGGCTTGGGCGTACTATACCACTTTGGGCCCGGGCAGGGCTTGGCCCATAAATTTAAGCGCAAATTCATTCTATTCTTACAGTTCTTGTATTTTGAACTGTGCCCGAAATAACTTGGGATAATCCAGAAGGAGTTTTTTGAGGGGCTATAACTTTCGAAATTTAGTTCTGAATGGCAGTTAACAAAGATCATGAGAGGTTGCATTTATGATAACTTTAAGATATGAAATAAAAAATATGACTTTTTGGGACGTCTTTCTGCAAAAATGTAGACCGAGAAGCGATTAAATCATATGCGTGAACCATCCAAATTCTCGAAGTTTCGTAAGCCGATATAATTGCATTGTTCATATACAGCTGTTTCCTTGATGAAAATATATTTGTGTATATATTGTTCTTAGTATACAACATTTTTTTTCTACTTCCGCAATATTTATTTAGAAGTAAAGGAGATACAAAAGAGTTTGAAGCCAGTATGTAAGAAAATAGGGTAAAATTTTGTTATAGAAATCAAGTCCCTATAGTAACCAAATTTTGGCTAATTCACCTATTCTTCTCTTTCAGTGTACTGACTGATATTAAATCTGGTGGTCAGAATAATAAATACATGTTGTTAGAGCTCGTGACATGGTGCTGTAATAGAGTTCAATACTATAATGGTTGATCTTGCGTAATGGTGTGTCCACATGCGAACTACATCAAACAGAAACACCAGTCGTGGTTCAGAGCTCACATCTTTCCTCCAAGTTGGGTTACGAAAAGAAAAAAAAATCACTCTAAGTTCATTTTGGAAATATCTTTGAGGGAAATTTTTCAGTAGAACCAAAATGTACGACATATAAAAAACAACGCAAATAATAGAATTCTGAATCATCTTTATGCATATACAAAGTAAAGAAATCATCAAACATTATTCAATGGCAACTGGCTGAAATGCGCCTTCTTTGTATGGGAACAATGCATTTATGGAAAACAGTATATAACGTTTATTTTTTAACTTTTTTCACCGTTTCTCACTTTCCATGCCAATGGGGGATGAATTTGTGGTTAGATATTAGGAGTGTCACTATTCATCTCAGTGATCCCGAAACGTATGGATTGTACACTAACATATGTCGTTTACGATTCCTTGATGAAAATGCGTTGAAAAACCTCAGTAAGAGCAGGGTTTCTGCATGTACCAAAGATTATTAAATGCGATACAGGCTCTACCAAGAGTTAAATGTAAAATTTCCTTGTATTTAGTTTTACAGATGAGATTACAGTGGATTACAGAGATTCTTAACTAAAAATCAATACCCTCCTGAAAAACTTTTAAAGGGCGATTCAGCTATAGGTCGATTCAGCCAGCATTTAAAATTCCTCTCTAAATTCCGGTATTAATTATTTCGAGTGTGAAAAGATGTCAGAACTGTATCTTTAACTGTTTTAAAAAAATATTTACGAACAAGAATAAAATTGTACGAATAATAATGAAAAATGTTCTACCGAAGGGTTTGGTTTCAAATTATTTTATTAATCGTTCGTATTTTCCCTAACTGACTTATTACTATTAATATACAATTGCACACTCTCAAATTGTTTGTATTTAACAAAGTTCAAAATACAGTATATTTGTATCTTTCCGTATAAATTGCATCTACTAAGTATCTACCTTGTTATTGATTCGCGTACCTTATTTGAGGAAAATCTGATTTTTTTTTTTTTAAGAAAAACGTTTTTAGCAATGGAAGTACTCTACCGATAATATGATAATTACATCACCACATTACAAACCTGGAGATAAAAATGAACGTTGGTTGCAAAACAAAAGGTGGGAAAGAAAAAGAGAAACAACTTTTATTGATCCATTTGTGTTTACTTCCTTTGCAGGCCAGTAGGCAGCCCAAAAATGTAGGGGGATAGTAGAAGTTAGCGGGGGGGGGGGCGATTCAATTATATCATAGTTCCTCACCATATTATGGTTTATTTGCAAGCCTATCGTGAAAATTTTAGAGGGCCAGTAAAAATTTAGGGGGAGCGGCCCCCTAGCACCCCGTGGGTAGGGCCTGTTCCTTTGTCAGAAGAGAACTTAATATCGGGCTGCGCCTATATTTTAATTCTTTCAAACCCAATATTTTAATTGTTAAAATAAATATTTCTGTACTTCAAAGAATAAAAAAGAAAATCAGATCACAAATTATTCTATTAATATTATAATCTCGTATCCATCTAAAGTACGTACTAAATATTATCAAATAAAGCATTCTTTTGTTACAGTAGTTACTGACCTGGGGTAGGGGGTGGGTGGGTGAAGAACGAACAAGGGGTCTCAACTTACTGATAGAAATAAACTACATTCGTAATTATGTAACATAAAGGCGTTCAATTAAATACCCTACAAACATAAAATAACTGTTGGTTAAAAGCTGTGGTTTCATTACAGGCTGTGGTAACAAAACTGGTAAACAATATTGCACTCCAATGGTATGCGGAAGTTTCCCAGGAAATTAATATAAATTGGAGACATTATTATGATTATTATTCGAGATTTGAGAAATCGATGCTGCATCTGAATTCGCAACAGGAGTTAGACCAACGAGCAGCATGAAAGAGGGCGCCAGGTTTCACGAAGGGGGTGCCAGGTAAACAAAGTTGAAATCACTGGTTTATAAGAATGAGAAAGTCCATGTCCATTAGAATTGACATAGAGACTGTAAGGATTAAAATAGAATTTGAAACAGTATGCTCTCAATGCTCTCCCACTGCTAGTAAAAAAAAAAAAAAAAAAAAAAAAAAATGATAAAAAAAGCCTCGTGATTCAGAAAGCTGGACACACACACGTACACACACATTGTTTCTCTTCAATTAAACTTTGGTAGACAACACTTTGTACGTGGGTTTTCTCGGAGTACTCCCGTTGCTTCCCACATTTTTATTCCACCAAATTCTTCCAATATCATCCCTCTCCTTTATCCTAAAGGGCATATTCTTGTTACGTTAAACCGGAAGATTTCATTTTCTCCACTTCTTTGACTATATTTCTCTTAACATGTTTTTTCAACGGCATTTTTCATCAAATATATTTCCTTGTCTTTTCTAAATTTACAATTTGACTTTATTTTTAAAAATATTTTGATAAGCAAATTGCAATTTTTCCATAAGTTTATTTATCTCAAATTACAGATTTAAATTAAATTAAGGTTTGAAGTATATAGATACAGGCACATAGCCAGGATTTCCGAAAGGGGGGAGGTAACATGAAATACTGTGGTCATCACATCAGGGGATCGAGCATTCTAAACAGTTTTACTGGAATATATGTTGGTTCGTTTAGCAGGATTTCGTAATAAGCGGGGGAGGGGGGAGACATGAAACACTGAAGTCCCAGGACGTCGATCAATCTAAACTACTTTACTGGCAACATCTATTGATTTGTTAGGACAATAAAATGAGGATATGTTAGTACGGATTTTAATAACAAACTATGAAGAAATTTCGAGTAAAAGAATATATAAAGGCATTGAAAAAGATTTTACAGTATCGGAGTTCCTTTCTCTGATGAATCAAATGTTAACAGAACTTTCTTTTCACATAACATTTTTGTTTTCATTACTCCGTCAACTACTGTCTGTTTCTAATGACATTTTAAAGGAGTAGTAGAAAATTGAAAATGAAATGAAATCTTTAAGTTTTACGTCCCACAGTTATGGTGGTAAGGCTAAAGGAGACGGTGATGATGAGAGATGAGTGAAATGGTGGAATGAAGAAAGTGGGAGGAAACGGGAGAACCCCGAGAAAACCCACGAGCACGGTGTTTGTCCACTACAAAGTCCATACGGCGCGAGTTGGGATCGAACCAGGGACCCGAAGCACCGGAGGTGAACGCTCTACCACTTAGCCACCGCGTCCTCCTTAGTAGAAAATTGTTTCTGAAATAACATATTCGATACTACAGAGAAACGGTGACGAAAAATTATAAAAAATGTCCATCCGGTTACAGAACGGCATTATGCTCTCGAAAGCTTGAAATTTTCCTGACTAGTACCAGAAATTTTGGGAATTCCGTAACTTTTCTAGAAATTTCAAACTCCCTGACTTTTCCAGGATATCCCGCTCATTCGCATTCATGTATTGGAAGTAATACAAATTTCCTCATAAGAAAGATTAAAACCAAAAGCTTGCTGTAGCGTTAAAAAACCAAAAGCGTTTTTATTTTTAACGCTGATTCTTTTTTTACTCGTTTCTTTTTGTTTCATCCTTCCTTATTTTTTCATTTCCGGCTTCGAAGGGGGGTCCGGATCCCCGGACCCCCTTTGGCTACGTCCCTGTATAAATAGGAGGAGCATTTGAGAACTTTAAAAGTAATTCTTCAATTTTTGCAGTATTTTCGCAATCGTGAAATATAAAGAGAACTATGTCGAACATTTTAAAGGTATTACTGAACATTTGAAATAAAATAGATTATATTTGTTAACGGAAATAGTGAAGGAATAAAGCAGAAGCTTGAAGCTGATGTTGAGTCAACTTATTAAGAGATGTTCTGCTTCAAGTTGTTCCATTGATTCTCTAGCTCTATTCTCCTCTAACGTTAGACCATAGGTGCCTCTGCTGTTGCGTCCAGTATAGACTTCTCTCCATTTATGGATGTTTTTTTTTTCTTTCTTGTGCGTCACCAACGTATGTCCATGCTCTCCTATCTTCTGATCGACCTCCCCATACTCGTTGTGGTTTATCATTCGCTTGTAGATTGTAAATTCGGATGGTTCGTTTCGGTAGCTGAACATTTAAAGAGAAAAATCTAGATTCCAACTCACCCCCCCCCCCCAAACATTCACATTTCGCTTTAGTCTTCCCTACTCTCTCTCCCATTCCTTTTTACATACGATCCTCAAACAAACAAACAAACAAAAAAGAGATAAAAAAGAAAACAAACCAGCTCCCATTGGAGAGCAATCGTTTCGTTTTTTACAACTGTCCCATGATGTCCATGTCTCTTGCACGTGTGTTTACCAACTACGAAAGTCGCTCTTTCTTATTCAGTGTAACACGTGCAAAGATTTCGATTCTTTTGGAGTGAAACTGTAATAAAGAAATAGCGCAACCTAGTAATCTTGTTGTGAATAACGTTCACAAGGTAAAGGATAGAGGAATGTGTGTATATATATTTTTTTTAAATTTATGTACTGTCTTTTTTTTTCCTTGGTACCCACGCCCTGTGACTGATGTTTTACGTTATTCAGTCAGATCTGAGAGATGGGTGTGGCTCTTTTTTTCTTCGTTTCTTTTCGAATTTAGTAGAGAAGATATGAGATAAAGGTGTTTTTATTCCCTATACGATGAACTAGATTGATAAGCCCGACAAACTAATACACAAATGGGAAATTCATGGGAGATCTATCATAGCAATCTGCATATTAAGAGTATCCACGTGACATATTTAAACATTTATTGCCAATAAGGGAGCTGTTATGGGAATTGGATAGGCTTCGTGCTAGACAACAAAACATAACTGAGTAAAATTAATAATTCAGTAGAAGTAATAGACAATAATTCAAATAATTCATAAATAAAACACAGTACAAAAGTAATGTAGTAATTGAAATAACTGCATTACTTGCGAAGTTGTATGCTGGCTTATATTTGTATATGAATCTCTGATAAGTTACATTTTGAATTTTTACTTCCCATAGTGTATTCTGATATACTTATTACAGTATTTCTTACATATTTAAATACTTTAGATTATATTCCATCTATTTAATTTATTTTTACGAATAACTTCTGTGCATAGAAACATTTTCTAACAAGTAAACTATTTATAACTACATACCTTTTCATAGTTGGATCAAATATTTATTTCCTCCTCAATAACTTTTTTTAAAAAACTTTGAAAACGTCTCTTTTTTGCATAAATTACACAGAGACACACATAAAAATAAAGTCCTGTGCATCGGACCCCATGGTATTTATTTGATATAGTTTGTTACACAGAATCCAAATTTCGAAACCTTAAGACGACTGACTGTGTCAGTTTTGTCTTATGGGCGAAAAACGTGTGTCCACCCCTCTAAAATCGTTCAAATTTTTCGCCCACAAAAAAAAAATGGGGACGGTCAATCTTTCCGGGGTTTCAAAATTTAGATTCTGTGTAACAAAATACTCGTATATCGAATCCGTACTCTGGGGTCCATTGCACAGGACTTTTATTTTCCATGTGTGGCTGTGTTACGTTCCCGTTTTAAGGTAGGCGTTCTATTCCTAGTACAAGTTCATCTTCCAGTTTCATAGCCTCGGCACTGGTCCAAACAAACAATCATTTTCATACATTATTTGTTTGTATTTGTGATGTATATATATATATATATATATATATATATATATATATATATATATATATATATATATATATATATATATATAAGGTGGTTCAGAAACAACACAGACAGCGTTTGGGAGGTGATTCCTGTCACCGAGATAAGACAAAAAGCATAAACCAACCTGGGCGCACAAATGCTTCCTTTCCGATTTATAAGCTATCGAAAACATGAAAGCACGAAAGATCCAAAACTATGTGACCTATCGTAGTCGGGTCAAGGCTTCACATAGGAACTGGTATGTGCTCTATCTAAATTTCCTTTTTTCAGAGGCCTGCGATACTTCCGCAACAATTTTCATAATGGTAGGGGATGAACACTTCAAATTATATGACCGTAGTGAAACACCTTATATAAAAATTGTTGCGAGAGTACCTTACGATTCTGAAACATGTATTTTTGGATAGCGCACATGCTAGTTCCTAAGTGAAGTCTTCACTCGACTATGGTAGATCCCATAGTTTTGTAGCTATGGACATTTAAAGTTCATTTTCTCATGTTTTCGGCAGCCTGTAACTCCAAAAGGAAGCATTTGTGCACCCAGATTCGTCTATGCTTTTTGTCGTATCTTGGTGTCAGGAATCACCTCCGAAATGTTGTCGATTTTGTTTTGAAACACCCTTATATATTTATAATATTGACAACAGAAGGTTTGGCTTGCAATTTTTTTCTCTTTCAAACATCCATGCAAGTAGCTCCTATGCTCTTAAAAATAATAACAAGACTCTTTACTGAGTTCATCCCTTATGTTTTGAATTTTATTAGACAACTTAAAGAAAACTAAGAGAATTAAAATGTATAGAAAATGAATCACATTCTATTTATAAATTACCATTAAATAAGCTAATCACTGTTTGCAAAGCTTTTCTTATACACCACAAATTCTGATGCGCAGTTTATGACGTCACAATGCTTGGGGGCATAATTTATACATTATAGGAGAGATGTTGAAAACTATTATTAGATTGTGTAACAGTATTTTATAATCACATTTTTTATATTCTTCATTCTCTTTAAGTTGCTAAAATTTGGGGAAAAAAATGCTGGCGAACTTGGCGAAGACTTAATCTTAACAAGTACTGAATCCGGCATAGATTATTGGGGTTCAGAACTACAACGCACTCAGTTGGACTACTACTCAAATATTATTTTAATAAATAGTCTTAAAATCCATGTAGACAATATTTATGTACACGTCTCTTCAGCCTGCATAAATGATAATTTAACGCTCTTGCAAGAAAGATCACTCTTGGGCCACGTTATTTTTTCCTGTCTTCTAACTGACAAATTTAGAAACGTATTTCTTTGGGTTTTAAAAATAAGTTTTCGGAGTTTTCAAAATAAATATCAATGGCTACAATCTTGGGCCTTAAACAGAAAATCTTGTCATATAATTTGTTTCAATATTATTTCCTTTATTATATAAGTTTGTAAAAGTTAATCATTATTTCGTAAGTGTTAATGGCTAAGTATATACGATAGCCTTTTTTTGCTCAGAGGAGAAGTCTTTGATCATATTTGGGAAGTAACTACATTTTCCGTTTAACTTTTCCTGTAAAAGGAATCAATAAAAACTTTCAAACTCAAGCTTTGTTGTGAGCTCAAACTTTTACAACATCTAGATAACTAATATCCCAAAACAAAGAAATAACTATCTTAATCTTACTGTCCACTCTATTTTGCAGAGGCTCAGTGATAGGCGTTCACATCCGGTGCTTGGGGTCCGTGGTTCGATCCCAGCTCGCGCCGTGTGGACTTTGTGGTGGACAAACACCGTGCTCGTGGGTTTTCTCGGGGTTCTCCCATTTCCTTCCACTGTATTCATTCCACCATTTCACTCATTTCTCATTATCACCGTCTCCTTTAGCCTAACCGGCATAACCGTGGGACGTTAAACTTAAAGATTTCATTTCATTTCATTTTTAATTTTGCAGAGGTCTCATTGGGGAGTCAGGTATGTTAAATACATCATCATCTCCGAAAATGCTGGTTGAAAAGAATGTTGGAATACGTCTGCCTAGTAGGAAAAATTTACTAGTACACACAGAGAAACATCCGTTTTCCGGACAGCGGTATATTGTACAAATTAACGGAATCCCCTTGCTTACTATAGAAATCAGTACGGAGCATACGTTATTCGTATGCTACATAGGCATTGCCCTTAGATGTTACATCATGCCGTTGCAGGATATCTGACAACTAACAGTTTCCCGTATATCACATGCATATACTTATGTTACCTTCGTCAAATATATGTTATATACGTTCATTTGGATGTGAGATCCTGACCGCCTACATTGTTTCATACGGAAAGTACGTATAGATGGAACACTTATACAGAAAGTATTATAAAACATGCGTTTTCAGTTATACGTCTGCTGTACGTCAAATCCAAAAACTACAGGAATTACGCATGTAACCTATCTTTTTAAGTACGCCACCTACATTTTTTTCTCAGTGCATTTCTGTAATATTTTATCATATTAGTGTATTTTAATACAATACTTTTTTTCTTTTGATATGTTTTCAATATAATTTACAAAGAATAGCTCAAAGAAGACAAATCAATTGTAACTTCAAAAATATTAACAATTTATTCCTTTTGCTTTTTGATCAATTTTTAAAGATAATAATCCTTACTTCATAACATTATTATTATTATTATTATTATTATTATTATTATTATTATTATTATTATTATTATTAGGGTTAGGATTTATATGTACTAGCAAGTTTCTTTAGATGTACGTACATATGGACTAAAAACTGAACCAATGTATATGGAAATAATTAATCAAGATGATCTCTCACAACAACGTCCTAATTTGTATATTATTTCAAATAAAATAAACAATTAATTATTGAAATACACTAATGCTTTCAAATGACAAGCTACAGACATTGAACTTAATCTAGTTGAATAGGTGAGATTGTAAAATATACCCTGCTGCAAACTTAGTATAAATTTAATTAACAGAATATTAATTTCAATAACAAGCATTTTACATGGCTCACAATGTTATCAAAATAGCTTATAGAATATATTTTTGAACATTGCCGTTCTTTTTATTTTTATTTTTTAATTTTTGGACAGAGATTTCTAAAATGAATAAATCATTTTGTATTTTGCACACAAATAGTTGAACGCACAAGTTCAATTATTTATTTCCTGTTACAAATCTATTTAAGGAAGAACTGTTGCATTACGTCACGTTCACTTAAGAAAATTACAAATACAGGTTGTAAAAATTACTTTCTACAATTCCCCGAATGCAAATCAATGCGTTAGAAAACATTGTCTTAAGTTTCCGAATGTTTACGTTCGACTATTTTCTCTGAATATTGCTTTGTCCCGACTGAAAGATCACTCTAATCAGAAAAAGTAAAGGGCGCAGCATTTTAAAATTGGCAACATCTTAAGGCGTTAAATCTAATTCTGTATTGGATTTACCTTTTAAGATTGCACTAGCGTCACTCATTTTACTCTAGCTTGGATTGTTGGCTAGTACTATATTGAACTTCTTTCTCACTATTTCTGCGGTTTATCTAGCATTATACGTAGTTGAGATGTTCGTCAACTTTTCCCACGTTATCGAGGCTCTCGTTTAGTTGGATACCTTATTTCTGGAGTGCCGATAATGCAGATATGATGCAGGAGAGAATAGCTTTAAGGTATGCTATTGAATTTTCCACAGTGGCGTCGCAAACAATAAAATAACCAATTAGTGTACTCACTTTTGGCGTGGGAGACCCGGGTTCGATTCCTGGCGTATGCTTATGTAGTTCGAAACCCACATTAATCTGTAGATCCACATCTCATATAGCCTCGCTGCCGAAAAGGATGTTGAACTGAAAATCAAGTCAATAAAATAAAGAACAAAAATAGCAGATTGAATTGAATCAGCACTTTTAGTCTATTACACTTAACACATTTTTGAGCTGATTAGAAAACAAATATCTATTGTTTCTAACCACATTTTCCATCGTGTAACAATAGGTTTGGGTGGCAGTATCATATTAGGGTACACATCTTTCAACAACTTAATTCTACTGGAAGCCTTCAGTAAAACTATCTTTATTGAAAAGATTAACAAGACCATTTTGTAAATGCTAGCACCAATGACTTCGGCACATATATGAAGGGATATGGACTAGACAGATGAAGTAAATCATCTTCGATTAAATTACCTTTAACGATTCTCCACCCTTATGCACAGTATAAGTAAATTATGCAATGTAATATCAAATGTTGACAAAAATGAAAGTGTAAAGCTGGATATTCAAGTAATATTAACTTTTAACAAAATCCTGTATTTGTATTTGACGCGTTCAATAAATATTTTTACAATATGGGTGAAAGCTTGGTAAAAGATATAAATTTAACCCAAATGAATCAAAATTTAAAAAATTAAAATTCATATGTTCTTTACACCCATTACTGAATAAGGACTATTATTTTATATAGACCAATGCAAAATAAAAATGGTACCACGTATAAATTAAATTAAATAAGATATGTTCAAAAATGGGAAGAAAAGCAAAAGTAACTAAACCATTGCAGTATATATTTATAATATGAGCTTAGACATAGCTACTTTCTCCGATCATTTCAAAATAGCACTAGTGAAACCATTACATTTAAAAAAAAAAGTCAAGAAAGGGTCACAATAATTGTAAGCCAATTTCGGTACTAAGTAATTGTGCTAAAATATTAGAAAAATGTATCAATAAGACTAGTCTCCTTCCTTGATTCTAATCACATACTTTTACCAAATTAGTTTGATTTGGAGAAAAGATAAGTATATCTGGGGTAATATTCAAATTGAAAGGAAAATATACCAAATTACATGAATCAAAATGAAAAAGTAATAATAGTATTTTTTAGATTTAATCAAAGTATTGGACACAATATTTCACAATATTCTAGTAACTAAAGTAGAATATTTAGGGTAAGAGCTGTAGTACTCTCATGGTTCACTAGTTACTTAAGTAACAAGTTTCACACTGTCACAATTGAAAATTTTACGAGTGAATTTACTAAGATTGGATATGGGGTGCCACAAGAAACAGTATTAGATCAAATTTTAATTATAATATATTTTAATGATTTATAAATTTTAAAAACCATTGTATGTACTCAATCATTTGCAGATGGTATCACAATTTAATTCTAGTTCTATAATATTTCAGCACCAGTTGTATTATTTATAAATACCATACGTCTGCTTTGTTAAAAGATTTTCTTCCTTATATTGTCAGTATTTCTTTGTACAGTTGTGGTGTACAATGTTTCCTTAATGTTGACTGGCTTGATATACTCTGTGCTGTAGACAGCTCCAGAAAGGGTTTCAAACTCGGTTTGTTCAATTTGTAGAGTGGTACGTCTGCGACTCTGAGGGCTTGGCATAAATCCTTGTTAAATTAGTCACTTATTTGACTGCATATTTGACAGAAAAGACTGTTCTTCCTTTTTTTGTTTTATTTCTAGCTTGGTGTCTTGTCGAAACATCTTACTGCACCAGAAATCGCTGGGAACTTGAAACTGTTGTCTGGCCAGTACAGAAAATTATTTTTCCATCTATTGATAGGTTCTCGTTCGAAAAATCAGATTCATAAAATTTTAACACACGTTGATTTTCGATTTGAATTTTATCTGTTTCTTTTCAACCACTCCGTCTAAATTGTACTACAACTGCAACTACAATTAATGTACGATTGACACTATTTTCGATTTGAGAAATACGTAACCTAAGAACGTGGTCTATTATTGTCTATTGATAAAGGGTGAGAGCTGATTACCTTAACTGTTGCGTCACACAACAATACCAATAGCTATAAGACGTATTTCGTTTCCTTTTGCTATGAGCTAATACACAGATCAGTGTGTCGAAATGTTAGTGAAGAAAATAATGTTAATGGCATTACGCTATAAAGATGAAAGCATTGTTTATATAATTTCTAATTGTTAAAAAACGTGCCGGGGCCGGAAAATGACATGCTTACTGTGCTACACATCTTTTCTTAACAGTTTTAAAGCAATAAAATATGAACATTACAAGATAAACCTGTTGATGTATGTAAAATTAGATAGGTTTTACTGAAATACGAAAAAATATACATTAAAGATAGGCATGGAAAAAATATGGATAATCATTACATATAATATAAATTGTGATGACATAACAGAATTTCAGTGGTACTTTGTAAATTGTTAAAATAAAAGTGCATATACATACAGATCCTAAGCCTATTAGTATCTCTCTCAAGTACATCTGTCAACAATCACGCATATGATTTCGCCTTCAGTTTCAAGCGAGTGTGTGGTTAATTGGTATACACCTGTGATTTCACGAACCTCCATAATAAGAAGAAATCACAGGGTGTAAGATCAGATTATGTTGCCGGAAATTCCTGGTCACACCATCTTTACAAGAACACATTGTTTAGTGGTAAATTGCTCTTTAATCGAGAAAAAACTAGTCAAAATAATTGAAGTTGCATTGATCGATCGGAGTGACATCAAATAGTAATGGTGAAAACAGATGTGATAACTTCAAAGAGAATTACACTCAATTTATCTTCGACGTCCTATATAGAATAGCCTGTAGTATTATATATATATAAAATTTACATTAGTCATTCGATGGAAATTTTATTTTGTTCTACTCTTTACTTGCAAAAAAATCCCATCTTTCCTTAAAGATTCCCCTCTTCTTTAATAACAGTTTCTCTTGCAGTAAATTTACTTATTCAGTGTATTAATTATATAGTCAGATAAGAGGGTATAGTTTCATACGCATTATACACACAGAGAAAGGAAGTGAAAAAGAGAAGATTACTTGCTTAATTTTTTTAAAAAAAGAAAAAAGTTGGAAGCGGTCACTAGAAGAGCAGAAAACTCGCTTTCATTTTTAACAATATCTCCCTACCAAGAAGAAAATTGAACATTTTAACCAAAGCGAGTAAAGGCTTTCCTTTTCGCTAAGTTCTTGTCTATCTGGCAACCTTTCACGGAACATTACCCTGCTATTTCTCCACTCTTTAACTTTGTTCCCGAGGAGAGGATGATGGCACGGCATAGAAGAGGTCTTTCGAATCATCGTTCCACAGCCATGATTGCGGGTTCATTTACTGCATAAAATGCCAACTCTAAGATAGAGGGAGTAATAGACGCTGCTGCCATCTTTTGAGGATTTATATATATATTCTTCTCTCTCTCCCTCTGTCTCTCTCTTGGAAGAAGCAGTTAAGAACGTTACATTATTATTATTTTTATTGTAATGACCCTAGTACGCGTGGCCTATAATAATTATTTCTGCAAGCTGCAAAGCGTCTGAAATAAACATTTTATTTGTCATGCTAATGGCTTTTCTACTAAGATCAAATTCTTTTCCTAGTATAGCCATCCCTTGTTTAAGATCCGCGTTCGATTCCTGGTCACTGGCGTAACTTTTGTGTGAATAAGGTGGACAAAGGTCATGGGCCTCGACCAGGGTTGCCACACTCGAGACTCGCGATGATGCCAAACACGGGTCTGAATTATGCTAGACTTTTGTAAATTATGCCAGATTTTCAAATTATCTTTCCTAACTAATTTTAAAGACACGCCCCTACTTATCTTCATTATTTTAATGAAGTCTATTAACTGTATTCATGTACAAATTTAATATGACGCTGTTAGGAATGATGATAAATGGCACGTTATAGGGGAGGATGGTCGAATTTATATTTTATGAATGGATAACATTTTAAGAAATATATATACAACATGCCGCTTCCGACATAGCCCTGAAGCATTTCTTTTAGTGTATTACTAGTTGTCCTCTGATGCTCAAATCCCTCCCCTCTTAAGTTGTAAATTGAAAGAAACAGAAACTTCCTAGATAATCACACATTCAGGTGTCAGTTTGCAGTAATAAAACTATGGGTAAGTAAATATGTTTTGCAGTCAAGTTTGCTATTTTTGAACATTTACGTTTGCTCTGAATTCAACAAAAAATTACAACCGCAGAAATACTGACTGGTTTCATTGTTCCAACCATCGCTTCAACTAAAAAGAATAATTCCCGACGGTCTTTAAACCATCTTAATTTTCGTTATTTTTCTTTTTAACAAAGGGTAAAATGAAATTATGCTAGATTTGGCCAGGATGCTAAAGTCAAGATGCTAGATGCTAAATGCTTGTAGATTATGCTAGATCTAGCACCAAGATGCTAGATATGGCTTCACTGCCCTCGACGCCCGTCCAAATGGTAAGCTTCCCCCTCCGCCCCGCTTCTAACCTACACCTACTCACAAGTTTCACAGTGAGACCAAATTTGTACAAACCAATTTCCGTAGGCCGCATAAGCCTTTATAATTACAAATGGCCAAGTAGTTACAGCAGAATTTTTCTGCTATCTTCTACATTTTATATGTTATTCTTGGGTTTTCATATTCACGAGTGTTTAAACCAAGGATCTTATAAAATAGAGGATGTTCCCTTACAACAAAATCTTGAAGCCATACGTCATAGTTCGCCACCCCTACTCTGCCTTCTCCGCCCAATAAGATCGCAATGTTTTGAGCCAACAATCATGGCGGAAACGAAAGTAGCCAATCAGACGATGGTAGAAACGAGAGTAGCCAATCAGATGTGCCGATGCTCTGTTGCTTTTTGGCTTCGCCGATTTAATAGGATGAAGATACATATGGACAGATCCTCTATTTATAACATCCCTGGTTTGAACTGAGTTTATCCTATACTGTGGAGTGAATCAGAATACGGCTTGCGGGAGTGTATTCATAGAAGGCAGCAATGTTGTAATTTCTCTATATTGTTTCAACATAATTTTCATATTAAAGACTAATGATATACTGAGGTAAGAACTATAATTAAGGGGAATTAGTAGCCAGAGGGCCCGCCCCCTGTCCCCCGTTCGGGCGCTCGCTTTACATATGTTTGTTAGAAAATCTATTCACGAGTCAAGATGGAACTGACTCTCCAAAATTGAGTTTTCTTATTGATATGCTGAAGAAACCAACATATTTATGAGATAATTTATTTCCTGGAGAGTCAGTTTCCTCGAAACTTGTCCTCTGGGTGGTCTGACCGTGAGGTGGGCCAGTGTTCTAGAATCCTGCCCATATGTAATGTTCAAGGCACAGGCAGGTAGTTAGAACGATTCATATAGTTCATAACGGATTAGAGTCAAATATGTCACACAGGGTGCGAAATCGTCCCAACATAGGCGGAAGGAGGGGGGTTCCTTCTCAAATGTGAAAAAGAAAAATTACGCAAAATTTCACTTTCGGAGATTCTAGTGGTAGTGGGGAAATCCGCATGCCCTCGTGATTTCGCACTCTGGCGTCACAGTATAAGGCTACTTGCTAATAACTTGAAATTCCGTACGACACTGAAGTTAACTGGATATTACTTATTATGCGACAGTCATATATTAGCAACAAAAGCTGCTAATATATATATATATATATATATATATATATATATATATATATATATATATATATATATATATATATATATATATATATATATATATATATATATATAGCAGAAGCCCCTGCCTATTCGTCAAATAAAAACTAAGGAGAACAATGAAAAATCTCTGTTTTAATATTTTACGCTATTATACTCTAATTTAGGTTAGGTTAGGGCTAACTTTTAGTTTCCTCCCCCAAATGTTTTAGAAGTGATGGTACCTCTGAGTAGAACACTGCTAGGTACAGATTTATAGTTAGTTTTGTAGACGTTAAATTTGCTGCGTTCTTATAAGGCCGCTTGTAGATACTTTTTTTTTATTTTTTAATAACGTGATTAAGATAGGAGTTCCGGAGGCTTCAATCATTTTGAGGAAGATTCTAAATATCATCCTAGGGTCTACTTGCGATCACCAAATAGGTCATATTTTTTAATTTGAAATTTCACCCACCTTTAATGCACTATTGGAAATATATAGTGCATTAACAAACTCTTGTTTTCTTCCCGGTAAATTTTCATTTTTTACTATTAATAGTTCTCCTCCATAGAAATACATGGTTAGACTAGGTTACCAGTAGCTTCATTGTATCTGAGAGCTGGCGTGTTTGTTCAGCTCCTTAGATTGCTGAGATCAATGGTGATACTCCCACAGGCGTTGACTTCCAAATACAGCCCCCGTGCGAAGCGTGGGTATATTCAACTAGTATAATATATAATGACAAATGGAGTAATACTTTATTTTCAAAGAAAATTTTTAGAATTAATTTAACGGTTAATAAAAAGACCCAAAAATGGCAAGAGTTTCATAAAATAAGCTATATTTAAGGCTATAAGCGTTTCGTAGATTTGTATGGCTAAATGCTTCTCCAAATAGGCTAAATTTAGTCGAAAATAGGCTAAATTGGCATCACTGTACACGGCACACTGCCACAAAACAATACTATGTCCATTTTCATGT
This sequence comes from Thermobia domestica, assembly GCF_964235325.1. Classification (NCBI taxonomy): domain Eukaryota; kingdom Metazoa; phylum Arthropoda; class Insecta; order Zygentoma; family Lepismatidae; genus Thermobia; species Thermobia domestica. The sequence continues at coordinate 233,242,737 of NC_137454.1, read as the reverse complement.
TTAAATTGTAGACTCTTGAAAATAATCATATTTTTTTTTATTTTTTAACCTTATTCAATTTTAGTTTTTACATAACTTTTTAAAACAGAAAGCAGGATTACGGACATCGATTATCACTTGAATATGATGCAGAAGTTCACACAAGGTATAGGCTATATTTAAATGGCATTTTGTGATTTTACTATGAAACTACGAGCCAGAAACGGGACGTTCATTATTATTTTTAAGTGATAGTTAGCATTCCGTTTGCATTTTCCTCGTGACACAGGGCGGCTTACTGAAAAACGGGACAATCTCGTTAAAAACGGGACTCTGATCACTCGACTTTAATCAAAAGATAATTTTGCAACCTTTTCTTTAAATATAAAGGTAGTGAACTCCCAAGTAACTATTACAATAATAATAATAATAATAATAATAATAATAATAAACATATGTGAATCTACATCGCGGGTTTGCAAATAGATGGGTATATTGTTTCAATGTGTCGTTTTGGCTTAGAATAAATATGTTAGTTGACCAAAATCTGGTGTTACCTTCTAATCTTAGAGTTGGAAATGTGGTTCTGTAGTTTCTCTATCTCCAAGACGTAACATCTAATTTCTTAATCGCTGAGTCCTTCTTCCTGTTTTATTCGTTCCATGATTCAATGACACTTTGGTTTTAAGTTCAATTATTTTAAAATAAACTATTAAAACTCGTTTATTTGAATCATCTCTGGCTTTCTTGCTAGTACTATGTTACTAAGCAGGTATTCCAGCTTTGCAGAGTCGGATTTGAGGAAAGAGAGTGAGAGAGAGAGAGAGAGAGCGCACACGTCCCTAAGAAGCTATTTTGACGGACTTCCAGACCTGGTTTCTGGAGAATTTCCGACTTCTAAGTGTGTAATTGCCTTTTCCCGACCAAATGTGAAGTCTTTATGAGGAGGGCACTTGGTTTAAACAACCTTTACTTCCTCAAGAAACAAAATTGTATTAGCCATAAAAGCATTTAAATTGCCTAAGAATAGATTTCCTTGATTTATTTTCAATCGAGATTATTTACAGATTTTGGGGTTTAGTAATATCGTAACATTGTGTGAATTGTTGAAATGCCTTACGTTACACTATCTGTTTCAAACTTAAAAAAAAAAAAAAACATTCGATCACGATTCATGATCTGAGGCTACGGAAAAGATGTAGCGTGTCATATAATTGGATTTAGTCCTTTTGATAGCGAACCACTGTGGCTCAGTGGTAGATTATTCACCTCTCATACGTGGGGTTTCTGTTTCGATCCCAGCTTCCTGCATGCACGAAATAGATTTTGTAGCGGGAATAAATACAACGTGAGTCTGTTTTCTCAGAGTTTTCTTGTTTACTCCCACTTTCTTCACCCCACCATTTTATTCATTCACATCATCACAGTCTTCTTTAGCCTATACAGCATAAAATTAAAAGATTTAATTTCATTCATTTTTCTTCGTTTTGCTGGATCCGTTTCAAAGGAGGGAAACGCTATTTAAGTTCGATTTCAGGTGGAAATCCATGTGTTTCTGGTTTCACTTTAAACTGTGTGTCCATGTATCAAACATGCGTGGTGCTCTAGATAGTATTTTGAACTTCACACAAAAACTAATATTAATGTTCAAAATTAAAGAGATAGAGTTCTTCTTTCACATAGGACATTCACAATGCATTTCTTTAAATAATGTTGAAACGAATATCCTGATAATACGCGGGGGCTCAGTGGTACAGCGTTCACCTCTGGTGCTTGGGGTTCCTGGTTCGATCCCAGCTCGCGCCGAATGAACTTTGTGTGGACAAACACCGTGTGCGTGGGTTTTCCCATTTCCTCTCATTTTCTTCATTCCACCATTTCATTCACCTCTCATCATCACCGTCTCCTTTAGCCTAACCGGCATAATCGAGGAACGTAAAACTCAAAAATTTCATTTCATTTCATTTCATTTCATTTCATTCATTTGTCATCATAACCGTCTCCTTTAGCCTAGCTGGCATAATCGTGAGACATAAAACATAAAGATTTCATTTCATTTCACTCTGATAATAAGCGGAAAAATGTTCCAGTATGTGTATCACTCTAAATCCTAGTAGTACAGTCGTACTATTATGTATCGCTATCTGCGTTACCGCTTGCATGCCTGTCGCTAATGAACGTCATTACTCTTGCAATCTGTTATTAAACTATAGAGGAACTTCGCCGATTAAAACTATTGTGACATTTTAATTCCAAGTTTATACTGTTTAAATTTTCTTATTTTGAAAATGGAGAGTGATGATTTACATCAAAACAATATTGTGCATAAGCATAAATATCGTACAGAGCAGTGATGGCCAAACTTATTTAAGAGGAGACAAAACAAAATTAATTTTAAGCGGGCCAATATAATTCATTAAGAATTATCTTAATCGTATATTTTACATGGGTAAATAGGTAGATGTCAAACATCAATTCAGCTAACATATTATATAGTAGCCAGCTGCAATGGACGGAATGTGGAAGTGCATACATCGAGCAGACTGTTGCCATTGTTTTTTTTTTTTCTTTTAATTTTTACTCTTCGTTGCAAAAATGCCAATAGCTAGTGCATTACTGTCAAATATTAATGTAACATTCTAATATCGTGGATCATCAGATTACAAAATCATGTCCAGTGCCAGATTATAATTTCTCAATGGACCGCGTCTAGCCCGCGGACTGTAGTTCGTCTATCACTGGTAAAATAAAATCTTTAAGTTTTATGTCCCACGGTTATGTCGGCTAGGCTAAAGGAGACGGTGATGATGAGAAATGAATGAAATGGTAGAATGAAGAAAGTGAGAAGATATGGGAGAACCACGAAAAAACCCACGCACAAGGTCTTTGCCCACCACAAAGCTCACTTGACGCGAGCTGGGATCGAACCAAGGGCTTCATGCACCGTCTATCACTGGTATAAAGGTTCGGGATAGTTGGTGGGAAAAGTCAAAATAATGTAAACAAAATGTAAAAATTTGTAAAGGTAAACAATTAAAAGGTTTTACGTAACTACGTACGAGTTTAATCTCTAGTGTATAGTGATCTACAGAGACACCAGGACAACTAATCACCACTAGATCACTTGACCATTTTCCTAACGCCCACTGTGTCCCACTTCATCATAATGCGATAAGGCTTATCCAGCTTGATGAGTCCTTGAAAGTTTATAGAATCGTTGGCTTCGAGAGCGAATCCTCCAAAGAACAGAAAACAATGATCAAACTATCAACACACGGAAGAACAGTTTAGTTAGTATATTTTACCATTTTTTTAAACGTAAATATATATTTACATCAGAGCATTAATGAAAATATCAACATATTCTGCCTGAATCTTCACCCACGTACATATGTGTGTGTATATATACTATGAACTAGCATGCAAATCAGAAGATTAGTATCCCCTAACGACAGAGATTAGCATTGCTCGCACGTAGAGGATTGGATTGAAAAATGAGCTGGATATAAAGGGCTGAGGTGGCTTAATTGTTCATTGTACACATTCAGTTATATTTCATCTTAAACCCCTTTTTCCTATCCTATCTACCTACCCTATTGAAATGAGATTAAAAGTCACATACTGTGGGTTTCATAAGCCTTACAGGACTGATAAATCTTATTACGTGAAAAATGGTAGAGTTCTATAGACAGTTTACAATAAACTTCGACAAGGTTTTAATGCAAGCTTAACAATCTACTTCTGAGTGTTAAATGATTTTCAACTTGGTACTTTGTGACATCAGGGTTTGATTCTCTCACTCTCAGTAAACCAAGGCAACAAACTAACCAGGAATGGTTCCAAACTGTAGAATATGTTTAGAGTGTTTGATAAGTTAATTTAGTTGTCCCCTTGAAATTATAACCTTTTCCAAAGTTCAATCTGCTAATAGGCAGAAACAACGAAGTTATAGCACAATAAAAATTTAAGGATTGTGACTAGAAAACGGAAACTTTTCTTTAACACAAATCAAATTATATATTTATTTTTGCGCAAGAAATGAATGAACACTTTTGATAACTTAGTACGTAGTACACAGATTACTCACAATATGTTACCAGTAATAGCATACGTAATGCAGTGTACGTATTTTCTAAGGGTACTACGTCAAATTAATGTACACTGAGAAAACGCTGCAAAACAATGAACAAACAAACTTTGAGAGAAACATTGTAAGATCACTTAATCCATTGTCCACAAACGTGATATACATGATAAAAAAAAAGCTGATTCGTTTGACAAAAGCTGTTTTGTACAATTGGATCATCACATATGTGATGCATGTGCATGTGACAATCACTAGCACGGAATAATAATACAAGATTAAACTACTAAGTCGTAGTTAAACATCCGTTCAGTATTTTTCATAATCATGCTTATCAGTAGGTGTAGTGAGTCAAACGTATAAATTCACACGTATTTAAGGTTTAATGATTTAAAAAACACCAGTACAACCAATTGAATAAATATACCAACTAAAAATGTGTGACAAAACTACTTCAGATTTTGTACTTTTAACATCAATCATGGAAACAAATATCACAGTCATAACAATAATCACTTCTTTTACTACTTTTCCTAACTATTTGCAAAAATGCTTAGCACTATCAACCCAGTCCTGTAAATACTTAATCCAACAATATTCTTCTCACTTTTATTTTTTATTTTTTTTTTAAATTTACAATTACTCCAGGACAAAACGCTCCGGACATCCATGTACTCGTACAGAGCCCCTTAATGGAACATCCGCTGTGTTACCTTTTAGCTTTTCTCCATTTCTATTGTTGTATTATCATGTACAGCACATCAGTATTGACATTTCTATTATCATCAGAAGGGACCGGATTTTAAGGTGCAAACATGTGGTAGAAAAAGGGAATAAATGGGGCTGAAAAACCATACAAAAAGGTGCAAAAAGGTGCTAATAGGAAATCTTGATTAAGTGCTATAGTATACAGTTACATGAATATTCTTTATTCATTACACTAGCAAATATTGTTAAACTCTTGGTTTTAAAAATTTGACATAAATCGCAAAATTGTTTTATTTAACCCAAAACTTATACAACATTCAACATTCTTGTAATAAATTTGTGGTTAAAATCAAATCGGCATTTTAAAAAATATTAGCAATATTGTGGCTTGAGAAACCGTTACATACTACTGGATTTTCAGAAACTAGTTGTAATCGATTATGCACAACATTTTTATGTTTTCGAATGTTAGTTTCTGTCGCTTGGAGCTCAGGAGATCCTTGTATGTGGAGAAACTTCGCTCGATATCAACGGAAACCAGTGAAGCATATCTTGCAAGTACATGGACAGAAAGTTCAGTCGACATTGCAAAGGCTTCTACGTCCGGATTGTTTCGCAAATTCAGTTAAATTTGTCCGTAGCAAATCTGCTAAGATTGCGTCTAAAGGTATGGAAAATTATGTGTAAACCAGTTTGAAAATAAAACATATTGTTTTGTCCATTTTTTTAAAAAAAGAAAGGACAGATAAAAAGGGACAATAAAGGTATTGACGGCTAAAATAATTTTAAAAAGGGGGAAATTTTATTAATCTACCAAAAAAGGTGCAAGATTCACGAAAAAGTGCAGCATTCACGAAAAAGATGCAACAAAGTTCGTTCGTTTCAGTTCGTTTTATGCCCGGAAATACATATTTTGAACTTTTGTTCTAAGAACATTTTTAGAAAAGGTGCTGCACCTTAAAATCCGCTCTCTAATCATCAGTATCTATAATCCATTATGATTTGTGCAAGGAGTGGAAGATCTTCTTAATTGATCCTTAGCTGTAGCCTATTCTGTTTCTTAAGGTAAACTCGGGTATACAGGATGTTTCAAAACAATACTAATAACATTTGGAAGGTGATTCCTGACACCAAGATAAGACGAAAAGTATAGACCAACCTGGGTGCACAATACTTCCTTTCGGAGTTATAGGCTTCCGAAAACATGAAAAAATGACCTTTAAAGGCCCATAGCTCCAACACTATGGGACCTACTGTAGTCGGGTTAAGACTTTATGTAGGAACTAATTTGTACCCTATCCAAATATCTATGTTACGAAATTACCGCATGATTCTGAAACAATTTTTATAGAAGTAGTTTTTGAGTACTTCAAATTATACGCCCGTAGCCAAAATGCCTCTATAAAAATTGTTGCATGAGTACCTTAGGATTCTAGAACATGTATTTTTGGAGAATGCACATATTAGTTCCTAAATGAAGTCTTGACCCGACTGCTGTAGATCTCATAGCTTTGGAGCTATGAACTTCTACACTTAATTTTTTCATGTTTTCGGTTGCCTATAACTCCGACAGGAAGTATTTGTGCACCCATGCTAGTCTATACTTTTCGTCCTACCTTGATGTCAGGTATCTCCTCCCAAATGTTGTCGGTGTTGTTTTGAAACACCCTATATATTGCTCGAATGATGACCTATGTTTGAAATATATCATACTTTCATCAACAACTAGAGCAGTACATGTTTTGTATGTTCCATCAAATGTATTGTTCAATTCTGTGATAGTAGGTAGACTTTTGAAAGATCTCTTGGAGGAGTGATCGCGTTATCATTGAGGTTATTTCCGGTATTTCTTGCAACGTTTACGTATTACACAATCTGTGATATACATAGACTGACCGAATGCAGGATCAGAATTGAATAATTTAAGCTTTGGTAATATTACAATACCTATTAAGACAGTACGGACTCTTTCCAGGGACATTAGAATATGAAGTATACGACCTGTTAAAGGGCTAAACTTCATTCAGGAAATATTGTACATAAAATATGTTGAGACGTTTTATCATTCGATACTATTATAAAAAAGTCTACAATAATTTATACTTAAAAAGCAAAACATTCAGTTTTGATACTAACACCTAAATTATTATTATTATTATTATTATTATTATTATTATTATTATTATTATTATTATTATTATTATTATTATTATTATTATTATTAGATATTGATATTTTCAATAAATCCATGCTAATTTGAAGCATTTTTCTCTCCTATTGTTTTCCTCGTGTTAAAACGAGAAGAATTGGAAGGGAAAAAATGGCTTCTGAGAAAAGTGTCGTGTCACGTAAAATGTATTTTGGACCTAGATTTATTTCTGGGCTGCTACGAGGTTAGATCTAGACATATCGCGCTTCGCTTCCCGTCAGCCTCCGGGTTTGTTTTACGGAGATTCTCAGCTTGATGTGAGACCCACAGAGAATAGCAAACTAGAGATAGTGGAGGGAATTCTAATTCTCAGTCCGTACTAGAATACAGAACACATTAGTTCGTCATCTCAGAATTAACCAAAATGTATTACGGTTTAATAGTAACATGTGTGCAATATCAAAAAATAGTAGCACTTTTCTTCTTATGAGAGAAACATATCAATTAAACAAAAATTAGAACTGGGAGTTTGGAAAACAAGAGAGAAAAAGAAGCAATTTACTAGTCTTTTAATATTTTCTTTGCATTACTCTATAACAAATAGGACACTTTGAAATTACCTTTCTTTTAAAATATTAACTATTTTCTAAATAACTCTAAAACCAGAAAAGAAATATTTGAAGTTAATTTTCACAATTTCTCCTTTTTCCAAATAAAAACGAAATATTACAAGTTAATTTTGTTTCATCATTTTGTTCAAAATAAATGTAAAATAAATATAAACGTTTCTAAAAAATTTTATGCAGTTTTACTTTCTCAAAGTATCTGTTAAAAAAGTAAAAGCATATAAATGCAATGTTATCAAATAGTCAGGTTCACTATGTAATTTCGCCGGAAATTGTTGGAGAGTATAAAAAGTGTACATTTTCTGAAAGCTTATAGTATAACCAACAAGAAAAACAATGTTTCCATTTTCTACGACTCCTACGTGGGCGCCATCTTGGATTTTACAAAATGGCTGACGTAAAACAATTTTTGTTAATATCTGAGCTTCTAAACAACATAAAAATATAATTTTGACAGATAAACATGCATTTTCCGGACTAGGGAATCCAATGGTATCGAAATAAATGATCTAGATTAAGCAACAAACTATGTTGATTTATATCAAATGGCTTTTTATACAAATTTCCTGACACCAACAACATAGAGTTTAATATTTTTAATTTTATAGCAATTACAGAGTCTTTACAATTCATCGTCGTCATTGTCATCATCAGTTTCATACTGTGTTTGTGTGTCCTCATCATTTGTACACTCACTGCCGCACTGGCAAAGATCGGTGGCATAGGCTTATTTGCTCTGCAAGGACACCTTGCAGAAGAACAGTCTTTTTTGCATTGACAATTTATCATCTCAATTATTGCCTTTGGAGCTGGAAGAATATCTGTCATGGTTGGTTTCAGCTGGCCATCCAAATCTTTGTGATAGCCATTCTTCGTGGGATCCAGCTGATGATCTTGCATAGCGATGTTAGCCTGTCCCCACACCCTGGCTTGGATGTGGACTCTGAGGACATGCTGTTTGAGAGCTCCTAGTGTGTGAGGTAGCTTGTCACTTTCTGCCATATGCTTGCAAAATTGATGCCATCGCAGTTCGATGATAGATTGTCGATATAGATGCCTTGTTGGCAATAAGCTACGCAGACGAAGCTAGCAAGACTTGACAACATGGTATCGGACACTTCTGCTTCTGTTAAAAGCATCTGCAGTGTACTGATCACATCTGGGTTTGCTTTTATGAAAGCTTGCAGCCAGGTTGCTTTACCTATACGAGAGAACCGTCCAGTGTTGTCGGCTCCAGTGAATGCATGGAAAGCTGGCAAAGCCTTTGCTCTTTCCGGCCCTAGGGCTCTCCTTATTTTCTCTATGTCGATTACTCCAGAGACTATTGAAATCGACGTGTTCTTCAGCATGAGGTCATAGTTAGCTATAACTAACACCAGGACATCAGTATCTGGGGTAAAGAAAACCATCTTTGCATCCGGCGAGTTTCGTTGTGTTGCCAGGACAGCTTGGTAGATCAACAGTGTGTCTGCTTCTTCATGATTGTTTTCGTCGAATACTAAATCTTTGTTGCTCCTGGTGCGCCCTGAAGAAGAAGTAATGATGAGTTTTTGTGAGGAACTATTGTACTCTAGAATCTTAGCAGCAAGATACTTTGTCAGTTCTGCCTTTGTCTTGTCATGTGAAAGAAACCTGTTCATTGGGATGTGTTTAATGTTTGTGTCATCTCTGATCTGATACTGAATTGGTGCTTTTCCTTGCCTTCTTCTATCCCTAGTAGCACCTTTGGGAGAATCTTCTCTGTATGTATCAAACACAAGGATGATTTCATCATAATTTCCCACGAGAGACATAAGCCTGCTATTGAAGGAAGCACCGAGATCTTTGACCGTCGCCATCGTTGCTGGTTTTTTGGCCATCTTCTGAAGAAGAACCATCCCATCTACCAGTTCGATCCTACAACTTAGAGCATCTGATGTTGCGTCCATCCAATCCTCTGGGTGCACATCTTCCTTTAATGTTTCTGCTGTTGCCAAATTGTTGAGGAGACTGATAAGTTTCGACTTGTCAAGGCATGCCAAGATTGTACCATCTGGAGCAAAGAGAGCTCTTGGTTTCACAGTGAATTCGTAGTTCCCAATGGCCTCCTTCTGATTAATGTCTCTGATGGACCTTGCCAAGGCCATCATTCTGCCATATAAGTCTTGGTCTCCTGTAGATCCACAGTCTTGTCTCGGAGTTGTACTTTGGTTTTCTTATTTGCCGACACAAACATCTTGTTGTTCTCCTTCTTTACTGGTGCTGATAGACTAACATCCCCATTGATTCGCTCCGACACGTATTTTTCGTACAGCTTTTGGCCATTCTCATCTGCATTCATGATCATTTTTACATACTCATCAGGGATGAAGGTATGAGTGATAATATTGTACAACTTGTCACCTACAGTAGCAAATGGGTTTCCGTGTTTCAAAATTGCTTCCTTTATCTTGCCTATAACATGATGATGCTTCTTGACTGTACTTGGCCCAAGTTCATGATGCTATCTGGATTTATCACTGTCTACATCAAACTGACTCGTAAACTCATTGACAATACGGGAGAGTTCAGGTGTAACCATGAAGAATGTCTGTCGAGCATTGGCATTGTTCGAGATGCCGACAATTCCAGAATGAATTTTCATGAGCTTGTTCAGATGCTTGCATGCATGGTCCGCCCCGATGGATACAAAGGGAATATCATTTTTCGTCACTGAAATGTTACCTGCTTTCAGTTCTGCCCATGTTTAAGGGTGATTTCTTCTAAGGTCATGCATGTCCGTGATGTATCTTGGCCAGAGTCGTTTATATTTGATCCGGTCAAATGCAAAGAAGAGCTTGCTGAGCTGCTCTCCAGCTTGAAGATGAAGCTCAAGATCTGCATTCCGAGTTGCAGCGACAAACATAAGAATTGTTTTCACTCGCTGTAGGTAGTTCATCATTAAATTGAACATTGCATTTTTGGATCTCTGTTTCACCCATGTATGGAACTGTGGGCTTAAATCACTAGTGAAGATGGCCTCAAGTAGTGTGTTGTTTGCTTGTTTCATGGACTCACTTTTTGTGTTCTTGTTCCTCGCAGAACAGGCAGCTTCAACTCCCTCTGTTGCCATCAAACAAACCTGCTTTAGCTTCGGATTATCAATGAAGAATTCATCCAGCAACATTTCATACAGAGCAATATATGTACACGTATGGGCACGAAGAGCACGCTTGTAATGGGTACATTTCAAGATTTGCCTTGTTGTTGCAGACCCATACACATCAGCTTCTATCCACGCATCATCAACACCTGAGCTCTGTATAGAGGTGCCCAGAGCACGTAAGGCAGCCATAACAGCATGTAGCTCTCCCAGTCGCGGGACAACTGTGCGTTTCAGGTCAGGTCTGACATCTAGCAGTTGGACCACCTTCTCATACAGAGCCATGTCAAATGAAATGACAGTAGGATGATCTTCACCAACAGTCAACTTCCTCAGTTCACTCGCTTGCATGATCACAGTCAGCAGCGTTGACCACTGTGTGCCAGCTCTGGTAGCAGTGGTAGGGCTCCGACGTGGGTAAGTTGTTTGCTTTCGGACAACATTGAGTTGTATCCTGCCACCCGGGAATAATGCTGGGTGCTTTCTCTTGCTTCAATCTGGACATAGCAGTAGCAACAATCCATCCAAATTGTGATTGTTGGTAGGAACCTGATATATTCTGGCTTATGACAAAGTGTTCTGTTGTCGGGGTGTGCCGTGCTTTTGGCTTGTCACAGTGCATTATAGGTACATGGTATGGAATTACAGATAAAGTGTGGGCATCAGTTATCTTCAAGGGTGGTGCAATAGGCTCTCCAAGAACATCTGCTTTCTGATATACAGCAGTTATAGTTCCATGTGTTGTTCCTTTCCCATCAGGGGTGTCCTCTGCAAAATCTGTGTTATCGACTGCAAAGAACACAAAGGCACCCTTCTTTAAGAATGATGGTACATACACACCTAACTGTCGCGTGTTTTCTACAACATCATTGGCCAAAGCAGTTTCCAAAAGTAGGGTGCGGCCATAAAGAACACAGTACCCATGTGAACTGAGAAGATTCATCAACTTCTTATCGCGGGTGTTCTGATAAATAATATAATATAATATAATATAATATAATATAATATAATATAATTTAAAATCTACAAAACGCTTATTAAAATAAACAAGATTGATTGTACGGTCGTTTTTAGTTTGCGTGATACAACTAAGAACTTGTTTTAGATCGGATTTACAAATGTTAATCTCCACACGAGCCCTAGCCTGGAAAATGCATGTTTATCTATCAAAATTATATTTTTATCTTGTTTAGAAGCTCAGATATTAACAAAAGTTGTTTTTACGTCAGCCATTTTGTAAAATCCAAGATGGCGTCCACGTATGACTCGTAGGAAATGGAAACATTGTTTTTCTTATTGCTTATACTATAAGCTTTCAAGAAATGTACACTTTTCAGACTCTCCACAAAGTTCCCGCGAAGTTATATATCATGACACAGTGAACCTGACTAAAAGTAACTGTAAAAGAAAAACTGAGCATTCAAATACATTTCGTGCCACCTTTGTATCATTAAAAATAAACTACGTCTAAAAAAAATATTCCATTTGAAGTTGGTGTTATTTTTAATTTAGAGTGCATTAAGAATAAAGTATAGAGTGGTCGTAAAAATACAACAGTAATTTAATATGTCAATGTATTGAAACGTTTCCTAGCTTATACGTGCCGAAAAAGTTGGCGCGTAAAATCCCGGTTTGATTTCGGACGGGAGCTCATATTGTTTGAATCCCACGTTAAACTGTAGGCCTACGTATCGTATAGCTTCATTAAACTCAAGTCCAATTATTTCGAACTACAAGCTCACAAATGACTAGAAGAACCCTAGCAGAAGTAGTTTAACGTAGGTATGGGCTCGCCCACTTTTCGCACGGGGGTTTCAAATGACACCACGGAATAGCACAAATATAATTTTACCCGGAGTAGCAGACGACATCTAAGTACAGACCACACCTCAAAAACTGAAAATAGACTTGACCGTGTCGTTGACCTTTCCCCGCTATCCCTGTTTTATTGTTCTTCTCGTCATCTGTGAGCTGTAGTTGATCCTTGACGCCACGCTTTGCTGCTCTGCTTCTCAGTAAGCCCCTAACACAGACCAAGGAAAAGGCAGCAAATTTAGGGTTGATACCAGATAGTGTTGACAGGAAAACAAGGCGTAATGGATAGTTTTGCAGATACAATATTCATAGATTAATGATAACTGAACACTGTCAACCTTGTATTTTTTATTCCATTCCACCTACTTCATTCCCTCCCCATTTTTTCATCAACCTGTTCTCTTTCTCTTGCCTCTGGTCATAAAAACCAGATCCTACGTTATATATTCAAGGATTGGAAATGACTGCTTTCGTCTCACTAACCAATGCCATAAACATAATTTTTGGATTTCGTTCCAGCTTTCTCCGTGAGTCAGTCTTATGAACTATATGTATGTATGTACACAGGGAATCGTTAAATGTATGGAGACCAAATATTCAACTTAAGTTTTTAACAAAAGAAATACTGACCAAAGCTTAAAACACACTTTATTTTAAATTATAATAACGGTTTCGGATATCTAACATATTATCTAACATATTACAGTTGTTGCTTCTTTTGTTTTATTTTTCTGGATTTCAGAATAACGGTTCTTTACTGGAAAGTGAAATCGAAATTTGCTATCTCCTTTTTCTTTAAAAAAAAAAAATTATATGAGGGTAAGTTAAAAATTATCCGCAATGTAACTATATTTTTTTTTACATTGTCCACACTGTCCTCTGTCCTCGTGTACCTTATTTTTATGCTGTTGTGCTCATGCTATAAAAATTTGATCCTAATTCCTCCGTTTGTCTTCCTTTTGTTGCAGATAGATCATGGTCGCTCCTTTAGAAATTCGCATCAAAGAGGAACAACGAACAGTAATCCGGTTTCTGTGGTCGGAAGGTGTAGCAGGGGCCGCAAAGTATCAAGGACGATGTGCTACTTCATCAGTAATCATTCGTCTAACAGAACCATGTCACGTGCAGCATTTGTCATCATTTGTGGCCGGCTCTTTCGTCGTGCGTAACGCTTCTGCAACCATTTTTTGAATTTATCAACCCATTTGTAGACATCCTGTTGCGGCAAGATACAGCTCTTCCCATATTGTCCCGAAAGTCTTTGATGGATTGTGGTTCTTGATATCCGTTTCTTCTGTACAAACCGGATCACTGCTCGTTGTTCTTCTTTGGTGTAAACTTTTAATGGAGAAAGCATGATCTATCTGCAAAAAAAAGAAGCCAAATGGAGGAATTAGAATCAAACTTTCATAGCATGATCACAACAGCATAACAATAAAATAAACGAGGACAAAGGTCAGTAAGAAAAGTTATAATTACATTGCAGATATTTTTTGACTTACACCTGTATGTTTTACATAAATCATTATTTAAATAAACTCATCATGAATGACGACATCAAATGCTGAAGATAACCAACCGGAGATATATATATATATATATATATATATATATATATATATATATATATATATACCCTTAAATGAAAAAGAACAAAGCAAAAAAGATCCAGTTTAGGCATGATAAACAACATTCGGCGTCAATTGTAATTCTTATATGCTACCATTTCACAAAGAAAGAAGGAGAGCTGTTCTGCAAGCTAACGATGGTTGGAACATATAGTAAGCTAAAGAAATACCATAAGTTTTCTTACTATTTATACACTTTTTAAATTTCTTGCATCTTCACAAGTTTTTCAAGAAAATAAAAAAAGGATAAGTAGGACCTTACCAAATATCTAAGAGGAATCTCAATTAGTATTGTGTTGAATGTATAAGATCATTTAGCATGGGAGCAAACACCAGCTAGAACACGAGTGCACGTAGTGGTCGACAAAGAGGGACAATCGCCCCTCTTTGAATTTTCGGAAAGGATTTTGTTCTTCAATATACACATGAAAAAATATTAGACGTACTTACTCAACCAACACAGTATTTAATGTATGTACATTAGTTAATAAGGTTATGCAATGTGCGTGAATAATAGTCGTTTTGCAGAAGTATTATGTGCATCAAGATGTATATATTCGCATCTTCGCTTGAATCACGGTCTTTCGTCCTTTCCCTTGGAAACAATCCTGTAGGCCTTTCTCATACAATTCAGTGATAATTTGTCTTACGTAAAAAAGATAACATTAAATAATAATAATAATAAAAATAGCTTTAATTTACCGGTATCTACGGTGTAGTTTTCTGTTTGGAATGTTAACACTTTATATATATTTTTTCCAGTATCGGAACGAATTACTGTGTGTAGCAATTCTTTTGGCGTTCCCTGTTATTTCTTTAAATCAGAATACTGACTGCAACAATCGTATTCAATAACAAAATAAAGCGAGATATGGACTCGTCTACTAAATGTAGGGGTCGCGGTAGCTCAGTACTAAAGCGTTTACTTCTCGTGTATGGGGTCCTTGGTTCGATCCCAGCTCGCGTCAAATTAAGTTTGTGGCGGACAAACACCGTGTGCGTGGGTTTCCTCGTTCTCCCATTTCCTCTCACTTTCTTCATTCCACTATTTCCTTCATTTCTAATCACCACCGTCTACTTTAGTCTAATCTGCATATCTATGAGACGTAAAACTTAAAAAACGATTTCATTTCATTTCATTTTTGTCTACTGAATTTTACTGTCTTTATGCTCTGACAACCCTGTAGCAAGTAATGCAAAAAACTATTTATATCTCCACTCGCAACATCTCTTTCACTCTGTAACTCCACGTAAACACAGCATCAGCTATTCCATACGTAACCTATCAGCTACATAGAAATCTCTTCCTCTCAATATACCATTAGAAGTAATGTACCAACATTATTTGTTAAATTTCAAGGAATTATCATTGTTGCAAGGAACAATGTATTCTAATTCATCCATTTCTTCCGCAGATTTTAAGTAAACACTATTTAGAGAAGAGGTATGATGTACCATTCTGGGAATGACCTAGTGATTGCTCACCTTTGGAAAACATAATGTAGGATCACTTCATGCAGTTAATGGGAAGATATGACAGCAGT
Source organism: Thermobia domestica (assembly GCF_964235325.1). Classification (NCBI taxonomy): domain Eukaryota; kingdom Metazoa; phylum Arthropoda; class Insecta; order Zygentoma; family Lepismatidae; genus Thermobia; species Thermobia domestica. Next base: position 233,227,083 of record NC_137454.1, on the reverse strand, counting down.
TCTTTTTTCGTAAATCATATTTATCTAACTGATAAAAATAGAATGCAAGAAATGAAAAATATGACTATGTAAATGGTATGTAGTCAATGTATAGGCCTATCTATTAAGCCCAGTGCATGCATACCGATCAATTCCAATAATAATAATAATGATAAAATATGATGCGAGATATCCTGGGTTCGATTCCTGGTGGGACACTTGGTCGAAGAAATGTAAAAGCTTTTTCAGACCAGCCATCCCGAGGTTTCCTCCTTCACACCAGGCAAATGCCGGGATGGTACCTAACATATAGGACCCAGGCCGCTTCCTTCTTTCCCCAACCCTTTCTTCCTTCCCTTTCCTCGGATAATGTAATCACCGAGGAACGTCATCCCGCATACATTACGGGCTAACATGACCATAGTTGTAGAAACCCACAAATCTAATTCTTTACCCTAGTCCTAATAATAATGTCACCAACTTCATTAATAAACATGGAAGTCGAGACATTTTAAATCTCCGACACTTCTACATCGGGAAGTGGAACATTTTCTCCGACTGTCCTGACAAAATAGGAACGGATGGTAACCCCAGTGACCTATATGAGTTCATTGATTGATATAACAAATCTTCTGAATTGATGAATGATGTATGAGGGTCAGTGGAAATTGATTGGTTGATAAAGTGTACCATTGAAAGAAAAACTCGTTTTGTAGATATTCATTGAAGTCCTCCAATAATATGAATCTCGTTTTCAGTGATACATTTCCTGCTATTTGTAATTAGTTATTGAGTTCTATGCTTATGTGGGTGTGGCGGAGAATCTGCATTGCATCGCATCGATCTTCAGTTCGACAAACAAATCTCCTATGGAGAAAGCAAGAGAGAGAGATAAAGGATAGGAGAAGTCTGTGTTTCACATTAAGTGGCCGTTTCATTACAACGTGCACAAACACAGAGACATCAATTCAATGGTTCTGGAGTACTATAAATCACTTGACTCCATTATGGAACCCGTAATTCTCATTTCGAGCAATATCCGTTGTTTATATTGCTGATAGTCTAAATGGAGTTTAAGAGCCGTTAATAGGTTATTTTGCTCTTGACCGCGTGCTGCGTCGTGATACGTTTGCTTGACTATATTATATTATGGTTCATGTTCTTTCAAATATTATTTATGGACCACATCAGTGGATCTTGTATTTACTATTTCCTCTGCGTACATGCTTACCCTGAATGGTCAAACAATTATAAAGGGATAATATTGGTGTATTTGGATGTATTATTATCCATCATTTGAGGTTTGTTTACAGATATACACTGTTTTCTTACCGCGGTGCAACTCAGGACAATGATCTTTAAACTTGCAAAAATGTTGTGAATATAAAGGAAAGGAAAATGTAAAATACAGTACAAATGAAATTGTATAGATAACAATGTTCAACAAATTTCAATCAAAGGTGTGTAAATTCTATAATTTTACGATTTTTACATTCATTTGAGCATGGTATGATAGATTGGATAATAAAAGTATATACTGACCTTTACTTTTGGAAAATACCCTTATGTGTACACTGTATATATATATAATTGTGTGTGGCACTAAGAGAAAGAATATCTATCAATAGAAGGTAGTGTTCAAAAAAATCGATGACAAATTAATTGCAGTTATCTGAAGCAAGCGCACATAGACCTTTGTCTACGTGAGATCACAGGTTAACTTTAATGTTCTGTCAATATTTTTCTGTTTACATTGTAGATGTCGTGCTTGTGTTTTACAGTTTGTAGTGAGATCGGAACATGGCAAAGTAAATTTTGTGGTAGACAAACACCATGTGTGTGATTTTTCTGAGTTTTTCTAATCTTCTCTCACTGAATTCGTTCCATCTGTATCATTCACCTTATCATCACCATTTCCCTTAGTATCGGTTCAGAATTGTGGGAGATTAAATTAAAAAAAAATAGCCTGTCGGCTTGAGTCCAACGTAAGACTTCCACTTTCAAAGCGGGAAGGGAAAACATGCACTATGGTTGATTAACTAATGGTTAATTCATTAATTTTTTAATCTAATTATTCGCTTTTGAAAGAGAGAAAATTCTGAGGATCACAAATCAAAATTTCTGATGAGGATCGAACCAGAATTATCAAAATAAGAATCTCGAAAGCATCCCCGTCTTTCATCATACAAGAAAGAACAGCTGTATTACTTTATATCATCCGTTAACTATTTGTATATATTTTCTTGTGTTAACTTTATAACTATTTTTAATGAAGCTAGTCTTTGTTAATACAATATGACAAATACAATGCAAAACGTGGAAAATAAACAACAATATTTTTGACAATACGGCCAGGAACAAAGAGGAAGCGATACAGATGTCAAAGCACAGCTTGTTGTGTAGCCTAGCAAAGCAAGACACAGCTTGTTGGAAGACAAATTCATAAAGCCGCAACCAATACGTCACACCTATCTTGCAGGATCTTTTAAATCTCTTACCCTTGAACGAGTGCAACGTTAACTAATGTATTTTGCGATGGAAATATCTATTTCGTCTAATGTACAATAGTATATTTAGCTCTAGTTTCCCAAAATAAAATAAAGCAAAATAAGAACAAATAAAATAATATACAAAAGTATCAGTAAGTTTTCCAATGTAATTAGAATGAGAAAGTTGTGGAAACGTTGAAAGAAAATCATTTTGAGAAGCTACGGTTAAGGTCTTGACATTTATTTAACCGTAATGTAACAGTTTAGGATAGGATTACCGTACTTTATGGACTATAAGACGCACTTGTTTCTTCGAAAAGTTGCCTCCAAAACCAGTGTTTGGTTTAAAATTCCCACCAGTCTTAAGAATGGCCATATATTCGATGCGGCGGGAAATCTATTTCTATTTGGCAACATGGAATTCAACTGGCAGCAGCAATGCACCGATGCGACGAACATGAGTTGCGGGGAGGGGATTCATAAGCTTGCTAACACTGTCTTCCTCCCTCCCCGCCATGTAATAATAAGAATGGTAAAAAATGTTACGGTATTTTTTAAAACATATACTTAAAAATTAAGGTGTGTCTTAGAGTGCGTAGCGTCTTATAGTCCGTAAAATACGGTAATGAATATACTAACCTAACCCTTTACATTAATATTAAAACGACCAAATCAATTTCTAGTACGCCAGTTATTTTTGCACTAGTGAGAGACACGATTTCTAATGTGCCACTCTTAAATAAAGCAACACTATTTTGCATAACCTAACTTCATACCTAGCAACAGTAAATTTTGTACGATATATAAATTGCATTATTTTTTCTTCTCTAGTGTCAAATTAAATAAATTTTAATTTGGATTGATTAAAGGCGATGTACATTTGAACTCTTATTTTATAAAACTATTATCATTTTACTTTATATATACATTTTTTTTTCTGTTAGTATATCCCTAAAGAGTAGTACTGTGTTTATATGATCTTTTTTTCTTTTTTTCACGCGTGCTGTTTCTCTCTCAAGCACCCCCCATATATATATATATATATATATATATGTGTGTATGTATATAATATTACCGCAACTGCCACAACAAATATATATTATAAAACGGATATCAGGTTTCATTCACAAACTCATGCAATTTTCTTTTTGTCTTTTTGCCAAATTACCATATAAAATAATTACTTTTCCATTAACAATCATGGTTTGATGAAGGCAAAGCGAGGATGTTCGTTATCCATTAAATGCATGAATTACCGTTCTTGTTTCGTACTCTTACAAACGACTCCGATCATCTCTATCGAAATTATTGCAGTTTAAACCGAATTAGATGCTCCTTCCAGCTTACAACAACAACAAGAGAGAAATTAAGACCGTTGTTTGTTGAATATGAATACTTGTTGTCAGGTAATTTATGTATGTGCAGAGATTGAAAATTTATCCCATATAACAAAAATGAACGATTTTAGTTTCACAGTAATTTGCTTATATCATTCACGTTTTAATATGATACCAATTTTAATATAGTTGCTATTTGAAATGGTTGTATCACTTGATATAACTAATTTAGCAACAGTGTCGTTAGTTTTAATTCTCTAGGCACAGTCTATTCCAACTAGGGAATAACACAGTATGTTAGATCAGCAGATGTTTGCGTATTCTGCCTACGACAAAAACAAAAAAGATTCATAACAGCTTATTTTATTTCTTCCTCCCTTGCGTGGACGACTCATAATAACATTTGCTGTAACTTCACTTGTTCAAACACTTTTACTTATTTATTTCCCACTTTCTAATGGGCGACCTGGCGTAGTATAATCTGTTGTATCTATGCATAAATAAACATATCGTCTTCATGGATGAGTGAAAACTAAAGAGCATAAGTCACTTTATGAACACGACAGACAGAAAGAAAATGAACTCAATATTTTTAGTTACGTCCCACGGTTATGCCGGCTAGGCTAAAGGAGACAGTGATGAGAAATGAATGAAATGGTGGAATGAAGAAAGTGGGAGGAAACGGGAGAAATCCGAGGAAACCCACGTACACGGTGTTTGTCCATCACAAAGTTCACTTGACGGGAGCAGGGTTTGAACCCGGGACCCCATGCACCAGAGGTGAAAGCTCTACCACTGAGCCACCGAAGTAAGTCAGTATGTTAACGGAAAATCAGAGCTTCATTCCGAAAGATGGCAGATTTCAACAGATGACTGTGAAAGCACTAATTGTAAAGAAAGCAACTGTCTTATTTATCAGAAAATCGGTATTAGACAGAAGAAAATAGCTTACATCTTTTTAACTTTTACCTAACCTCATAATAATTAAAGCATACTGTACTCTTGCGCTAATATAACTCTACTTCTACATGCAACTCTAAATATGTCTTTATGATTAGTATGCCCTGCTCAACTACCAAAATACTCGTACCTTTTTTATTACTAAACAATAAAGTCAGATGTTTCATCTCCTAACATCCTCATAAATTCCCGTTTTCATTTTAATTTCACACTTATAAGGTGTTACGAAATGATATCTTTCAGCTTAACGTCTAACTTTTATGCCTTTTAGGCCAAGGGAAACGATTTATAAGAGGTGTTATTTTAAAGTTGCAGATATAAATCAATTTCGACAACATGAGTGTTTCAGTTATCTAGTATTATGATGTATTACATTCTTACGGCAGTATACATGTTTTTAGTAAACATATTGCTTACCGTTTTTTTTTTTTAATTGGCTTATTAGTAAAGTTTGTCCAATTACTTACACTATGTTTCAAATTTCATAATGATACAGTAGATTATGTCTGCCATTTGCAAACAAGATTCTCCTCCTCCCGCGTTTTTAATGTTAGAATTATTTCTATGCCTGTTAATAGTTGTTCATATACCTTTAGTCATATAAGTAATAAGTCAATAATTAAGGTTTCATTATTCTTAGCTTCGTTTAGAAACATGTTCTCTAGTCTTTTAGAAGATTCTTCGTATTTGTTGTTTCTTTTATAGAGTCATGCTTCCCCTGTTTTGAATGTAATCCTGATTGTATATGGTAACATTTTTCATTTCTATATTAACACTTTAACCGAAACATGAGTTTCAGAAACGTTATGAGAAACGTTAGGTCTCAGAGACCCATAAGTCAGTTTTGTATTATATTTACTTTGAAATGTATTTAAGGTCTTTTATAATAAAAGGGCCAAATAAATTTAAACCATCACGAGCAACCAGGGTTGCCACCATTGTGTTTTAAAATTTGCCACTGGGTCTCAGAGACCCATTTTCGGTTAAAGTGTTAAACATGATTTATAGTTCGATAAATTACGGTAGAATTAAAAGAATAAATAATCAAAAAAGTCATATAAAATTGCTAGAAATCACATCACATTAGATGCACATAACCCTTCACGCCCTCTTCATGGAAACACCACTTCAAATTACCGGATACTTTCATTAACATCACCATCCTCATAAAAGTTTATTTCTTTCTTCTTAACCTCAATTGAGTCATTTGTTAAAATATTAAATTGTAGAGCAAAATTTCGGTCATCTGTAACATTGAGTTTTGTTATAAAATATTATTTTGTAATACAGTAGTTTTAGTGTATTGATATAAATAAAAAATGAAGATGAAAGGTAGTGGATGAACCTCAGTTGCACTATAACACTTCCAACATTACTACAACTTCAAAGACAAAAACATTTCAAAAATAGAAATATATGGGAAGTGTCTCTTTGTTGCCTATTCTAATCGAACATTATATGAACTTATGTCCAACCTCCAACAAACATTTTCTCTAAATTGTATGTTTAACGAAATTTTTTGATCATTGTTTGCTAGAAGTTTGTGTTTATCATCGAGCTATGTGGATTTAATATACGCATATGTTGGAAGATCCTACAATGAACGACGAAGTCCTGTATCATGTTGCTCGTTCGTGAACTTTTTTTTTTCTTTTTTGGAGAAAAGCTTAACCGATTTGGAGTAAAACTAGCAGGAATGTAATTGGTAATGAGTTTTACATAGCCCACGAAATTTCACTGAAATTTGTCAAAAAGCAAGTGCTGAGACCGAGTAATGTCTCACAAATAAATTAAATAGAATCGATAATGACCAATAACGTAGTATTGCCCACGATGCGATAAGTTTCAACAAGTAAGTTTTAAAATTGGACACGAGAACAAAAATTTTCACAAGCCTCGTGGGCAACGTGGGCAACACCAGTTCACCCAAAACCTTAGATTTTACACACTATATTCGTGTTACATAATTCATACCATACAAGTTTAATTCAATAAAGTAATAGTTCGAACACAATCAACAGCACTTTACAGAGTTTAAAGATGCGCAACTCAACAGTTTAAGTCTTTTTATTAGGGATGGCCAGAACCGGTTCCTGGTGGAACCGGTTTTCGGGTCTGAACGGATCCGGTTCTAGGAGATCCGGTTCCGGAACCGGTTTTTCGGATCCAGGTCTGGAACCGGTTCTTCGGATCCAGGTCTAAAACCGGTTCTTCGGATCCGGTTCCTCGCGGAACCGGTTCCGCTTGGAACCGAAACTTTGTGACCACCCCTACGCTAAACCCGAGCTGCTGGCAACCTGTGAACAGTATGCTAGATGAAATGGTGGAAGCGACAGGCAGGCGCCCAGGCGGTGGCAGCTTGTCTCATTTGGCTAAATAAACTGGGTAACTGGCAAACTCATTGGTTAAACAGGCAAACTGGCCAACTCATTTGGCTAAACACTCACTGGTGGACCAAATTTTTTTTTCTGGGGGCACAAGCGGGTCTGGGCGGGGAAGGCACAAGCGCATGGTCCTCTTTGCATTGTTTTTGAAGGTGAACTTTATGCCTCCTTTACAGGTCTTTGGGGCTTTCGGATCCAGGTCTGGAACCGGTTCCTAAGATCCGGTTCTGGAACCGGGTTTTCAGATCCAGATCTGGAACCGGTTCCTAAGATCTTTTATAGCGCATGCTTCGAGGACTTCCTGTGACATGGAAGGATTCTCGTAACTTCTAGATGAAATTAACAGAAAAAATCACGGCATACATTTTGTTCACAAAGGTCCCCATGATGGATTTTGGTGAAAATGAAATTTGGAATTATTTTCAAAATTAGGTGCATTCAGTTGGGTTTTGGGACTACTCCTTCGGGAAATATATAAATTTCCGAACTGCAAAATGTATCACAAGTGAAGAGTGCAAAAATGTTGGAAATTTTATATTGGGGTATATGGAAAGCAGTCACTCATTGGCATTTTTTGACGTCTTATATTCATCCCAGAAGGTTGATTTCAAAGTATGATGTACACTAGTGTCCTCTGCACATAATAGTTTCGGACTAGAATTGTTACCCTTCACGTTTGTACACAAAGAATGTTGAAAAAACTTCAATTCGCGTGACACTCTGTAAGATTAACCATCATTCCTGATTTTTAGGTGTCTTATGTTCTTGCTAGGAAGCTTCTTTTCAAATTATGATGTACACTAATATTATCTGCAGATGACAGTTGCAAAACAGAATGGTGGCCGTTCTCGTCTGCGCTTATCAACTTAAGAAAAAAAGATAATTTCAATTTATGCATGGATAATATCACACACTGTTCCTAGCAACTTTCGGCTCATTCTAGGAATCTACCTACGGAAATATATGGTACTGATTTTGAAAGCAAACAAATGTGGTCGGAATTTAATGTTGAGGGTTATTTCTGTTACACGATTAAGCAGCACACTTTCCAGAATTAGCTGTAAATTGATGTAATGAAAATGCAAATCTTAATATTGTTGTGAAATGAGCAAACTTAACTGGTAAGGTAGCAGATATAAACGTTGGCACTTCACACAAGGAAATAATTGTTTCTCTTTTTCTGTGCCTCAGAACTTTTACTGAACAAAAAGTCTGCATTTATTATCTGTGAGCACAGTGGAAATGAATATGAATGCGTGCAAAATAGAAATTATGAATGTAAACAGGAGAACTCTTCTGTTTCTGCACCCAATCAAAATATAATTAGTTTCAAAAATTGAGAATCCACAACAGGACACATTTCCGATTTCGAATTCTATAATTAAGTACAACTTCAGCACCCTTATTTAGATTCTGACTAAAATTGAATTATGTAATTAATGACAAGTCGCAATTTATAGCAAGTGCTAAATGGTAAAACGAATTATAGAACTTACGAAATTATATAGTGTGCATTTCAGATTTGGCCCAAATACCGTAATGAAAGACAGGTTTGTTTCCTTCACTAGGGGGCTGGGCCCCCAAAGCTCATGTGGGCCCCCGCATTGTATTTATGAATATACAATATTTGGTAGAATTTGAATGCAGTTTGTCTTAAAATCTTCATATATGCCATCTGCATCTGAATGCCCCCCCCCCCCAAAGTTTACAGAAAAATCGGCGCCCTTGTTCACTGATTTCGTTAGTGTCAATGAAAAGATGGTTTTAAGTAAGCGCCAGGAGAAGAAAATGATGCATACCTACTAATTGCCAAGTACCAAAGTATGAAGACAACGTGGAAACAGCACCCAGAAACAATTTTTGGCTATGTTACTTGAGTACAAACTACAATGGACACCACTGTAGTTTGTAAATATTATTTGAAGAAGGCATTAGAGCACATCAAACGTTGGAATCAGCCTCCTGGCGTGAATATAAGATACCTAAAAAGATTCAGAAATGAATGGCTGCTTTCCATATATGTACCTTATTATAAAATTTACAATGTTTTTAAATTCTTCACCGTGGCGTGTTTTACAATCTGGCAATTTCTATATTTAGGAAGTAGTAGTTCCCAAACCTAAATCACTGTATCCGATTTTCGACTTAATTGTAAATGTCATTTTCCACTAGAAATCATCATGGAGTCCTTTATAAAATTTGACTAGAAATATTTGAAGCGAGACGAGAAAAGCTTATCGAGATTCGGGAAGATATTTCTACAAAATTTACGACATGGAAATACATAATTTCTCGTTCCGTGGGTAACATACCAATTTGACACTGAAGTACTTACTACATGATTCTAGAAATAATTTAAATTATTCCTTAGGTATCGTAGAGAATAACATGAACCGTGTTAAAATTAATGTCCGAAAATTAAAACAAAAGCGTTCACTGACCTCAGCAAGGGAGAATAGACCCGTCCAATATGCAATACCTTTTCAATATTGAATTCAGTTTCAAATTAGGAAAAGAAAGTGTTTGCGACATGGTCTGAGAATGAACTGAATACTAATGGAACTGATAGAATATGTGGTGATCAAAACAGAAAAAAGGAAAAAAATATTCGACAATTGATGGGCAGCCAATTATGAGGAAACAGCTTTAAGAACGGATTGTGTGATAATTCTTTGTATCTGGAAATTCATACTCACGAAACTACTAATAGAACAAGCAATAATAATCCACTTTCAGTGTTTGTCACTGCTCTTAAAGCAAATTAAATATTGAAAGTGTGATATTAAATACTATTGCATCAAGACGAAAATGAAATGTTCATTACCTATATCAGAACCAAGTGCAAATTTTGCTCGAACTCTCTGCCAAAATAAAACAAATAAAAGGAACGATGGGATCGATCAAGCGTTCTTTCTTTAGTTATTCTACTTGTAAATCACATTGAGTCTCCTTGCATGTTTAGTGCTTTATTTAGTATTTTCTATACTTTTAGATAGAAACAAAAGTCAGTGTAAAATTTCAAAGTATGTATATTTTCCCTTTCGGAAATTACCTATACTTCTATACCAGACGAGAAAATATAGAAAGTAAATTGAAAAATAGTTAGAGAAATTAATCTCCGTTATGTATGACCAACGGAATACCCGTTCTTTGTAAGGAAATAGTAAAGTTTTGTATTTGAAAGAAATATGCATTTTCAACGAACTTTAAAAGTTCATTGCTGCATTCTCTCCTCCCCCCACCCTCTCTCTCTCTGAGTGTGTGTGTCTGTGTGTGTTATTCGCGATTTTTTTCAATTTTGAACTCTCTATTCGATAGAGCATCAAAAACTATCCGAAAGAAGTAATGGAATTTTTTCGCATTACTGTTATCGTTCCCGAGATATTGGCCAAAAAAGTTCCGAGTTCGGGAGATTTAAGGAGCCATATCTCGGGAACCGTAAGTCATAGAGAGTGGATATTTTGCAAATTTTTTCAATGTTGAGCCTTCCATTTTTAACATGTGTTTTCACAAAACAATGTATCGTAGAACGTCTTAACAGCACTCTCAAACAAAACATGTGGAAAAAATTTAATACTCAAGAAAACTGTAAATGAATAGGTTATATATAAGCATTGTTTAATGAATATAATAATAAAGTACATAGGACAATCGGTATAGAGCCTGTAGAAGTTAAGAAGTTAAGTTAGTATAACAAAAAATATTTTTTAAAAGTTCGCTCAAATTGTTATTTCTGGTTTCAAAATACTCGATGGTGCAAATTCTATTTAACTAGTAGAGTTAAGTTAACCCTCATCTCTATTTTTTTCCCTTAGAGTTAACATTTCGTATATCTTTATTTTATTGTGGCCCAGAATACATTAGGAATATTTGTGCAAGTTCCAAGTTCCTATAGTCAATTGTTTTGGATATCTGGTGGATGGCAAAAGCAGTTCAAACCATTCTTTTGCTCCTATAGAGGTCATATCTCGCAAAGTACCGTTTTATCTACAGTCTACGATGCACGACTAATATTTACATAAATGTTATTAATATATCTAGGTATAAAGTTCTTCGCTTGATAGTTTTGAAGATCTAGTGAAGATACATTCCCGCGAATTCACATTCTTTGTATTCTCTGAAGTGCTTGGTTGTGTCATTATTTGAGATAGCCCAAGCTATGGAAAACAATTATGCTATATAAACTAGGGGCTTATTATTCAAACATGAAATACACCTGTATTACTTCGCCTCTCTATTAAAAAGTCCTATAGAGATATATAAAAATACTGACGAAAACAATATATGTTTTCTTTATATTAAAAGATTAACACCTTTTGCTATTTATTACATGGCAAAGTGTGTTAGGAAACTTGAAGAGAAAATAATTCAAGCATCGTATTACATGCAAGATGCATAAAATAAGCAAGGACAAGAACAAAGAAAGAAATTGCTTTTAACTCAAGTAATATTTCAAGTTCTCTCTCTCTCTTTTTTTTTTTTTTTGTTTTCTTTTTCGTTTAACCCATTTCAAAAGAAGAATGAAAAACCATTTACACAAACAGTTATAAAATTTTCCCCAGACATGAAGACCAAATGGAGAAGTAGAGAAAGATGTAGACACGGGGATTCATTATTTACTGGATAGAATGTTTAAAACAATGAGAAAAAGAGAAACCGTCCGAAAAGGAAATAAGACAAAAATGCTACTTTATTTTCTATTCCCTTGAGCGTTTATGCTTCTTTGTGCGGTTGGAGAACAAAAAGCGGTCTTAAAAAAAAGTGTTCTTTGAGATTTTGGCTGAGAAAATAGGGGGAAATTAAAGTTCAATTTTGCATATAAATTATATACTGTATATAATTGTTTGCTTATATTTAAAAAGAAAAAGTTGCAGAGCAGTGTTAATGTGTCTGGAATTACAGTTGTATAAAGCTTCTTTCTTACGTACTTTTTCTCTACCGTTATGTGAGTGGAATTGTTGAGTTCCTCCTTTTTATCATGTTTTTGTTGTGGAATGCAAAATGGGAACGAAATTGAGATAAAAAATATGTAAATAGTTGGTAAGAAGGTAAGATTGTTGCCATGGCTTCAAACTTTAAATCTCCTCCATGTTAGACATTTTCTTTTTCCTAATTCTGTTCAAGATTTCTACGCCATTGAAAACTACATAATTATACAAATTAAAATTCCCCACAAAATCATCAAAAACAGTAAAAAAGTTATTTCAGTGTACAAGACGGACTTCAGAAACTTACCAAGTAAGAATAAGTTATTATTATTATTATTATTATTATTATTATTATTATTATTATTATTATTATTATTATTATTATTATTATTATTATTATTATTATTATTGCAGTAAAGCCACGATTATCCGCGAGGGCCGCAAAAATTTTTTTACTCTGTTTCAGTCGTGCTCAAATATTTTTCTTAAGTAGTCACTGCGGAATGTGTGGACCACGGTTGCCAACTTTTCTTAAGTAAACAATTGGGACTTGACAATTGGTATTGCAAAAACAATATTTTTAGTGCTGCATAATACTATCATCATAATCGGTTGGATTATCAACTCAAAATAATTAGAGAATAACTATAAATTAAATACGAGTTGCTAACTATTTTTTCATGAGTCAAATTGAAAACAAATTTATTAATTTGATTCTACACATAAAACTGTACGTGTAAAAGAATAAGTTATTCCTTTGTAAAAATGGCCCAGTAAAATATTAATTAACTTTGAAATTCCATAAATCGGGACAATATGCGTCCCGATGATTGTCCAGTCGGGACGTGGGACATATAAGTCAGAAATCGGTACAGTCCCGACAGAATCGGGACGGTTGGCAACCCTAGTGCGGACTGACACTCCACATGCAAATAAGTACTGGATATTCTAAAACAAAAATAAATTGCATTGTAAAAATAAATATTTCTAACAATAGTGCAAGTTTTAAAGTGCTACTCTACTCTTATAAACAGAAGTCGATTGTTATAAGGTATAAAAAACGGGAATTGGGAAGAGTGATTTGCTGTACTGTACACATTTTAATCCTTAATTGGTGACTGAGGTCCCACGGACACCAAACACCTTTTTTTTTCTTCTCCCTCTAGCAGACAATTGACCTTGAATACGTGCACTCCCTGTACCTTTCTCGCTCCCAATTGGCTACAAGTAGCTGTAGAGTTCGGATGTCCAAGGTCACTGTTACGTTTCCTTGCAGTTAGTGGAGTCCCTGGGACCACACATCACTAATTGTGTTACTATTTTGTTCCAGGGCAGTGTTCATGAGTTGAGTTGATTTTGAGTTTTAACGTCCCTTTCAGCAGCGATGCTATATGAGACGGGACCTACTGATCAACGTGGAATCCGAACCATATGAGCTCCCGCCGTGAATCGAACCCGGGTCTCCCACGCCAAACGCGCGTACGTTAACCGCTTAGCCATGAAGGAACTTGCCAGTGTTCATATTTTATGCATTTTGAAAACTTTATAATCACTTTTTCTCGTTCAATATATTTCACAAACCTGGCCCATCTAGTGTGAATGTGTATGATTCTGAATTTACAGAAAAAAAATAATTACTTGTTATATGTTTCATGTCAGAAAATGAAAGTCAAGGAAGAGTTATAGCCACTATAGCCCCCCTTGGATCCGCCTCTGTATATATATATTAGCTAATTTTTATTTGTTACCGGAATCGATCACTACAAACAGGTTTACCTTACACATTCAGGAACATTTCTTCTGGATGCGATCGATATTTCAAGCGCCACATGCTCGATAGAAATAGGAACCTTTTTAGACTGATTTTTCTGTTTTCTTGCAATTAGCTTTTATTAGCATGGTGATAACTGCTTTGCTTTTTATCAGAAATGTTTGACGTGGTTATTAGTCAAAATTTTGAAAGAAGAATAACTCCTATCTAGGTAAATACGTTTTATTTTCTTCTATCACTGTTGTGTTTCCTTGCTTTTCCTATTAAGAATCGAGAAAGAAACTGAAAAATAGGAAAACAATCTGTTGAAGTTCTTGAGAAAGAAAAGAAATATGACAAAGTTAAGAAACAGAATTTGTCTCGAGTAAAGTTATTTGGGTTTCTCGTGTACCATCTTTCTTGCGTAAATGATGAAAGTAAGACTGCATATTTTTGGCTGCCTGCGGTTGAACTTTAGAGTGTCCTTTGGGAAATAAAAGCGAAGGGATGATACGTAAGAGGAACAGCTATGCGTTGGGTGGAGAGGGAAGGGTGGGAAAGTGGTTTGAAGAAGTATGCATTGTTGTTGCTTTTTTGTTTTTGTTTTTTATTGCTGAAAGTAGAGGCCTGAAGTAAGGAAGGAAGTACCAAACCAACTACGAAGACGTAGAAGCGACCGCTCCGACCAGTTGTTGGGGAAGATCGATTTAGAGACCGCATGATAAGCCATGGAACTTGAAGAAGAAAACCACAGAACAAGAAGAAAATGAAGAAGAAGAAAGACTTAGATGAATCAAGTGAGTTTTTGTCGCGAGGTTACGGAACAACTAGGTCTTCCCAGAGGGTTCTTCTCATCATTGCCGAGAACCAACTCAGCCATAACTTCAGGAAATGACTTTCGAACGTTTTATATTTCTGTCTCATTTTGTTTTATTTCTATTTGTATATTTGTTTCACAAACAACGAAATAAGACGACAAGATAAATTTTCATTATTAAATTATTTTCGTCGTCGTATTAAACACGCATAGACATAAATTATTGGTTTTATGAGATCCCATAAAATAACGTTAAAAGCTGTAAAAACTAATACTAAAAGTAAAGACAGTAATTTCTTCGTATATCTGACGAAAATAGTTTCGTCTTTATGGTAATAAACAAGATGTTGAATCGTTAGTATGATATAGCAGTCGTTCAAATTTCAAGAATCTGAAGTCGTACACACAGTGGTGGATCTAGCCAGGGGCCGGGCGTCCTAGCCCTCCAGTTTTTGAATTACAAAAATAATTCAAGTTATATTTTTAAAAGTTGCTTTTTATTCTTTGTTGGATTTTTTTTTAATTAGATAAATTTCCAATTGAAGTTTTTCAGCTATGTAATGTGTAAAACAATACTTAAGGCCCACCGTCCAACCTACCCATAATATTCATCGGGAGAGAATTAAGTTGGAAACATCTACAGGACCTATGAAAAATTGTAAATCAATTTCCAAACTCGAAATGCGTAATTTGTCAACATGCAATTTGATAACTAAATAATTTAATGGGTTTCAAATTAAAATTAATTGCGTAAACTCATAATATACTTATTATAATCTGGATTCTGGCTGTCCCCCCCAGTTTTTACCTTCTAAATCCGCCACTGCCTACGCCGTGGAAGAATCCTCAAAAGGACCCAAACACCTCTTATGCCACAATAGTCTTAGCGTTTAAGAAAACAAATTGTCCGAAAATGAGATACACACCAATAAATAAATCCCATTAACGTGTACAAAATTATATCAGTGAGTACACGTAAGTTCTCATCTGTTATTTTGAAGGAAATCGCCAAGTTTTGTTTTTTTAAATTTTACCAAAAAATATAGGGCCTATCTATCTATCTATCTGTCTATGTATGTATGTATGTATGTATGTATGTATGTATCTATCTATCTATCTATCTATCTATCTATCTATATATCTATATATATCTATATATATCTATATCTATCTATCTATCTATATATATATATATATATATATATATATATATATATATATATATATATATATCGCTGTGTAATAACTATGCTATCTGTTAAGGTGTAATCAATTTGAATGTGTCTTCATCAGTAACGCCTATCCGTGGGAAAAATTCCATTTTGTGGGATTTTTTATGTAAATTATTCGAAATCGGATAAAGGGAATTTTACTTAAAATTGGCAATATATAGGGTGTTTCAAAACAACACCGATAACGTTTGGGAGGTGATTCCTCACACCAAGATAAGACAAAAAGTATAGACCAACCTGGGTGCACAAATGCTTCCTTTCGGAGTTATAGGCTGCCGAAAATATGGAAAAATGAAATTTAAAAGTCCATAGCTCTAAAACTATGGGACCTACCGTAGTCGAGTCAAAACTTCACTTAGGAGCTAGTATGTGCCCTATCCAAATATCCAAGTTTCAGAATTCTGTGGTACCTATGCAACCGTTTTTATAGAGGTACTTTTACAGTACTTCAAATTATATGCCCGTAGCCTTAGGTTAAGTTTTAAGTGTGAGTTGCAAGAACAGTGTAATTTAGTGTAAGAGCAAGAAACATTAAATGCAAGTAACCTTATGTACGGTATTGCAACTACTGTATGTACTATATAACCATCTATAAAGAGCATACCGTACAATATATTTAAGCCTAAATGACATTTTCTTGGTCAATTTCGAAAATCCGAACTACCTGTGGTACCAATTAGTTCGGATTTTTGACTTGTTACTGTATTTCTTTGGGAAGCTTGATTGATTGAAGAAAAAATTTTCTATCTATCTATTATAACTTTTGCTCTATACTGATCCACATAAAACCAGAATTGGTTGATAGCTGTCACTTCCGGTTTGAAAATCACCTTCAAAAAAGAACTCAATTCTTAGCTCTTGACTCTCTACATTCTGATTAAATTTAATCCATCAAGTAGTTCTTGAGACCTTTTTGTCTACAGGATAGACGGACTTAAACACTGATAGGGTAAATATATATAAAGGAGTTTTGGTAAATCAAACTTTTTAAAAATACAATATTAACTATTTTAATAAATCGAATCTTTAGTTACTTGTGTTTTTCTTACAATGTCACACACACTGTTTTAAACATGACGCACATGTTCCTACAAATACACATACATACCCTTAATAGTGCGGTCCGTAAGTGCAATAATTGGTATGGATCGTGCATTTCCGGTTACCAGCACGAAATTTGGTCAGAGTGTTTAACGCGACATGTAAATGAGAAAAAAAGCCGGGAGACAGCTTCTCAATATGTTTCGTGTGACTCTGGCCACCATCTTGAAAAGTGGCCTACTTTTCATAAGTTCCCCAAATTTTGGCCGATTTACACCGTGTTTGGGCTCAAATTCACAGGCAAAACGACTGTAGAAGACTGTGAACTTCTAGACAATAACGGCAATAGCTTTAATTTCTTGAGGGGGCTAGTGAAAGGGCACAGGTATTTGGGGGGAAGCAGTTATTTTGTGTACACCAAAAATAAGACTATTGTGTTACTTGACCTATATATCATGTCAACATCTCTGGGAAGGAGGTTCACGACAGGTCCGTATCCACGTGGATTATGGGGGCCACCCCCTACATTTCTACTGCCCCCCTAAAGTTTTCACGGTAGGCTTGCAAGAGCAGATATTATAGTTAATATGGTTGGATCGGGCCCCTTAACTTCTACCCCCCTACATTTTTGCGATGGCTACGATCCTGGCTCACGTTGCCACCAGAGGGCACTTGCCCCCTTCTCCCCATGTGATGTCATCCTGATGTATTTAAGGAATTCTCTAAGGGACATTTCACCAGTAGGAAATCTTACTACTTTTCACGTATGTCAGACGACCAGCTTCACGAACACAACAACAAACCGATAAAAGAAGGTGGTTCTCTATGGGGAGCTTCCGATAACCCATTTACTCTTTTGAAGAAAATAGTCAGTTGTCCCGAAATCGCTCGTTTACTGGCTGAGTATGAACACAGCTACTCTGCTGAGTTGCACGTATCGAGATTACACCACGAGGACACGGATGCATTCCAAAGCAAGTACAGAACACATGTAATGAACCTAATTGATGTACTTCGTGATACTGGTAATCCTTTTGAAAAAGAGCATCTGTCTACAGTTTGGTTCACCAGACGTATAGCGCCAGAAGAATCGCGCTAGTCTGTCCGCATCGCAGCTACCACAGGAACCAAAATGTATGAGGACTTCATTCATAACCGTCTAATGACATGCAAGCAGCCCATACACGATGTTATATAGAGCTCCTCCGTGGCTAAGCGGTTAGCGTACGCGCCTTTGGCGTGGGAGACCCGGGTTCGATTCCCGGCGGGAGCTCATGTGGTTCAGATTCCACGTTAATCAGTAGGTCCACGTCTCATATAGCCTCGCTGCTGAAAGGGACGCTAAACTAAAATCAACAACAACGATGTTATATAGAAAGTTAATATGCAGCTTTTGAACTGTAACTCGTTGAAAGTTCGCTGCAAAGATAAGATGAAACTTGATAGTGCACACAAAGATTCTAACCTGTTCTGCAAGATGTTCATAGCATGTCAGGAAAGGGAGGGCGATATCAGAGGATTCTTTTCTCATGAGAACCCAACTTATCCTCCATTAATGTCTGAATTTGGAGATATCAGACTTCGTACCTCTCGAAACACTAAACACTTAGATGTGGTCTTTGACCGCTACATTGTAAAGAGCTTGAAAACATAGACGCATCAGAAGCGTGGGCAGGGTGACCGCTTTGTTGTCAAGCCAACGGGACCGCTACCAAAAAATTTCCAGAAGTTTCTTGCAAAGGATGACAACAAGGAAAGGCTATTTCATTACCTCGCCGAAACAATAACTGCAGCTGATATTTCAGAAAGAGGAATATTCTGCACAAGAGGAAATCAAGCCTCATCCTCTTCCTCAGACTTAGATATTACTGGTATTTCTCCCTCATCCCACATAGAAGCTGATGGAAGAATCCTTCTGCACGTCCGTCATGCCGCCAAGAAGGGACACAAAAATATTGCAGTTCGTACAGTTGACTCCGATGTTGTTGTTATCGCTCTCTTTGCGTTTCTGCATATGTCACCCACTCTGAAGAAACTATGTGTTGATTTTGGTTCTGCAAAAATGCGACATTTCATTCCTATACATACCATGTGCACGAACTTACCTTCTGGAACGATAGATTTGCTGCCGTTTTTTCAGTTTTACGGGTTGTGACATAGTGTGAGCCTTCCTTGGCGTTGGCAAGACAAGTGCATGGAATATGCGGATGGCGTTTATAGAAGCGGATACAGCTTTCCGGTAACTGTCAGTCGTTCATTCTCACGATGTTGTAAGCTACCAATCTTGCATGCTAATTCAGTGATTTGTGACGCTCATGTACGACAGATCAAGTACCTGAGAGGAAGTCAACGAAACCAGACGTATTCTATTCAGCAAGAAAAATCGTACAATAGACAGAATACCTCAAACCGAAGACGCATTGAATCTCCATACAAGAAGAGCAACTCTTCAGTGCAAGATCTGGTGACAGTGCCTCGAAAAGGATGTGCATGATGTTGAACTCCTGAACTGGGGTTAAAAGGAAACAGATGACGGACTGGGTTACCAACCTGTGTGGACTACGTTGAGGAGTATGTCTGATAACATTCGACAACTAGTGACATGGCGTTACAAACTGCGCTGTACTGGGAAATGTACTTGTATTAAGAACGGCCTCGTCTGTACGTTGCTTTGCGAATGTGAAGTACAATGCTCACAGTGATATCACTATGAACACAGCAGCTGAACCTTTTTTTTAATTTTAAAGTGTATATGAGTTATGTAGATATGTAACATTGTAGCAAACGCATTAAAGCCGTAGAATGATAAACTGTATTAGTTTGTACTTTATATACAACACTTCTACAATAAAAACTCACAGTGAGGCCGGGTGACCGGGAAGGCCATTCATGCAGTTAACCCTTATGGGACTTTGCCTTTTTAGGTAAATTTTAGAGTTTCAGTCAAGCAGATATTGCAACGAGCCTATTTATCGTAGGATCGTGGTTCATACTTCGTTTTTTGTAATGAAGCTGTGTTTCCAACTGTACTAGTCAAATTTCCTTATTTTGTACTTAAGATGAGAAATTCCCGCCCAAAGTGGGAAAAACGGAAATTACAAAAAAAAAATGACACCAATATCTACCCTCGAACACGCAAGTGGTACAAGACATGGACATGCAAATGGTACCAAAAAACTTTGCTTTATAGTGAATAGAATGAGGTATGAAGGATGGTCCCTTAAAATTAGTGTAAATGCTCTAGCCGATTTACCGATTTCCTCCAATAATACATTGTCAGTCAATTGTTTTTCAATGAGGATCAGCATAAAGATTATTCTTCGTAGGAACATAAATCATACCTTGTTGCCCTTGGAATGAACCAACCTTTCGAGTGGTACCACTGGCATGTGGGTGCCATGTGCATGTGGAGGGAACGTTACCACCAAAGGGAAATTTTGTCAGAAAAAATCACTCTTTTTCAAGTTTGGGACCCTCTCCCCCCTGTGTTAACGCTTGGATCTCCAAATCGCCTAAACCATACTACATGGTGTATGTAATATCTGTGGTAAATATAAATCTCATATCTTGAAAACTAAGGGCGGTAAAGAAAATTCCCCCACGTGGAAAGCATAACCCGTACTACTTTAAGGGAAAAACAAAAAAATCCCTGACACGTTCTTATTTCTCCTAGGATCATAATTCGCAAAAACGATTTCGTGTCAAATTATGGTAGCTTTCAAATGGTACAACACATGTCCCTATCGTGTCCTTGAGAGGGGGAAATCCCAAGAAAGGGAAATTTTTCCTGAAAATATTTCATTTTTGAATTTGTACGCGATTTTCTTGCTTCTGATACACAATAGGAACATAGTAATAGTACAGTTGGAAACAGTGCTTCATTTCAAATACATCGAGGTATGAACCATAATCCTAGAATAAACAGGAACGTGTCAAAAAATTCCCAAAAAAGCTCTAAAATTTACCCAATTTTTCTTCTACAATGTTCGTGACGTCACCACCCGTAGGCATCACACGCGTGACTGGAAAGTGCCCATGAAACACGTTCTTTGATGCTTCCACGCTCGAATAAATGCAAAAAACCCGGTGTGAAAAGCTTAACTAGAGATTTATAAGGCAAATTCCAAAGGTCGACGGTATGGTACAGATCTGTTCCATGGGTCCCCAAAGATTTAAATGACTAAAATCGGAAAATTTTTGCTATTAGCTGTTTCTTATTCTGTTTGGCAGCAGACTGGAGAGGAAGAAAAGTGTTTTCTAAAATTTTCATGTAAATATTTAGATTAAGTTGCTAGAAGTTAGCCATTTTCCAATATGGCGTCCAGTATCGACCATAATCATCCTACGAACTGTCTCCCGGTAATTTTCCAACCTTGATTGGACATGTATCACAATGACGAACTTTCATGCTGGTAACCGGAAATGCAGGGTACTTACGCTAACATACCACACTATAACAGTAAAGCTGATAATCCTTACAGTGACCCACACACTCAGAAATGTTTGCAGTTGTTTTTACCAAGGATGCTTTGAGTGCAAAGAAATAGACTAACACAAAAGCAAAATTGCAAATATATGCACTTTGTGCACATAATACTAAATGCAAAATAATTAGTTTATTATTAACGCACATTTCACAATTTGCAAATCTAACATGTTTCGACATGTATTTCGAAGAACCGAACTCCATTAATAAATTCTAGGAGAGAGCAATTGACCACCTTTATCCTCTACTGCGAGCGTCCATACACTTACTGCTTGTGATAATATTAGACGGAAAAGTGTTTGTATTCGTTGAAACGCGTCGAGTGTAATAGAAAATTAAATGTAAAGCTACCTCACTTGAAACTTCTAAGAGCTAGCAAAAATGATACAGGAATTATGGATAGACTACATTAAGAAAAAAATTGTATGTGGCGTACGTAAAATGGTATGTTACATTTGTAAAACCTATAGTTTTTGGACTTAACGTACAGCAAACGTATAACTGAAAACGCATGTTTTATAATACTTTCTGTATAAGTGTTCTATCTGTACGTACTTTCCGTATGAAACAATATAGGTGGTCAGGATCTCACATACAAATGGACGTATATAACATATAGCTGACGGAGGTAACAGAAGTATATGCATGTGACATACGGAAAACTGTTAGATGTCAGACATCCTGCAACGGCATGATGTAACATCTAAGGGCAGTGCCTATGTAGCATACGGATAACGTATGCTCCGTACTGATTTCTGTAATAAGCAAGAGGATTCCGTACATTTGTAGAATATATCCGGAAAACGAATTTTTTTTCAATGTATTACTAGCTCCATCAAAATATGTGATTCACAATTGTGTAGTATCTTCTCAAAGAACTATACGTGTAAACCAATATAAGTCAAGATATCTCATTGTAATTTTAAGTACATATTAGTACCCCATTCTACATTATTTGGCTTCGTTTTTAGTAGAGATCAATATGAAAGTACGAAATGGTATTAAAAGCTATATGAACCTTATGTGTCCTTAATTTGTTATACAAATTACGCCTTGATACGAAAGTTAAATTCAAATTATCGATTTTTTTTCTTTTCGTAATGGTCTTATATGTAATTGTAGA
Source organism: Thermobia domestica (assembly GCF_964235325.1). NCBI lineage: Eukaryota > Metazoa > Arthropoda > Insecta > Zygentoma > Lepismatidae > Thermobia > Thermobia domestica. Next base: position 233,204,557 of record NC_137454.1, on the reverse strand, counting down.
ATAAAGTAGAAACTATTTTGCCGGCTTGTTGTTACTACTGTAGAAAAAGAAGTTAAATTACTACTAAATGTTATTTAACAAAAAAATGTGTGTATTTATAATACACATAAAAAATTCGTTAATTTATATAACCTATGGTAGTTTTCTTCTCTTTTAGAATTCATTGATTCACCTAGATTTTTTTTAGTTCTGGAGTTTTGAAGTTAATTGCCCATTATTTTTGTAACCACGTATCTACGAAATAACACATTTTGATTTACGTTTATTATGAAATTGTTTTGCTCCTTTTGTGTTTCTCTTTGTGTATGATATATCTGCACTCTGCCAGTTTTATATTTACGGGGGATTATAAATACGGTATATCCATTGTATCTGTCTCAGATTGTAAATACTGTAAATCATTGCTTAAGTGTGGTACGTACATCTTGCATAGCAATGCAGTTCACGTGAACACATTTCTCTCACGCTTTTATCTCTGTGCATTCTTCTTAAATGGTAATGTTTCAAAAAAAGATGAGAATAATGGAAGCTAAAAATACAATCAAAAGATAACAAATAAAATTCTAAAGTATTTTTAAAATTTAATTTAAAAGATCTTGTCAGTGAGGCAGCGTTCTCTGTATATTTTGAGAAGCTATAGTTAGTTCAAAAGAAATTTTGAAATACACATTAAAAATTTTCTAATTCTATCCTTTCAAATGTGTTCAACAATTGATCTGTACATCTATTTCAAGTATTCACCTTCTCCATTCAAGCAGTCCAGTGTCAAATCACACTAATTACATGTTCAAACGATGATATTGGTATGTGAAGAACACAACCTGTCTTTTGACTAGTATATTTAATGTAAGTTTGTACTTTGGTGCAGAAAGTGCTAGTGATAGACTTTCCTTATGGATAATTCTGCTCTAATTTGACTAGAAAACATTTTTATAAATGTAAGTAATATGCTAAAAGAAAGAAAAGAGCATTATTTTAATGCCTTGTTGTAAAAGGAAAATGTCTTAGTCTGTGACTAACACAAATTCCGAATTAGTTAAGACTTACCGCTCCGTTCCGTGAGCTCTCTGCTTGCCAGACTGATGTCAATAGATGGAGCTAGCGTGCAGGCAATTTTGCAGATTTAAAAATATAGTAACGATTTAGTTGCAGGTTAGCATAATTGCGTTGTTTCGATTTAATTATTTTAAAATACAAAGTAGGACAAGGCCGCAACTGTGGTTAGATTTGAACCTGAATGTTTGTGTTTTTCTGCAGTAATATATTGTGAAGATATAATTTCAACCTAAACTGTATTGTTCAATATAATTATTTGGCAATTGATACTGATAACACTGATTATAACTGTGCTTTGCTTTTTAATACTAACATAAGACAGGTTCGTAATCAGTGTGAGGGAAATTTCCCTTATCTAGGGAAATTTAGTAGGTAAATGACCAAAATGTTTTTTTTTTTAATTAAAACGTGAAAATCCAGGGAAAGTCTCGCGCAGACTGATGGGCCAATATAAGTAACTAAAATTTTCTTCGTTCTTCAGAAATAAACCAATCCAATAGCAACAGTGAGTGAGTGGGTGCGTTTTTCTAAAGTAGCATAATTCCATTCCCAGCGGGAACTCATGTGGTCCGGATCCCACATTAAGCTGTAGGTTTACGTTTCATGTAACTTTGCTGCTGAAAGGGACAATAAACTGAAAATCAAATCAAAATCAAAATCAAAGTAGAATAATTTGCGCCCATTGATGGTTGGGTGTATTTGTACACTTTTTTTTGTAAAAGCGGGAGAAAAATAAAAGAAAAGAGAAACAAAACAAATAAATAAAACAACTGTGGTTAACACTTCCTTCAATATAGCTAACTTAATCTTATGGCATAACTTCTGCCATAGAAACTGAACACTCAACAAGCTAGGGAAACTTTGATAAAGGGATTTTTTCGGTCAAGGGAAATTTTCTTAAGAAAACCTACGAACATTGGTCGTAACATACTTAGAGTTGGTTTATGCTTTCTGTAGCCGCAAGTTAGTTGGTGAAAAAAAGGAAAGAACCACAACTTTTAACAGGGAGCCGAAGAGATAACAACTACTATTAGTAATCGTAAAGATTAATCTAGGTTCGTTAACCTATTGGAATCAAATAACGAACTGTGTTTGCGCGAAGTTTTTAAACTTAAATCATATGACGACAAGGCCTTATTCATCATTATCATTTTCAAAAATCACGGAGCCTAACGCAACACAAAACAATCATAAACGAATTATAACTATTATATCTATTATTACAAATTAAAATGAAAATTTTGTGTTACGTTGACGCAAACTGTTACGGAATAAGGTTCCAGAACTTGTGTAGTGTAATCGGTCAACATGAACAAAAAAGATGAATTTCCTTTCAGTTATATTTTATTTATTTATTCAGTATATGTATTTTTGATCATATTCATGTAAAACTGAAAAAGGGCCGTTGCCATAGAAACCACCGTTTCCATAACAACAAATCCTGTCACGTTTTCCAATCTAAAACTGATAAAGGGCAAGAAAGAAGAAAAGAAAGAAATCTCTGTAACAAATGAGATGCATGGAATAAATCGTGAGTGGGAACCCTTCACCCCTGGTGGGGACATTCATGAAGCTATCAGCTTATGTCTAATTATATTGGAATATAATATCCATTTCTTAATTTGGAACATACTAGGTTCGATCGAAATGGAAAAACTTTTTATCGGACTTCTGAAGAAAATAAAATCAAATAAATACATGACCGTGTTTATTACATATAGAATTCCCAGTCACGACCCCCTTTTCAGTTTTATTAAAAATAGAAGAAGAAGAAGATGAAGAAAGGAAAAGGAAGATAGAAGAGGAAAGAGGTAAAGTAAGAAGGTGATAAAGAGGAAACTGTTACTGGATATTTTGAGAGATATGGTAAAGAAAAAGTGAATAATTATCGAATTGGGATCATTTCCAATAGCTATTGGGTGAATGTTTGGTATTAAGGTGATCAAAGGTAGACACATGTTAACCCATACATCCCAGACCTAGATCCATTTAATCCCAACTACCGAATTATCCCAATCTAGCTCTGAGATAGATGAGAAAGTTTAATTTAACCGTTTATTCACTATTTCCAGAAGTTCTAGACTAATATCCAACATTTGAAAAACAAACAACGAAGTTGATGGCATGTTAGAATCGACCACAGGAAAGAAAAAAATTAGAGTAGCACATATTTGTCGAAGATTTTGACTTTCACAGTTCTCCCATGATGATCATTCGTTCAGGCTATTTCTGTCCTTTTTGCTTACTTTATAGAGCCAACTTAAATTAAGTTAGTATTGACATTCAATGACTTTAATTGCTAACTACCATTAATTATAATAAGTCACACATATATGTCAAAATAGTTGGTGCACTTAATACTAAATCTACATTTCACTCACACACACATTCATACAGGACAATGTATACTTCAGGTTGTATTTAGTTGAATTAAACTAACCTAACTACATTTCTATAGACATTTATTACATTTCAATAAAAGAAAACTTAGTTTGACATAACAGGAAAAATTTAATACATGAAAAGAATGTTTCATAAGCATGCACAGAAATCCGCTACTTTCAACAAGATCAAATAACACATTTCTCTTTCTAGAGATATTAAAAGTTCGATTACATAAAAAAAATTGACAAAAGACGAAAGACAAAAATAAAGAAAAAAATTCAAAGGTGAATATATTTATGAGTCAGTGCAATGAATACATATCATTGCGGAAAAAAGAAAGAAAAAATATAATTGGTTAATCATTCTTTAAAAAAAAAGCACTTTAGTAGCATTTTATTGAGTTTCTGTCCCAAGAGGAGACATTTCGACAATTTTATGAGTCTTTGTTCTCACGTCGATAATAACTCCTTTTTCAACGCTTTTTATTCACTATGATTTGTGTCCATGAGAGTATTTAATCGTTTTAGTTTTAATTACAGACAAATAGTTGCTTCGTATTATATATATATATATAAATTTCTCATTTCGTCACTTGACGCACTTGATATAAAATTTCAAAGTTTATCGAGATTTAAAATATCGAGTCCAGTCCCAAACATTGGGAACATATTTCCATATTCCTGTATTCACACTACTAAATTATTGACCAAATTTCAGTTAATTGAATTTCAGTACCTAAAACAACCAGGGTAAATACCGAGCCCTTTACATACATACTCGCATATATATATATATATATTCATATTACTCAATATAATAAATTTCACTTTAATATCCATCATAGTATTTCGTCGACATTTAAATTCTACATAACCGTTTATATTCAACAAGTATTCACGCTTGCTTGGCTCAAAATAAACAAAAACCCTGACTATCAAAATTCACTTTTTTCCCTCATAAGGTTGCAACATTGTACTTTATATGTAAACCCGATAATCAATAATCATTCTCAATTTACTAAAGATCCGCGTATAAAGAAATAGTTGGTGTTATTTAATAAGTTGACATAAGAGGTGGAAATACAACAAATAGAGCAGGCACGTACCTTTTCAAACTATGTAAGTACATATATATAGATGTATACACAGAGAAAGAAAAAATCAAGGTTATTCGAAACTAGTGGGCCCAAACTACTAATACATACACACTATATGCCCAATCAATAGAAAGAAAAACCAGAAATCAGTAATCAATGGATATAATTTGTACGATCAATGAATAACAAATAAGTTTCTAGGAATCTGAAAGCATAGTGTACCTTCTCGTCAGTTTCTCCCGTGGTGGATTGAATATCGCGAAAATGGTCCTGAGTTGTGCTGCAATACCTCCACGAATTGCATCCCTCGATGTCTCAGTTAGTACATACGTTCGAAATAAGTTATATGAATATTGTATGTTTTCATGAGTTTCAGAAACCGGGAAGGGGGAGGTTGAAAAATTAAAAAATAACTCTAGAGGAGAAGTAGAAGAAGAATAAGTAAAGAGAGAGAAGACAGAACACTACAACTACGAAAGATAAGTAGTCGAATTTACGTATACAACATACTATAACCAAATATTCTCTTTTATGCCAAAAAGGGTTCGGCTTACCAAATAAATAGCCGATAAAAGATCTCTGCAAAAATGAGACAAGTCTGTGTCCCCGATGTGATTTTCGGAAAGACAAAGGCTTTAGGGAAATCACACCACTCACCGTATCCGGTCAACACCCTTGCAGATCCCGGAAATCCTCCGGAAGGTTAGAGAGGGCGTTAATTTAGAATTTCAAAAGAAAAAAATCATCCGACCTCTTGGAAACTAGAAGATTCCAGAATAGTAATGAAATTAGAGTAATAGCTAAGATATCCCTAATGAGAATTTGCCAAAATAAAAAAAAATTAAATAAACTGAATTTTGGATCGGTGATTTCTATTGCCAAACTTAACCGATAGCTCCCCTTCGCAGAATGCGCTAAATTCTGAGGCATCGATTAATTTCCATCACTATCTAGTTTGGAAACTAAGAAAAGAAAACGAAAATATTCAAGGGGGGAGGGGTCGATGCCCGGGTACGGAAATGACATAAATATTAATTTAGTAGCAGTTGATTTAATCAGATAGTCCGAACTGAGTTATATGAGCACTGCATAATAAATAAATAAGGTAAGCAACGAAGAAAGAAAAAAAATCTCGGAGAGGCAATGAATGTTAAAGGTACAAATGACCGAACCTGTACTTTTCGAAGATCACAGAATATAGCAGTTAGTTTTCTTAATTATCATTTCTGTCAACCTTTAGGAGTAATTCCCACATGATGCTACCATATCTATTGAAAGGCTTAAGATCCGGGGCTGTTATTATGAGGTACTTAAATGCGAAGTAACACACAATTTCCAACTACAATTTACTATCCAAGTAGCAGACTCGGTTGGATGAATGTACTGGTGTAGAACTCAAAACGCGGGAGATTTTTTTTTCGTAAACGTATTCATATTTTCACTATATAACATACACTAGGCCTATCCATTTAAATATAGGTGTCATATCATCTCATTCACTTCACATTATAATCGTATTATTATTATATCGTTACATTTAATTATTATTTACTCATTTCCACACGAAGAAATATTTTACAGACACCCTATTTCATACATTTTACACGCAGGCCATACACATATTTATATTACACACTAATAAATATATAATTATCACGATCCGTCACGCTCAAACTACTACACGATAACATTCATCGAACCACATACTCTTTGTTTCGAAGCACCCAAATTGTATTTACTTCGCAGTTAAAAAAAAAATCATACGTGTATTCACTGAAAGTTAAATTGTCAACGATTAATCTATTTCTGATTTGCTGATAAAACTAAAGCAACAATGGAATTTTTCTACAGCCACGGGAAAAGAGAGTTTAAAACTACATTTTGAAACAAACAGTAACAGCATATGGGCTTTACTTCTATTAAGAAAATAGGTATTCTTTATTTCAGTGGATATTTCAATTACTACTGGACCTAGCAAGCTGAAATTTTCAGAACAGTAAGATCTCATGCTATCTTATATGAAGGTATACTCATCTGAACCGAAAACCATGTCCACGGAATGTAATTTAGAAATAAATGGCCAAAATCAAACAACTTAAATCACTAAGTCATGCGATGTCGTAATGTCAACAAACAATTGATTAGCGAAACCGGACGCAATGGCGCTGTAGTGGAGGCATAATTTACCGTGTACTGAAATATAGCCTTACACTTGCTAATCAAATCTATAATATTTACTCTGGTTTAGTATACTTCGAGTTAGACAAATGGTATTAAACTGACGCATATTTATACACTGTCCTTACGGTAAAATCACGCACTCATACAGAACTACGAACTACACACCACTATAAATACTACACATAAATACTACTAACTAAACAAACACCATTTAATTACATTCATATTGAGAAAAAGTACTCTCTTGTTGGTATATACAGTTGGCTCTATTTAATTTAGGGGGGCAAAATGAGAAAGGTAACCCTAGGTCCAATTGACCTCACCAATTGTTTACATAATGATTGCTAAAGGTTGATGCCCTGGGGGCACCTTAACGAGGTTTATTGAGGGACTCTTCCCCTGAAAGGGGAAAAGGCCCTAAAACAAACATTAACTCACCCATCCCCCGCTAGAAATGGTTCAATTTGGAAAGGGAATAGGAGCCTTTTAGTTAACTTAAGCCGTCATTTTGATAGTTAGTATTACAAAACCTACTACATACAGACACTTACTAAAAAAAAATCACATTTAAAATATACACTATAGAATATACGAAAACAGGTCGTATTTCCCCTAATCCCTAACTGAATCTATGATTTGAAAGAAAAAGAAAGTAAAGTCACTATTTCACTCTGTCTATTCTAGCTGTGCAGCAAACATGGCTTCCTAGTAAACAGAAATCCGGAATCTGTTATTTCACTGAATTGCAGCTTCTTTACCAAAATTTGTGGATTTTCCGGGCTCCTATTCCGTTGTAAATCTTTAACTATTGAATTACATTATATGTTACCTTAGTTTTCCTTGGAAATTCGAATCCTTCCCGAAAATATGTGGCACAAAAATCACGAGCTACTCCTGCTAGTGTGTCTTCGATTATTATGATAACATTGCGCCGAAAACGCCAGAGGTAGGAGAATTCCTCCAATCAGAACGAAAACTTTAGCCGCGGAAATTACAAAACAAATAGAAATTTGGCAAATCCAGATATAACCGGATCTGAAAGTGACTATGGACTAGTGAGAGGGGGTGAGGGAAAATTTAGGTACCTGGCCAAAATCTACATTGGTCTGAAATTAAGAAAATTTATATCCAATGACGGAACTATGTTTCGGTATGACGTCAGAATGGTAAACCTTGTAACTATTCGACTTGTATATGCGAAAATGGGATTTACACTTAATCAAAATATAAATAAATATATTATTCAGTGGGAATATGGTTACTAATGAGACCTTTCGATTCATTATATTTAATTCGAAGTAAAGAGAGTAAATAAATTGTGTAACTAAACCGAGATTGAATAAAAAAAATTACTAGGTACAGGGTGCGTAAAAAAAAGTTGCCATTACTTTCAACTGTAATGGTACATTACAGTTTTCCCCGGCCCATTAACAAAATTTTGTTAGAATAACAAAATTTTGCTAATTGGGAATACTAACTACTGATGCTTGTTAAGTTAACACACTCATTCATCCCATTCAAACGTTACCAGTCTCACTAGGACAGTATATTATATCTACTTGGGGTATTGCGCGAGTAATTCACTACGTTTATCTTCTGTACAATTGAAAATCTTTAAATTTCGAAAATTTTGAGTTCCGATACTCTTTTTTTTTCAGTAGTGTTCATATAGCAATAGAGCGGACAGAAGTTCTAACTGAGAAATCGACAGAGACAATTTGTAAGGCTTTACCCGTCGACTAGCATATCCGATGACATTAGGATCTTCTTGACCTGCGGGATATTGTGTAAGATAGCCAACCAGATTTTCCATACACGCATCACTGTGTATGTGAAATGGCAGGGAGAAATCTGGCTGACTTAAAGCAGGCGGATTGCTAATAAGCTCTTTTAACTTATGGAAAGTTTCCAATGTTTCATCGTTCCACGTGAATTTTTGATCCTTTTTTAGTAGTTGATATAATTTAGCGGTAAGTCCAGAAAAGTTTGGTACGAACTTTCTCCTCCACCCTATGAGGCCTAGGAACTTTTGTAATGCCTTCTTTCATTTCGGAACCGGAAAACAACGAATGGGTTCGTTTAATTTAGGGTCGACCCTTATCGTTTTGCCACTAATGATATGACCTAAAAATTTTATTTCCCGTGCGAAGAACTTACATTTTTGAAAATTTAAGGAAAAATTTGCCCGCTTGAAAATTTCAAAGGTTCTTTCTAAATGGGATAAGTGTTCTTCTTCGGTGACCGATTTTACCATAACATCATCAAGGTATAAAACTACAAAAGAACGAGTTGAGTCGTTGAAAAAATTAGTCATAACGGATTGAAAAACAGCAGGACTGCTCTTCGATCCCTGTGGCAAAACGGTAAGGCAATATTGCCTTCCTTTATACACAAAGCTAGTACATTGATATGATTCTTTGTGTAAACTGATCCCATAATAGGCACTAGATGCATCAAAAGATGAGAACCAAGTGGCTTGTGGAACACGATGTAATAAATCGTCTATTGCTTCAACCTGTGCTTGTGGAGAAATAATTTTAGAGTTGGTAGCCCTGAGGTCCAAAACGGGACGTACGCCCCCAGAGGCCTTTCTGACAACGTGAATAGGATTTCTGTATGGGGACATCTGTTCTATAGCAATTCCTAACCGTAACCATTTATTTAATTCGGCCTCAAATTCGGGTTGCATTGCTTGTGGGACAGAATAGCAAGGTCCCACGACTGGTTCGTTAACTTTTAGTTGAATTTTGTATGGAGGCGCATTAACACGACGTGGGTACTCGGAGAAGAGAGATCTGTACTGTAATAACAGTTTACGGAGACCTGATCTAATTGGTGGTGGTAAGTCATCCCGAGTAGTAATGTAAGTGTCGATGTCTTGTGGAGAGACATTGCATTCGGCATTCAGGAATGGATCCAGCTGATCGTCCCTGTTAACCTCTCCCCCATTGAGAGGTGTCACTACACAGGCAGCTTGACAGATAAACCTGGGGTCAAGCATGGGCTGATCCATCACTGGCCGCCCTGACTCACCGATTGCAATCTCTCTTTCCGGTATTCCTACTAACATTACATTTGGTTTATTAGTTGAAACAGTAACTGCATTCCCGAGACTATCTTTCATACGAATTTCTTTCTTTTCACGGTCGATGATACAGTGGAACTTATCTAAGAATGGGCAACCCAGGATTAAATCAGTTCGCAGGTATTTGATAACAAAGATAGTTATTTCAAAAATATGGTTTTGAATATTAAGATTGAAATTTTGAAGCCCTTGAACTGAAAAACTTTCCTTCCCAGCAAATGCACCCAGTGTAAGACCCGTGTACGGCCTTAATTTTGCAGAAGGGAAGCGCTGTTTCAATCTTCTCCACACCTCCCAGTCCATTAGGCAGAGCTCCGAACCACTATCTATGGTAGCAACAAGTTCAACGCCACCGATACTTCCCTTTAGGCTGGGAGATGCCGAGAAATAGCGTTCTTCCCCCACCGCAAATGGCTCTTCATCGATTACGAATTTTATTATAAATTCTAAGGAATTCGGTGAGGGGTATTCTTGTGTCTGAAACTCGGATTTACTATTATTAGAATATTGCATTTTGTAGTTAATGGGGTGTATGTACCCGCAGTTATCCTCCCCCATTTCATCAGGTAACTGCGGCGTTAGTTTGTCGACTTTACCGCCGTTTCGCGACTATCACTCCCATTTAATATTGTTCTAGGCTCACCGTTACCACGCACTTGCGAAGGGACTGAATTCTGGGGTCGATTTACATTATTGTTACTATTATTGTTATTACCCTGACTATTACCGTTCTCCCTTCTTCCGTACGTCCTGTTAAAATTCCTCCTGGTGTTATCGCCCCTATCCGGGTTCGATTCCATGTTGGTACGGTCATAGGGACGATAACTCCGGCGATTGTTGAACATGGGCCGATTCCTGAATAGTCGCCGGCCATTATTGTTGTTTTCTGAGCCATACCCACTAGGATAACGAGATCCAGCTTGGGTATAACTCAGGAAATCTGTCTGGCAACTTGCCGTTACCTTCGTCTTCGTCGGTTTTAGAATCTTTGCCTGTCGGGCGAAGTATCGTTTTGGTGGACCACCAACTTCCTTGCCGCACAAGGCAGCTAAACGTGAGGTGACTTCTTGCACCGTTTGGCACAAGTGGGACGCTATGGCCCGGGACTCATCGGGTGGAAGAGCGTTAACTATAATATCTACCAGTTCGGCCTGAGAGGGATGTTCAGCTATCTGATAATATAGTTCAATGATTTTCCAAGCATAGTCCAAAAGGGACCCATACTTGGAGCGATCATACCGGAGTGATTGAAAGTTTCTCTTTTGGAGCCGCTCGATGTGCTCATTACAATACTCTTCTTTGAAAAGAATCAAAAAATCACTGAACGTCCGGATTTGGTATTTAACAGAGGCAAACCATGCGCCCGAAGCGGCGATCAAACATTTTTCGACTATTTGTAGGCGTTCCCCATCAGTAAGTTTGTACATATCTAGATATTGCTGCAATCTTCGCAGGAAAACTCGAGGTAACCCGTTAGTAATGTTCCCATCGAAAGTGGGAAAACGTTCAATATCCCGGAGGGAAACTTTAGAGCTCATACTATACGGGGCAGGAAAAGAATCTATTGGAATTAACGAGTTATCCTGAGCGGTTGGGGTTGTCACCGGATTTGCCACCGACGGAGTGGTCACCGAACTGAACGCTCCCATATGACCAAGAGAGGTTTTATAATTAGTGTTGACTATGTGAGGTTCGAACTTAGGATCCACCACGGCAGTAACCGACGGTCCGGCACATCTCTCTCCCCTTCCGGGCAGCACGCTGTAAGATTGTACCATTCCAAAGGTAGAGTGAGCATTTACGCTAGTGACTGTTGTAGTCACAACACTCGACTGCATCGGTACATCGAAATTACTCAACCATGATTTCGAGGTTGGCTGATGCGGGGGACAATACATTGCTGTGTCCCGTGCATCAGGCAACACTTGACTCTTTCCCGGTTGGACGTTACTTGTTTCTGGGAAAATTTTCCCTGGAGAATCGCCATCAGGAAAAGGATAGGAGATATCAGACTTGACGATTTCCAATTTAGTAATATTCCCCTTAAGACTGTCTACTTCGGTTTGAATTTGACCAATCCTTTGATCAACCGACTCTAGTTTGGTTTCTATTGATAGGTTAGATATTACAACATTTAATTTACTTATTTCAGCCTGCTGCTGTTCAACCTTTTGTTCGATGTCACAAAGTCTTTTGTTTGTGCTCTCAAACCTTACATCTATTTCATTTAATTTTTCATTTGTTTCGTCTCTGAGCTGCTCGGTAGAATGTTGGGCCTGGTATCTAACCTGCTCTAGTTCAGTAGACGTTTGCTCCTTCAATTTGCTAATCGAAGAAGCAAAGTCTAAACAGATCTGGTCAAATTTATTGTTTAGTACCTCGAATCGAGCATCGGTCTCTCGTTTCGAGGTATCAAACTTTTCATTTATTTCACGTCTCATTTCTGCATTCTCACGCCTTAAGTTTTCACTATTCTGATCTAACTTTTCATTTATCTCACGCCTCATTTCTGTATTATTTTGTTCCATGTTAGTGAATTTTTCGTTCATATTAGAAAATTTTTCATGTATCATTTCCATCATCTGGCGAATTAATGCAGACGTGTCAGACCCTCCAGATGACATTCCTTCCTTCGGGTTTGCCGTCTGATCCCGAGAATCACTGTGATTTCCATTCTTTTCCTCATCATCGAGGTCAGTTATCTCCGCTGGAGATATTTGGCCTCGGTCCTTTTGACAGTCCTCACAGTATTTTATTATTTCGCCGGTTTGAACTTTTTCTGCATTTTCAGCAGAATCATCCAAATTGGAGCAAGCAAAGTGGATCCATTTTAGTCCACAACCGGTGCATCTTATTAATCTCCGCGGGGCGCGAGATCTTTTCTCTTTTTCATCTAACGTGCATTGAGTGCACGTGACTTGACATTCGTCCTGTGACAAAACAACTTTTTTATTTGTTGCCATAGCTTTGACACACTATACACTTTACAAAAGACAAGATATATATCAAAAATACACATATACTATAAAATACTTATTCGCTATCAAGACAAGTATTATTCATGAATTAAAGGACTCCCATTCTCTTTCCTTCCTTGAAACCCTTCTAGCGTTTAGTTCTAATTTAGAAAAAATTTTGACACTCCTCTTTCTCCCCCTTAGAAAAGGAAGCAAAAATGACAAAGTAGCCAACGACTCTACTTGCTTCACTTGACTACAAAATTTCTCTTATTAATTTCAATGTTGTAATCAATTCAACATGCCTTCAACCTCACTCTTTGACATTCTTAAAAAAAATTCAGATCTATCGGTCGCCATTTAAACAGAGATCCGTTGCCATGACAACCATTCTTGTCTCGGTTCACCAATCTAAAACTGATTGGCATGATAACTTGTATTATTCAATAAGCATTTTCAGATCCGTTACCACAGCAAACATGCGTTACCATGGCAACAGTCTTGTCACGTGTCGCCACTCTAAAACTGAAAAAGGGCCGTTGCCATAGAAACCACCGTTTCCATAACAACAAATCCTGTCACGTTTTCCAATCTAAAACTGATAAAGGGCAAGAAAGAAGAAAAGAAAGAAATCTCTGTAACAAATGAGATGCATGGAATAAGTCGTGAGTGGGAACCCTTCACCCCTGGTGGGGATATTCATGAAGCTATCAGCTTATGTCTAATTATATTGGAATATAATATCCATTTCTTAATTTGGAACATACTAGGTTCGATCGAAATGGAAAAACTTTTTATCGGACTTCTGAAGAAAATAAAATCAAATAAATACATGACCGTGTTTATTACATATAGAATTCCCAGTCACGACCCCCTTTTCAGTTTTATTAAAAATAGAAGAAGAAGAAGATGAAGAAAGGAAAAGGAAGATAGAAGAGGAAAGAGGTAAAGTAAGAAGGTGATAAAGAGGAAACTGTTACTGGATATTTTGAGAGATATGGTAAAGGAAAAGTGAATAATTATCGAATTGGGATCATTTCCAATAGCTATTGGGTGAATGTTTGGTATTAAGGTGATCAAAGGTAGACACATGTTAACCCATACATCCCAGACCTAGATCCATTTAACCCCAACTACCGAATTATCCCAATCTAGCTCTGAGATAGATGAGAAAGTTTAATTTAACCGTTTATTCACTATTTCCAGAAGTTCTAGACTAATATCCAATATTTGAAAAACAAACAACGAAGTTGATGGCATGTTAGAATCGACCACAGGAAAGAAAAAAAATTAGAGTAGCACATATTTGTCGAAGATTTTGACTTTCACAGTTCTCCCGTGATGATCATTCGTTCAGGCTATTTCTGTCCTTTTTGCTTACTTTATAGAGCCAACTTAAATTAAGTTAGTATTGACATTCAATGACTTTAATTGCTAACTACCATTAATTATAATAAGTCACACATATATGTCAAAATAGTTGGTGCACTTAATACTAAATCTACATTTCACTCACACACACATTCATACAGGACAATGTATACTTCAGGTTGTATTTAGTTGAATTAAACTAACCTAACTACATTTCTATAGACATTTATTACATTTCAATAAAAGAAAACTTAGTTTGACATAACAGGAAAAATTTAATACATGAAAAGAATGTTTCATAAGCATGCACAGAAATCCGCTACTTTCAACAAGATCAAATAACACATTTCTCTTTCTAGAGATATTAAAAGTTCGATTACATAAAAAAAAATTGACAAAAGACGAAAGACAAAAATAAAGAAAAAAATTCAAAGGTCAAAATATTTATGAGTCAGTGCAATGAATACATATCATTGCGGAAAAAAGAAAGAAAAAAATACAATTGGTTAATCATTCTTTAAAAAAAAGCACTTTAGTAGCATTTTATTGAGTTTCTGTCCCAAGAGGAGACATTTCGACAATTTTATGAGTCTTTGTTCTCACGTCGATAATAACTCCTTTTTCAACTCTCTTTATTCACTATGATTTGTGTCCATGAGAGTATTTAATCGTTTTAGTTTTAATTACAAATAGTTGCTTCATATTATATATATATATAAATTTCTCATTTCGTCACTTGACGCACTTGATATAAAATTTCAAAGTTTATCAAGATTTAAAATATCGAGTCCAGTCCCAAACATTGGGAACATATTTCCATATTCCTGTATTCACACTACTAAATTATTAACCAAATTTCAGTTCATTGAATTTAAGATCACTAATTTTTTTTTCTAGTATAGATCGTGGAGTCAAAGGTTTCTAGTCACTGAATAGTTAGGTTTCCGATCGTAGGGGAAGAATTTGTTTCATAGTTTACTAATAGAAGATTCGTTGGTGGGGCGCACTGTTTCGTAGCTTACTAATTTCACTATGATCTCGCAAAATAAATTTGGATAAGGATTAGGGTTATTTTTACTTTTCTTACGACCTGCTACTTGTTTTATTTACATGCAGTATTTAACATGATATTCAACTTTAATAGTCACAAACATCAATAACAACTCAACAAAATGTCATTTATTACAATTTACGCGGTAATACTATATATCACAAATAGTTGGTCAATATCGGGTGTCAAAAATCTATGGCAACCTAAAACAACCAGGGTAAATACCGAGCCCTTTACATACATACTCGCATATATATATATATATATATATATATATATATATATATATATATATATATATATATATATATATATATATATATATTCATATTACTCAATATAATAAATTTCACTTTAATATCCATCATAGTATTTCGTCGACATTTAAATTCTACATAACCGTTTATATTCAACAAGTATTCACGCTTGCTTGGCTCAAAATAAACAAAAACCCTGACTATCAAAATTCACTTTTTTCCCTCATAAGGTTGCAACATTGTACTTTATATGTAAACCCGATAATCAATAATCATTCTCAATTTACTAAAGATCCGCGTATAAAGAAATAGTTGGTGTTATTTAATAAGTTGACATAAGAGGTGGAAATACAACAAATAGAGCAGGCACGTAACTTTTCAAATTATGTAAGTACATATATATAGATGTATACACAGAGAAAGAAAAAATCAAGGTTATTCGAAACTAGTGGGCCCAAACTACTAATACATACACACTATATGCCCAATCAATAGAAAGAAAAACCAGAAATCAGTAATCAATGGATATAATTTGTACGATCAATGAATAACAAATAAATTTCTAGGAATCTGAAAGCATAGTGTACCTTCTCGTCAGTTTCTCCCGTGGTGGATTGAATATCGCGAAAATGGTCCTGAGTAGTGCTGCAATACCTCCACGAATTGCATCCCTCGATGTCTCAGTTAGTACATACGTTCGAAATAAGTTATATGAATATTGTATGTTTTCATGAGTTTCAGAAACCGGGAAGGGGGAGGTTGAAAAATTAAAAAATAACTCTAGAGGAGAAGTAGAAGAAGAATAGGTAAAGAGAGAGAAGACAGAACACTACAACTACGAAAGATAAGTAGTCGAATTTACGTATACAACATACTATAACCAAATATTCTCTTTTATGCCAAAAAGTGTTCGGCTTACCAAATAAATAGCCGATAAAAGATCTCTGCAAAAATGAGACAAGTCTGTGTCCCCGATGGGATTTTCGGAAAGACAAAGGCTTTAGGGAAATCACACCACTCACCGTATCCGGTCAACACCCTTGCAGATCCCGGAAATCCTCCGGAAGGTTAGAGACGGCGTTAATTTAGAATTTCAAAAGAAAAAAAATCATCCGACCTCTTGGAAACTAGAAGATTCCAGAATAGTAATGAAATTAGAGTAATAGCTAAGATATCCCTAATGAGAATTTGCCAAAATAAAAAAAAATTAAATAAACTGAATTTTGGATCGGTGATTTCTATTGCCAAACTTAACCGATAGCTCCCCTTCGCAGAATGCGCTAAATTCTGAGGCATCGATTAATTTCCATCACTATCTAGTTTGGAAACTAAGAAAAGAAAACGAAAATTTTCAAGGGGGGAGGGGTCGATGCCCGGGTACGGAAATGACATAAATATTAATTTAGTAGCAGTTGATTTAATCAGATAGTCCGAACTGAGTTATATGAGCACTGCATAATAAATAAATAAGGTAAGCAACGAAGAAAGAAAAAAAAATCTCGGAGAGGCAATGAATGTTAAAGGTACAAATGACCGAACCTGTACTTTTCGAAGATCACAGAATATAGCAGTTAGTTTTCTTAATTTTCATTTCTGTCAACCTTTAGGAGTAATTCCCACATGATGCTACCCTATCTATTGAAAGGCTTAAGATCCGGGGCTGTTATTATGAGGTACTTAAATGCGAAGTAACACACAATTTCCAACTACAATTTACTATCCAAGTAGCAGACTCGGTTGGATGAATGTACTGGTGTAGAAGTCAAAACGCGAGAGTTTTTTTTTCGTAAACGTATTCATATTTTCTCTATATAACATACACTAGGCCTATCCATTTAAATATAGGTGTCATATCATCTCATTCACTTCACATTATAATCGTATTATTATTATATCGTTACATTTAATTATTATTTACTCATTTCCACACGAAGAAATATTTTACAGACACCCTATTTCATACATTTTACACGCAGGCCATACACATATTTATATTACACACTAATAAATATATAATTATCACGATCCGTCACGCTCAAACTACTACACGATAACATTCATCGAACCACATACTCTTTGTTTCGAAGCACCCGAATTGTATTTACTTCGCAGTTAAAAAAAAATCATACGTGTATTCACTGAAAGTTAAATTGTCAACGATTAATCTATTTCTGATTTGCTGATAAAACTAAAGCAACAATGGAATTTTTCTACAGCCACGGGAAAAGAGAGTTTAAAACTACATTTTGAAACAAACAGTAACAGCATATGGGCTTTACTTCTATTAAGAAAATAGGTATTCTTTATTTCAGTGGATATTTCAATTACTACTGGACCTAGCAAGCTGAAATTTTCAGAACAGTAAGATCTCATGCTATCTTATATGAAGGTATACTCATCTGAACCGAAAACCATGTCCACGGGATGTAATTTAGAAATAAATGGCCAAAATCAAACAACTTAAATCACTAAGTCATGCGATGTCGTAATGTCAACAAACAATTGATTAGCGAAACCGGACGCAATGGCGCTGTAGTGGAGGCATAATTTACCGTGTACTGAAATATAGCCTTACACATGCTAATCAAATCTATAATATTTACTCTGGTTTAGTATACTTCGAGTTAGACAAATGGTATTAAACTGACGCATATTTATACACTGTCCTTACGGTAAAATCACGCACTCATACAGAACTACGAACTACACACCACTATAAATACTACACATAAATACTACTAACTAAACAAACACCATTTAATTACATTCATATTGAGAAAAAGTACTCTCTTGTTGGTATATACAGTTGGCTCTATTTAATTTAGGGGGGCAAAATGAGAAAGGTAACCCTAGGTCCAATTGACCTCACCAATTGTTTACATAATGATTGCTAAAGGTTGATGCCCTGGGGGCACCTTAACGAGGTTTATTGAGGGACTCTTCCCCTGAAAGGGGAAAAGGCCCTAAAACAAACATTAACTAACCCATCCCCCGCTAGAAATGGTTCAATTTGGAAAGGGAATAGGAGCCTTTTAGTTAACTTAAGCCGTCATTTTGATAGTTAGTATTACAAAACCTACTACATACAGACACTTACTAAAAAAAAATCACATTTAAAATATACACTATAGAATATACGAAAACAGGTCGTATTTCCCCTAATCCCTAACTGAATCTATGGTTTGAAAGAAAAAGAAAGTAAAGTCACTATTTCACTCTGTCTATTCTAGCTGTGCAGCAAACATGGCTTCCTAGTAAACAGAAATCCGGAATCTGTTATTTCACTGAATTGCAGCTTCTTTACCAAAATTTGTGGATTTTCCGGGCTCCTATTCCGTTGTAAATCTTTAACTATTGAATTACATTATATGTTACCTTAGTTTTCCTTGGAAATTCGAATCCTTCCCGAAAATATGTGGCACAAAAATCACGAGCTACTCCTGCTAGTGTGTCTTCGATTATTATGATAACATTGCGCCGAAAACGCCAGAGGTAGGAGAATTCCTCCAATCAGAACGAAAACTTTAGCCGCGGAAATTACAAAACAAATAGAAATTTGGCAAATCCAGATATAACCGGATCTGAAAGTGACTATGGACTAGTGAGAGGGGGTGAGGGAAAATTTAGGTACCTGGCCAAAATCTACATTGGTCTGAAATTAAGAAAATTTATATCCAATGACGGAACTATGTTTCGGTATGACGTCAGAATGGTAAACCTTGTAACTATTCGACTTGTATATGCGAAAATGGGATTTACACTTAATCAAAATATAAATAAATATATTATTCAGTGGGAATATGGTTACTAATGAGACCTTTCGATTCATTATATTTAATTCGAAGTAAAGAGAGTAAATAAATTGTGTAACTAAACCGAGATTGAATAAAAAAAATTACTAGGTACAGGGTGCGTAAAAAAAAGTTGCCATTACTTTCAACTGTAATGGTACATTACACATGAATTGGAGGCTGCCCTAGAACATTAAATCTGATTTTTACGCTCTACAGCAGGGATTTATATCTGATTTCAATGAATTAATGTTGGCTGTTTTCTAGTATTTAAGTTACATGAGAACGAAATGTACACCAAATCAAACCGATATTATATCACTTGGTCGTAAAGACGTTCTAATGGTTTTGTTAATAGCATTAGGTCGTTTAAATATATTATTTTGGTCGATACATTAAGTAATATTTCTTCCATTTTTAATTTCGGTGGAAGGACCATCAATACATCTTTGTTTTGTCAATTTCTTGTATTGTTCCAATGAGCATCGAAAAAGGTTGCTAACATCACAATATATTGAAGAATTATACAATAAAATGTTCATATGACAAATTTGACATTACTGATATTTTAAGTTCATATATAATCGACTTCTCCAATTATCGGTATATAACAGAATTTGAAAAATACTTTTCTGATCGAATGTCTTACTGTTCTGTACAGGATTCGAGAATCAAGTCTATCTATGCTCATATGCAGTCAGCGTAATACAACCAACATAGAGACAAAATGAAATACATATGTTTCTCTGCGTATTGTGTGCATATTTTAACATTACATAATACAGCATTCTTAATACATGTTTTTCTAAGGTGAAAAGCAAGGTAAATAATTGCTTTAATAGTTTACGTCAATTGCTTCTTTTTTCTTTTTGTTTCTTTAGTGTAAAAAAGTAAATTATCCGCAAAGAATACAGTGAAAAAAGTGACATGGTAAGACATAGTGGTCACATTTATGTGGTCGTTAACCGCGTCATCAAATAGTGCCATAAACCACGCTTACCTTGTTATGTAATGCGGTGGCCATATACATGGCAGCTATTAAAGGCTTCCCGTTTATTTGCATTCCCTTCCTATGCACATACATCTATTATTTTCTTTTCCTTCTATGTATAATAGATTAGCTCATACTCTTTTTTCTTTCTTTACCGAGAGGATATAATGGGAAGCCGTTGTTATTTTAAAATATCTTTTCCATAGAGGAAGATGGTCAGCGGGATAAACATCTGAAATTAAATTTTAAACAGCTAACACTCCTCGTTGTTAAATGAAGAATAATAGTCCCCAGTGATATTATCACAATTAGATGGATCAGATTTTTTTTTTAAAAAAAAAAGGTAATCAGTCACTTTTGGAAAAAGAAGAACGTTTTTTTCTGTTTTACTGCAATATTCGTTTTTTTTTTTTTTTTTTGGTAACCGTCTCTTCACACTTTTAATTTCATTGTTTTGTCGTGTGTTAACATTTATATGACGTAAGATCTTCTAGATGTAATTGTTTACAAACAAAAATAAACGTTTTGCTTCACACTGACTTGTTCTTGATCATCTATATCGATTCTTAATTTTATATATTAGTTCATCTTCAGATATAAAGTTATAATTACATGAATATGATATATACATTACGGAGAGAATTGTAGACAAGAATTTTGGGAAAATCAAAAATGGATCAAAAGAATGCGATCTTTGCCAATAATTAGTTTTTGGATCAGAGGCCACAAAATTTTTGAACGGTCTCTAAATCAAGTTTTTGTATTTTCTACGGAATAAACACATCATTACACTGTATGTAGTTCTCCAGATGTAAGGCATACAAGAAAATATTTGATTGAAATATATGGAATCTTTTGATCCAAAAAAGAAAAGAAAAGGGAAATACTACCTGGACCAAATTATCTTGTATCTTTCGTATTATTACTTTCTGTCATGAGATTGTTATTTGAAGAACGATATGAAAATATTTTTTGAATAACAAATTAATAAATTTATTACTGATCATTGACTAAGGAGTTACACATTCCTTTGAAGAATAGGTACAAAATAATATTTCTTCAGTATTCGTTACAATATGTTTTCTATTATGTGTTACCCTAATCTCGAAATAAAGAACGAAGTATGTTCCTCGATGTCACAACTCGACATCGAATCACTTCTTTCAAAATACTTTTTGTTTCCTGTTCTTCTGTGTGAGCTCAATCCTATTCCAGCACTCAATTTTCTAGGTCTAATCATAAAGTACTGTTTGTGTAACATTTTCTGATCTTTAGGAAACTACCTTATTAATTTCCGTTAATTCCTCCTGTTTCCAACAGTTTTGCATTGGTAAAATTATTAACATTCTTGCTCTTGGTGTTTGAGATCCGCTGTCAATCTCCGCTGCACAGTCTTACGTTGTGTTATTACTGACTTTTCGTAGCTCTGGTGTTAGACTAGAGATTAAACTAGAAATAACCAATCAGTCACTCTGCTATTACCAATTACCGTTAAGAAAGCAACATAACGCAGTACACTGTAAAAAATTGTTGTGTTATTTCAACGACATGCCTATGTGTTAACACAATTGTGTTAAAATATAACACAAACAGATACTTAGAACAACTCACTCCCCATTTGGAGTTGTGTGTCAAATGCCGGTAGTTGAAATACCACACAGCCTGTGTGTTAAATTAACACAAGTGTAGAATCTTCGGTGTTGTTTTCTGCGTGATTGCCAAATATGTTGGGCATCTAATTATAAAGGCTTATGAATTGAAACTACAGACAAAAACAGTAGAAAGAAACACTTAAACAAATCAAAGTATACGCAAAATTTTAACACGCAAACCGCGCGATGTGTTTGCAATTGTTTTACATAATGTTTCTGAAGAAATATGTCAACAGCGAGAAACAATATCGTATTACTGTCTCACTTCTACACTGCACTAGAGCTCACCAGTCAACACCGGGGACTGTGCTTCAAAAATGGTGGAAAACAAATAGAATCACGATTAAGAGGAAGACATATTATAAAGAAATAAGTAAGAGTTTCCTATCATTCTTGAACAAGATATTGGTAAAGGTTGTGTTTCGCACCATCAAGAAATATATCACAATAAATGTTGGGGAGGACGACAAAAATTTTTATGAAGATTTTATATATGAAGTGTATATATACGTAGTTTACTATTCTTATTTTAAAATTAGAATCTTCGGTAAGCTTAAGCATGCACACCACATGGTTTTCCAACACAGAAAAATGGTTACATCAACACCTCACACGGAGTTATTTTAACATCGAAATAGGTGTCGTAGTAATACAGAAGTGGAGTCGAACTAACACCAAAAACGGTGTTAATCTGGTCGTCTGAACTTGAATTTTAACACAAAGTGTTGAATTAACACCAAAAAGGTGTTACTTATACAGCTTTGACCTTGAATTATGACACAGATTGCGTGTTGAAATAATAAGAAAATGATGTTGAAGTAACACAAGGACTGTGTTATATTGATACTTGACATGATGTAATATTAACACAAAATAATTAACACACTACACACTGTGTTACTTTCACCGCCACAAGTAACACTCAAAACTTTTCTCTACACCACCGACCCTGACATGGTGTCGAATCAACACCGAAAATACTAACGCAGACCCGAATTTAACACCGCTCAACACCGGTTGTGTGTTAAAGACGTAACACACGCCCTGTGTTAAAAGCCAAGACCGCGGGGTATGTGTTGAACTAACATCGGACAGTGGTAGTCACGCTGCAACCACTGCTATGTGTTAAAATTGAGTTGAATTAACACAATCATTTTTACTGTGTATCTTAAGTTATCTTATGCTAATTAGCACCTATTAATACTTGTTACTTGCTGTTTAAAACACACTTGTGTTTATATAATTAATAACATTCTTGTATGTGATGCTAGATCTAGTATCAATCTTTGGTGGGTAGACCAAAGTCGTATTCTATTCTTTCTTTAATAGGTTTTGGGTATTTAAAGAGGAATTAACTAAACGTAACCTATCAACCAATCTATTATTACCAATTACCATTAAGAAAACAACATAACCAAGCACACGAAGAGAAAACTACCCTGTAATCTGGACATGCGCATTTATATAGCTGGTAGCTTCCAGACCAAGCGGTCGACAATAGGAACCAATATGCAAGAAACGTAGAAAATCATTTCTTACATGTACGTACCCACGAGTGAAGAGAATAGACTGCTATCTAGTGAATATGGATAATGAACATCGTGTTAACTGTACGTACAGCAGGACGCAAGGTATAAGAACATAAAGCTTGCTGGGATCGAACTAGCGACTCCACATGCCAGAGGTGCGCGCTCTACCAATGAGCCACCGTAAATCATAATTAGTGAACTGAAAAAGCGAGTACTTATGCGCTAACGGTTTATTTGTCGAGAGATAGAATGAGAAACACTTCCTACTGGTAATCGGTGAAGTAAAGAGTAAAATCCATGTCTGCAAGGCCAGTAGCACTTTGCAACAGAAATTTTGTATAGCAAAGAGACAATAGACAACAGACAAACACAAAATGGCTCCATGTTGTCAAGGTCAATCGCACAATTACAGCTGAGAGAGGGGCGTCTTCCGAGCCGATAACAACGGGAAGGAGTGTAGGCAGAGATAACAACTCCCTGTAGGTTACTGACGTCAAAAGTCGTTAGTTTCTTACGTTTCCTTTTACAATCACGCTTTCTCGTCCTTGTCAATTTGTTTGTATGTTTCAGTTTTGGTGGTACAATGCATTCTCCATTGATATGTTCCGTTCATGTGTATCCTATCTGTATCAACATAATATTGATAAAAACTCACATCTACTATGGCTGTGTGTTTGGAGGTCCTCCCCATATGGGGTGTTGCATACATACAAAGTGTGATTCAGAGTAGTTGAAGCAGAAATCGTACGTTATCCTTGTAAAACTGTTTCCTTTAACCAGGCAAGTGACACGATTTTTTTGTTTATTTTACGAACTGAGCAGAAAATTTGACAGTAACAAAATCTTAATATCTTTCACCATCTTGCAGTTATCGACAAAGCAAAATAACATTTTTCATACTTCTGTCCCACTCGGTACATAAAATTATAACTACTTGCTGAGCAAACCAACAAGTTTATTGTAAAAAAAATAATAACGTGTAACAATTTCGCCAACTACCAACTTTGGATTCATCAGATTCATAGATTCTGATGAAGCCCACGTGGATATTTGGCGAAACTGTTACACGTTAATATTTCTACCATAAACGTATTGTTTTGCTCAGTGAATTGTTGAAATCAGATTTAAGTCTGTTAAAAGCAAAGATTGTGCAATAATGTCATAGTATTCTTGCATTACATGAAAAAAACTCTTCTCTTAATATACAGGGTGCGGCAGAACCGACTAAGCAGTTTCTATCGATTACCACGAGAGCTGTGGTGGGGGTAGGCAGTTGCACGTGGTCTGCCTTTGTTCAGTCGTTGACCCCATTACAGTAGCTAAGATGGTCTGGACCAGTGCACATCGTGGTTTTGTCGTTCGAGCTTATTATGAAAACAACAGATCTGTGATCGCTACACAACGAGCTTTTCGGCGACAGTTCAACATTCCACGCAACAATGCCGTTCCTAATGCAAACGCAATTCGGTCCTGGGTTCGGCAATTGGACGAAACTGGTAGCACACTAAGAATAAATACACAGATCCATCAGAACGACAGAAAATGTGCAGCTGGTGAGAACAGCAGTTCAACAATCGCCACAACGTTCTGCTCGACGACATGCTGTTGCATTGGGGATTTCAGACCGCAGTCACCAGATTTGAGCATTTGGGACTATTTTCTTTGGGGATATGTGAAGGAAATGGTTTTCAAAAGCCGCCCTAACACCCTACCAGAGTTAAAACAGCGGATTATTGACGAAATGAATGCCATACCCCGCGATATGTGTGCAAGAGCTGCTCGAAACTTTAGGGATCGTCTACAACAATGTATTGATGCTAACGGCCGCCATCTTGAGGACATTATTTTCAAAACTAAATGAATTTAAAATGGTATATTGTACTAAATTAGAAAATAAAATCATTTTTTTCTCTAAATATCCAGATTTACTTTCTATTGCTCCTTAAAACTGCTTAGTTGGTTCTGCCGCACCCTGTATTTCAAGTAGGGATGGCCACAAAGTTTCGGTTCCGGTGGAACCGGTTCCACGAGGAACCGGTTCTTGGATATCCGGTTTTCATAATCGGTCCCGGAACCGGTTCCAGACCTGAATCCGAAAACCTGGTTCCAGAACCGGATCTTAGGAACCGGTTCCAGACCTGGATATGAAACCTGGTTCCAGAACCGGATCTTAGGAAAGATTCTATACCTGGATCCGAAAGCCCCCAAAGACCCGTGAAGGAGGTAGAAAGTTCACCTTCAAAACACTGCAAAGGGGACCACGCGTTTGTGCCCTCCCCGCCCAGACCCGCTTGTGCTCCCAGAAAAAAATTTTGGTCCACCAGTGGGTGTTGAGCAGGTTGAGCCAAATTGACAGTTTGCCAGTTTGCCTCTTTAGTCAGTGATTTTGCCAGTTACGCAGTTTGTTTAGGCAAATGAGACAAGCGGCCGCCGCCTGGGTGTCTGCCTGTCACTTCCACCATTTCATCTAGCACACTGTTCACAGCCTGCCAGCAGCTCGGATTTAGAGTAGGAATGGCCACAAAGTTCTGGAACCGGATCCAGAGTTGGGTCCGAAAACCCGGTTTCAGAACCGGATCTTGGGAACCGGTTCCATACCTGGATCCGAAAATCCGGTTCCAGACTTGGATCAGAAAAACCGGTTCTGGAACCGGATCTTCTAGGACCGGATCCGTTCAGAGCCGAAAACCGGTTCTGCCAGGAATCGGTTCTGGCCATCCCTAATTTCAATATAGTTTCAAACGACAGCTTTATGTTCATGTGGGTCATTGTATTGCCTTCAAATGTAAATCAAGGAAGAGATTTTGCGTATGTTTACTATACATTCCTCTCATGAAAAAAATCAAATAATATCTGAATAAAGAATATGGGTAATATCATTTAAAATGTCAGATGAAACGACCAATTCATTTAATAATATGTTTTTAGTATGACGATTAACATCAAGTATCTTACAGCTTATAATTGGATATACACTACAAACTTGTTTATAATGTATTCGAGGAGATTATTTCCCTTCATAGTAGTGAAAAAGCTGCTGTTTAAAGCAGCATTTTCTAACAGAGGCTGCATTCTACAAAAATCAATTTGGGTATAACATTTTATATCCGTCTTTGCATTCTACAAATAATCGTAACATTTACCTTTCAATGGTATAGTAAAGAGAAATGAATAATGGAATGTTCTATAGTCATTGATTACATATTTAATAATGAATTTTGAGCGTAATTGTTAGGGCTATTTTCGAGGCAAAACATTGTTTTAATTTTAATTTATCGGTAAGCTATCCGTACTTAGAGGAAAATAGAAGCCCTTTCGCTATTCAATAATGCTTAGATTGCCCATCGAAACAGAGCTTTTCGCAATAGAAACAGGTACACGTTTCAAAACTAGACCTCACTTTCACGATACCTTTTCGAGAACACACACCACTTTTGTTGTAGACAGTCCTAATAGCAGTAGGGTAAGTTAAAATTATTTCGATTTGTTGAACAGTGTACCACTCGGTTTTTGCACTTATGGACGGATGAATAAAGAAATCAAATACAAAATTTGAAGTAGAGAGAGGCATAACAAAATGCGTAATCTCGTATTAGATATCTATTTTACCATTATGATATTTTAAAATTCATGTTGATATTATTTGAAATTAAAAGTAGTAACTTCCGGAAAGAATTTGAAATGTAACTTCGAGAGAAACTATAATTGTTGAAATAGTATTAATTGTGGATTTCTGTCAAAGTTAAATGGCATGGTCACGCAGTCTACGGTGTTAGGCTCGTGATCACAAAGCCTGTTTGGTTGTGGGCTTGAATCTCGCCGCTCAGAGAATTGGTTTTATGTATTTTCTAGCATTAACCGTTTCTTGTTATCATCTTTAGTCTAAAAGCACAATCACTAGTCGAAAAACTGAAAACTAAATATAAAAAGGTAAAGAAATCTTTCTAAAAAATGTTGATATTCCCGAATAGTTATTCCTTTTATCTGCCAGAAGACAAAGATCTATCTATTTATATAAGTACATCGTTTCCTTCAAATTTTAATTAAGTTTAGCTAGTTTTAAATGCATCTTCTCAGGTCAGTCATTATTCAATTATATATGTGCATGTTCTAGTGTATGTAACGTTTTATAATAGAAACAACTTGCGTATCTGTTTGAACATCCACGGCTGTGTCCATAGTGATTGTTTTTATTACTGGATTTGTTGATACTCTGTTGCCAATCAGATAATAACTATTAATGTTAAACATCCATCTTGTTACATCAAAGGGGAATACAAATATTTCGATAGCCACCCACGAATAGCTTTTACTGACAAACAAACAAAAATATTCATTCTGAAATGTGTAAGAAATGAATCTTTAAAGTGAACAAGAAAGGAATTTATTTAATTACATACCAGTAATGTGCCAAATTTTATTTTTTAAAAATTGCAGCTCAAATATGAAGTAAATTCTAATATTCCATAAACAATCCGTTTTCGTTCAATGAGTGCAAAGCTACAGGAAAAAATATTTCATTGTTTTTACCTATACAACACATCTGCTTTTACCAGTATGTAATGAATATATCTAACGATCAAAGTTGTAATGTCAGCAAGCTATTATAAGTATATCGAGAACACTTTCTGAAAACACATCCCTACATTAAGGAAATGAGTTTTGTAATTATCTCCGTTATGTAACGTTTTTCTTGCCTACAAGCTATTAATAGAACAAGTGTACATCTTGAAATGTTGCTTAACGTTACAAAGATATCGGACGAATCCATAATTAATGTTTATCGCTGAATTTGTTGTTATTCCGTTTGCTATCCAGACAATTACTTACAAATATTAAACAACACAGTGCAAGGTATTGTAGATTTATCGAATTCTGGAAAGCTACCTACAAATTGCCCATGCTGCCAAACGTACAAATATTCCTTACATTACTATGCTAAAGAATATAAAATACAAACCATTATAATTTGCCATTTAAGAGAACAAAATTTCTCATTAAATCTGGGAATAACTTCTACTCTTCGATGTTAAATAAGACGATTTCGCATTTTAAGTCAATTTATATATATATATATATATATATATATATATATATATATATATATATATATATATATATATATATATAACTTCTTTGTGTGGCGGTGTGTTTATCGTTATTAACATCTGTTGACAATATTGAAAATTTGCCAGAGTTTAAAACAAGAATGCCAACGTTCGACTTTTGAAGGAAAATTTTCCTTGTGTCACAAGGAGCACAATACTGCTTATACATCTTCATTGGTCTATGCCTCACTGCCTCATTGTTCTTGTATGCCTTTAATTTAAGCAGAATTACAGAGCAAAAGTATATTGAAACACAGAATTAAAAGTTACGTTCGAATTATTGCAGGTTATAAAGTATTATAAAACTGAACGGGCCCACATGTATTTTGCACCCGTGCTTACTTACGTTTTTGCGCCCTGTACTTATTTAAATAACAAAATATTCGTTAATAGGTGTTGTTTTGATTTTACACCATTCCTTTACACCCCAGCCCCCGTGGGAATTCGACCTGTGCTGTCCGTGGGTGACTGCTGATTGGTTGAGACGAAAGTAGAGGGCAATGTACTGTCCTATTTTAGTAATTCCATTGATAGTCAATGTCATTTTCGTGTTTACCAGTGTGATTAATTTTAATAGAAATTTCATTTAAAAATAAACTGGATTATGTTGAAGTTTCAAAACATGAGAGCGACCCCTAAAACATTTTTTTAAATATCTGAAAATTTTATAGAAGTCTTTTTCTAGATAGTAGATCAGAATAAGAGGGTGCCCCAGGTAAATTTTAAAAGCTAGTTTTTACGGACCACCCTAATACATACTGGAAAATTAATTAATGCATGCTATATTATACTATATTAATTAATTACATAATATAGGGTGGCCCAAAGGTAGGTATACAACCCTGCATTGATTAAGTATAACATTCTAGTTTATGGGTTTATTTGCTTCGGCTGTTCCGAGCTTAAGATATTCGTATAAGTAAAAAGACGTTAAGAACAAATTATAAGGAAATTAAGTCTACCTGATGGATAACAATAAGAAATGATATAAAATGCAGTCCGTACTGTATACCTACTTTTGGGCCACCTATATTAGGTTAGGGATGGATATAATTGTTACAAAGAAAGTAAATCCACTAAAAAGATACAACTCCAGCTATTTTATTATTGTATCATATTATATCGTATGTTAGTAAACGAACTACAGTAAGTACACTCCTTACAGTTAACAACATCTGTTTTTATGTATAAAATACTATCTGTCCAATAAGTAAATGTACACCCACTTGTGAGTCTGGCATTTCTACACTAATTACTGTAACGAATACAAAAATTAAATTAGACAACGCTATAGCTGTAAAGGGAGGCAATGAACATCTGGAATACATTACGTAAGAAGGCAGAAGTTCTAATCACAAATAATGTATGTTGTAGATAAGTGACGACAATATGAGAGAAATACGAAAGAATCTATGAAATAAAGAAAAATAATATCAAAGATTCGAAGTGGTAATATATAATTTGATTGCATTAAAGATGTCAATGATGATGTATTCAGGAAGGATTGTGGTCTAATGGCTAAGATAGCCGACCAAGTCCGAAGAACGATATTTCGAATTCACTCAGGTTATTCTCTCATTTTTATTTTTACAATGCTTCATAGGCCATATTTCCATATTTTACTCCTAAGGTAAGGTAGAAATGATACTGACGTTGACGATATAATTTTCCCGATCAACACTAAATTTATAATGAACATGAAAACAGGAATACTTGTTTAGAGCAGAAGTGGAGAGTTTATTTAGGGTCAAGAACGATAAAGTACGGCCTTATAAACATGTAAACAAAACATGTACGGCCTTGTAAACAAAAAACGGTCAAATTATATAAGGAATATAAAATGTACTAAAAATATACTTCTGAAAGAATAAATAAATGATAAATTTTCATATTTTTATCTTTTTAATATGTTATAGAGTTATACATTTCTATGTAAATTATTAATCTAACTCGAATAATTATAAAATAAA
The DNA here is from genome assembly GCF_964235325.1 of Thermobia domestica. NCBI lineage: Eukaryota > Metazoa > Arthropoda > Insecta > Zygentoma > Lepismatidae > Thermobia > Thermobia domestica. Next base: position 233,174,077 of record NC_137454.1, on the reverse strand, counting down.
TAAAAAGTGTAGCATGTTTAAATTATCATATGGAGCCTTCTTGAAAAATAGGCATTGTCAATGTGACCTTTAAAACCTAAAAAGTTTCCCCATACTTGATTTAGACGATAAAATAAGGGGTACTTCACAGTTATTGCCGAGAAGTATGTACAGTAATATAACATGCTGCTTAGAATTTATCATCCGAAACAGCCATTCTGATTAGCCAAGCCATGATGCGTCTGCATGGTTGTATAGAGTTGACTAGTTCAACGTAATGAAATTGTGGGCTGTGCACCACAAGACCAGAATACATCTCGAATCGCCAAAGCATGTCGTTGAACCGACGAACTATTCGCAGATGCTTGAAGTTAAATTAACCAAATCTTCACCAAGATCAGGTAGATCTAGGGCAATAAACAACTGCAGCTCAAGATGAAGCGCTGATAGGATACGTCAGGAACAATCCAATAGGCCGTATGTTTCTCCTACGGGACAAAGCTGTAGAGTACAACTATTCCCATTAAACCATATGAGGAATACTAAGGACAGAATTTCTGACAAGTAAAGGTTCCCACTTAAGAATCAGGGTCTAGATATCGTGTGTGTATATACGTATATTCATAACGTACTAACCGAGATTAGTAAACGTACGAAATCTGAGAGAAGATATCAAAATAGTCTATACATAGCAGTTAGAAGGGTCTAAAGCTAACATTGTAATCTATGGAAATCTTATTTGCCTATTAGTCTCCAAGTTCTACAAACTCTCATCGCTGGTCTAGCGTCTAGCACGTGTCCCTTTGGTGCACATAACCTGGATTCGATTCTAGTGAAAGACCAGAACATTTTAATTTCAGAATTATTCATATTTATTAATGATTCATCTGATTTAGCCTAAGGGGTATAATCGTAGGACATTAAATTTAAAAAGATACTTTTCTCAAACTTTTATTATAAAAATGTTTATATGCAGACATTTTAAGACTATTAAAATCCCAGAAGATAGGAATTGCACAGGTAATGGAAGAAAGACAACAACAAACATTCATACATAAAAGAATTTTTTTTCAGGTAAGTAAGAAAGAGAGTGAGGAGAAAGAAATGAAGCGACCTGCCAGATAGGCGTACTATTCCTTTATATGTGAATGTTTGTCTCTCTCTCATACCATAACAGAGTAATTCCTGTCTTGTTGCATATAAACACTTTATATATTAGAGGTTCAAAGAAAGATTTTCTTTTAGTTTATCATGCCATGTTATGCCCTTTAGGCTAAAGGAAACAAATGATTAATGACAGTGAATGATTTTGAAATTAAAATTTTGAGTTCTCCCACTGGGTTTAGAACCCGGGATCATGTGAACCAAACGCATATGTGTTAAGCAGTAAACCACAGAGGAGGGCTTGTAGAAGTTTAGGAATAGGAGTTTTCATAGATTACAATTTAGACTCTTCTAACTACTATACACTTTAATGTCTGCCGCTCAGATTTCGTAGTCATCGTGGTTAATACTCTCCGAATATTATATATATATATATATATATATATATATATATATATATATATATAATATCATGTGCATATCCCAGATTGTTGAGTAAGAAGGTTTACTTGTGAATGGAAAACTCAAAGTTTGGAAACAAAAACCCATACATTGAACTTATCCGATAGGGATAAACTTTGCATAACATAGAACTTCACCTACAACAGGAAAAATATTATGTTTCACAGTCTTATGGCTCCAAAGTTATGGATGGTCATATTTTGCGTCATATTTTCAAAGAACAAAAGCCCATATACCGTATGTAAACGATTCGATTGGGATCAAATTTCGCATGATAATAGACCTTTACCAGCTATATAAGCATGTGAAATATATTACGCAGGCTTATAGTTCTTGAGTTATTGGTCAGTCGAAGTTTACGTCCTATTTTCGAAAAGAAGAACCAAAGGGAAAAAATAAAAATGTAATAAAAGATTATTTATTACGAGTATGCGTGTTTCATTTATCTTCAATAATTGAAAATTTACAATAAAACACTTCAAACTAAAATTCGCCTCATTGTAAAAGTCATTTTCTAGAAAGAGAAGAGTAAAAAACAAAAAGTTTTTTTTTTATCACACGCAATTCTGCACAACTGAAAGTTAGTAGGATGTCGGTCTCCGTGGCGTAAGTGGTTACTATATTTGTCTACCAACTTAAAGGTTTAGAGTTCAATTCTGTTGTAAGCTTACTTTTCTTTTCTTATTTCTACTTTAACCAAAGCTTGATTCTATTTCCCACTTTATCCTACTAATAGACGTGAGCAAGAACGTCTCCAAATAACCCCATACACTAGCGTCAGCCAACCCTTGTTTAGTTAGATGTTGCTGCTGTGTTGCCACATTCACACGAAAAGACAAATAAGAGCTATTACGATCTAGCTCATTTCTCCGTTTTGAATCGAAATTCAAACTCTTGTGGTATTCCTTTTGTATTTTAACAAATTTCTTTCATAAGGGAAGAAACTTGTCTGAAAATTTAGTTTAGAACGACCGTCATGTGGAGATGACGTAATTTCTTAAATATTTATATATACGACACATTTTAGATGTGCACTATATATCCAGTCATGAGAGAACAAGTTCCGAAGTTTAATCACTTGAAATACCGAAGCACATCCCTTTGTGTCAGTCGAGTGCATTACAAAAGCAGTAACGTTTTGGATGAGTGAAATTTACACCTAAATTTTTCTTAAGTTTGGTAAAATAACCCTCATATGGATTGTATTATAGATATTGGTTAACACTAACAGTAAGCCGAAAATCTAGAAATCTCTACGTGAGAAAATAAGCGGGCAATGGAATATGTACTGTATATTTGCCTCGTGTCTGCGGTAATTTGAATTTCACTTTAAACTATGTTTCTCTATGAAATATGGTGACTATACGATGTTCATGAAAATTATGAAATGAAATTTGAGAAGTTATCATAACTGGTTGTGGACTTCCAAATTGCGTAAAACACTTTTCAAGCTCTCAAGTAGTTTATACAATGTGATTTCTTAAATGTTTGGAAGCGGGAATCCTATATTGTAACACGTTCCCATTCCACAGTTGGTACGCGTAGTTCCAGGTTCGATTTCCGGTATGATCAAATTAGTCGGAACCCATCTTAAATTGTAGGTCCTATCTTTCTATAGGTTCAGTGCAAAAAGAAGCGTAAAGACAAAAATTTCAATCAGCGCTTGACAAAGTTTGGATAAATCGATTCGAAATGGTTTGACAGTTCCACGCAAGGGCCTAACTTAAGCGCTACTGTATTCGTGATCCTACAAACTTAATTTGCCTCTTTACAGTTCTATCGTCAACAACAAAAAGCATGTGTATCTTAGTTTAGCGTAAAATATTACAACGTTTGGCATAACATATCAAGCACTGCAAAATATTTTTTTTAAATTATTCCTCGAACTGCTGGCTCTTTGAATTAGGAATCTGTTCCCTTAATCACTAACCACTTTTCCCTGAATGTTCTGTCATTAGCGTGTTTAGAGGCAATTCCAATCTATGCCACCCTTACTAATCTTCTACGACGATTTCTTTTGCTTTAGATTTTTTGTATCGCTTTTAGGTTATTATCGCTTATCTCTACTATGCATAATTTGTATTTCCAATTACTGTTTCTTTCAAGACGGCGTTTCAGGCTCGTACTGTGTCTCCCCACCAAACTACAGGTTTGACTGACTTACTTCTCTTCGTCTCCATACAAATCGGTGCAATGATACCAGACTCACAAACATTAATGTATTTAATTGTTTTACAGATAGTACATAAATGAACGAAACAATCTGATCCAGCAGTATAAAAACTATATATATAGCAAACATTTTTGAGCCATAAAATTTATTTTGTCAAGTTTCTCCAAAACTACGCATCAAAATGTACACTGGTCTACATGATTTTGTTCATCTTAGTGAGATAAATCAATTACAATATGTCTCGTCTTCGGAACTTCTTTCATTGTACGCTAATGCTTTTAGTCGCAGCTACAATAATATTATAAAAATTAAGCTTTCTATAGGGCCTATACATAGGCCTTATTTCAAGAAATGAGATCATGTCATGGTATTATACATCTACTTCCACGCTCGATGCTATTTTGATCTACAGGCGATTATTAATAATGTGATTTTCCCCTCATTACCAATAATATTGGTGGCAAGCAATTATCAAATAAATATGCATTTTTTAAAATTAATGAATCAATACCATCATTCTCAGTCACTTTTTTTCAATCCAAAAGTTAAAGGACAAAACTGACTTTAAAATAAAGGAAGTTAAAGAATATGTATGTTAAGGAGAAGCTGACTTTTGTGTGCAACCATACTGTTCTAATTTCAGTATAAGGCACTTGAAAGCAAAGTTACCTGTCAAGTTCTATGTTATATCTTATGAACATGACTGTGGATTAATTATCTTCAAGAATTTAATTAATTAAATTGAACTTTTCTTTTTGTCTATGATTATACTCGGCTTGAAATGTTTCTAGTTCCATCCTTTAATTCAAGTTCCTTAAGAAATGTCATTTGTACGTGTCTCCAAGTGCACTTGCATAAAACTTAAGAGAAACGCGTAGTGAACGTGCTATATCAAAATTCTTTGACTTGGTTAGTAAGTTGACATAGCCCAGATGTTTGATAGTATGTACGGTCAGCTATGGGTGACAGCTGTGCTCTGCATTTCTTCGCTCTTTATGAGAGAAAGAGGAGAGACCTGTGAGGTAGAGAAGGAAATTTAAAGTAACTTCAAGGACACAATTTGGGCAAATGTTTGTAAATCTCCTTAGTGAAATTATTTCTCATAGTAACTTCTTTCAGGAAAATGTGTCTTCGCGGAAACAACTACTTCTAGAATGAATATTCAAGAATCACGTTCTATTCAAGAAGATGAGGTGCTCGTGAAATTTATTCTTCTCAAATGTTACAAATTAAAGTTCTGAATATTTTGTTACATTAGTATAGAAATCTTATATTTTATAACTTTATTTTACTTCTCTATATTGAAGAGTATATACATATATATATATATATATATATATATATATATATATATATATATATATATATATATATATATATATATATATATATATATATAAGGAATAAATCAGAAATATAATGAACAGAAGTTGCTATCTTGTAGTTATGATATGTTGTTTTCTAAAGAGCCTTGGGATTTCGCTGGTTTCCTAAAAATTGTCTTAATTTGAGGACAGCTGCGAAAACAAATTTATAGGTCGCCTGCAGAATTAAGTAATATATAACTTCTCAATTTGTAATCTTTTTATAAAGCAGAATCCTGTTTATAATGTTAAAAGCAATATCAATTTCTATGTAATGCTAGTCTGCAAATTTTAAATCAGTTAAGACTTACTGGTGTAAAACCATTTGAGTTATATGAAAAATGAAATGAAATCTTTTGAGTTTTACGTCCCACGATTATGTCGGTTTGGGTAAAGGAGACGGTGATGATGAGAGATGAATGAAATGGTGGAATGAAGGAAGTAGAAGCAAACGGGACAACCCCGAGAAAACCCAAGCACACGGTGTTCGTCCACCACAAAGTTCACTTGGCGGGAGCAGGGTTTGAATCCGAGACCCCAAGCACCAGAGGTGAACGCTCTACCACTAAGCCACCGATGCCCCATTTGAGATACATATTTTTAATTCTGTAAGCGCAAGATGCTTCAGTCTACCAATCACGCATATTTCAAATAGTTTACAGTCAAGATAATAGTTGTCGCTAGCTACGTTGCCTCCTACTTGGTATCAAGAAATGGCGCTAACATGGAGGCACTTTGCGAATGAGCCGCAGTTATAGCGGAACAGCTAGTGTGCATGAAACGAAATGTACAAAGGACATTCAAGAAGTTTTCCACAGATGGATATAACATTTTTCATTAGTTGCAACAGGGCGCAAAATTTCCGTTCGCCAGGTCGCCATTGGTGACTAGAAATTTAGAGTTGGCTACCAGTATTTAGTAGGAATCGTTTCTGCCTAATATGGTGGCCAGAAGGCTTTGACTAAAAAGCCGTAATTTATGAATTTGTAAACATTTTCCCCACATATGACAATTCAGTTCATTAAATGTGTTCAGGCATCTTTGGCTCAAGAAGCTACATTTACAGAATGGGAAAGCTACATTTATAAATAGCAACATTTACATGTTAAATTTCTTACCTCATTGATATTTTTCTGCTTCTCACGCGGCTTTCAGAAAACGCTTGTTCTGCAAGAATTCTTTAAATTTGTCAGTGTACGTTCATTTTTCCTTTCAAAGTTGAAACAAACTTGAAATTCGTACTTTGTAGCTGTGGGGATATTAAGTCGGTTGGATTCTTTTGTCCAAGCAACATTCATTAATGAAAAGACCCGTTCGCATTAAGCATTACTATTTTGTATGGAAGGAATATATGAACCAACTTTCTTCAAATTCTCAAAATCTTTTCCGCTCGGTGTTTTCGCACTTTCGAAAAGTTTTAAATACCTTTCTTCAACAATTGTACAGTTCTTGATCATAACTGATGCTGCTGTGGCCTGGAAAAGGTTGTCAATCTAATGATTTTTCTAACAAATTTTGGAACTCTAAATTTTTCTTAATTTACAACTTATAAAAATGTACTGATAATAATTTACAAATTCTGATATGTCTGAGACTGGAGCCTCTAGCCATCAGAATAATGGAAAGTTAAACATTTATAATAAGACTACTGATAGGCAGGACAAATGGGCGGCCGGCTCGACTACTAAGCTGGACACAGGACAGGACCTTCAAAAGCCGGACTGTCCGGCCAAAAGAAGGAGATCTAGTGACCCCACTGCCTAAACTCACAGGGCTGTGAAGTTTCTGTTTCGCACAAAAATAATAGTCAGTGAGAGAAAAAACACGAAGTGTGAAGTTTTCCCAACGAACATGAAAAGTAAAGTCTTCACAACGTTGTAATTCGCCCTTCCATTCTCACCCTCAATTGAAAGATACTTAACATGTTTATGAATTGCCCAATTCAAAATTGATTACCCTGAATCGAATTGTTTGGTTTTTGAAATGTTATGCCCTAATGTAATCTCTTTTCTTTGTCAAATCAAAGACCGTGGGAGGGGGATATCTCATAATTCTTTCCAGTACGTTGAGATATACTAGTGACCGTCATTTTCTGGATTAGCGACTGCATCTGACTGAAATTTTGCTCTCTGGTTGCAATATGATGATAAAATTTTAGGTGAACATATTTTAATCTTCTAGCTTCAAATTGTAACGATTGTTGTTTCCTATTGTTTACAGATAAACCACAATGGACACTGAAATAGACATCAGAACCCGACATCGGTCGTTAATGGAATTCCTGCTCAAAATCGGTGATGAATCAGTCACGTCAGTTAAGGAAGTTGCGTCCAGTATGGGATCTCACATTGGACCGCACCAGTATCCAACCTTGTTTGCAGTTGTTTAAACACGATTTTAGTCTTTTGCACAAACCAAGATATGGTAGACTTGGTGAGCGATGTGAACAAGGAAACCATCTATGAAATCATCCAAAAGAACAGACGTGTTAGCATAAGACATTTTGCGAAAATGTCTTGAAAGTCGTGGCTAGTCTGGTAACAATAGCTCAGTGTCCAGGGTACATAAAACATTGTGCAAGGTGGAAGCCACGGTTATTAACAAGGGAATTGAAGGCAAACAGGAGGGATGTTTGTCCCTACCTACTTGAGAACTTCAGCGGTGACTGCACATTGTTTTGATTCTGTCATGATACAGAATGAAATGTGGTTGTTTCATTGAGACCCAGAAGGAAAAACACAGTCAATGGAGTGGAGTCATGCTGCTTTTCCCCGACCAAACAAATCTATACTTTCCAGATCAGGCATGAAAATTATTGCCTCCTTTTTATGGGATCAATGTGGTATCATTTCCATAGACATCTTGAAACATGGCTGCACAATTAACAAGCAGCGTTATTATTTGTCACTTTATAAGGTACGACGTGCTCTCCAGAGCAAGAGGCCGAAGCTGCAAGGTAAAGTCATCAAACTTCATCATTACAATGTCAATCCTCAGACAGCCATAATGACATAGTAGAAAATCATGAAAATGGAACGGAAAATTGTACTTCAGCCTCCATATATTCCAGACTTGGCTTCTTCAAATTTCTTTCTATTTTATCCTTTGGTGGTCCACCTGTGACGAATACAATTCACACTAACAAGACTCATTTTGTATGTAAAAGTCAGCCACCTAAATTTTTATCAAAGTGCATTCAAAGGATGGAAAGAAAGTTAGACGAAATGCATCATAGGAGATGGAAACTACATTGAGTCACATGGTCTTGTAGCCAAGGAATAAAAGTCTGTTCGTGTAAAATTTCATCATTATATTGCAACTACTAACAATATTACAAACATCTGTGCAAAACTTATTAAACGGCTTTTGTATGTTTGTGTATTTATCCGCTATACAAACCCACATTGTTGGTTTAGCATATTTAGTACAGTACGGTAGCTGTAGAGAGTAGACCGTAGGCTATTTAGAATTTTTTGCGTTATTTCCTTAATCCCGACCAACACTGTGTACTTCAGCTATGGTATCTGAGCAATCTTCACTCACAATAATAACATACATCTCAGATAGTAAATAATTCGAATTTTTTTGCTTTGCTCAGTAGTAACAGCGCACTTTAACTATTAGATTACAGTTTTAGTACTAAGCCTTTCCTGAAGCTCTTTCATTTTCTGGAAACAGGAAAAATGTAAAGTATATTAAAATGAATTACAGTATATTAATATAAAGTAATAAGCATTGAAGTTCCTACCTCAAGAATAGTGAACAAATGTGTCTGAAATATGTGACACGATAATTATAAAAATTACTGACTAAGCAATATTATAGTTTCTAGTTTTATATTCGTATTTTTTCCAACTCGAAGCCATGAGATAAAATCATTTGAAGATCAAATTTTGATTTTTAAACTTCCTATTGTTTTGAAAATTCACACGAAAAAATTTGCGGACATAGGAAACATTAAAGTTTCTTCTGCTGGTGTTTTTGTTTTTGTTTGTTTTATGCGACCACCTGCATATGAAGAAGGTATATTAGTCATTCTGGTATGTGCGAAAACAAACATCAGCATAGAATGGAATATATGTTAAGAGTATTACACATTGTTTTACTTTCAATATGTTATTGTATTGAAAATATCCAAATCATAGTAAAGAACCAAACACACAAGAAAGCAAACTTATCTAAGTATAATTGAAAATGAACGAGCTTGAATGTAGAAGTATATATATATATATATATATATATATATATATATATATATATATATATATATTTTCACATACACAATTATAATAACGTTCACGAACTTTAAGAAAATGTACCTTTTTTTACTTTAACCTGTTAACATAATTTCAACTACAGTGATCCTTCAATTTAACGGACTTCGGAAGCAAGGGGAAAAACGTGGTGCAATCGATTCAGTGTGAAAATCCTGATTTTAAACTAAAAATGTTGAATTTAATGCATTGTAATATTTATGGTGTGTGTGGTATTTTACACTCTCAGATGGGATAGTGTGTTATGGGATATTGAAACTGTAATACTATATTTTTTATTCTTTCTTTCGAAGTATAATTGTCGATATTAGCCACTGCAGATTTAGTGTTGGAACTTACGGAAACCGGCAATATCGAAAAGCTATTGTCCCACTTTTTATTCGTTACAACGAAGTATGAATGTATTATAGAACCGTATTTTTGCTATAAATAATATTCATATTTATGTTTGTCGTAGGCAATTAATAACTTTATCAAATCAATAGATATTGACGTTGAAAGCTGCTAAGAGGAAATTATTATTATTTTTGCTTGTGACCAACTAGTTTATATAGATGACTCTATATTACACTGATACTTTGGGTTCAAAATTTTATAATATAATATAATAATGCTGTTACGAGCCTCCGATTTTAGTGAAGACCCCAGTTATTAGCGCAGAACGAAAGAAAGTGTTTAGAGATGAGACATATATCATTCGATGGATCTCATAGAACTTAATAAAGTGACTTCGGTTAATGTATTGTTTATTTTTTAAAAAAACAACAACCCCTCGTTACATATCTAACTACCGTCTCATTGGAGAGAAAATTGTATTGCATTAAGTAATCCATACTTAAAGAGCCGCTCTTCGTGTTGTAGTGCGTAAGTAGAATGTTAAGAACATGCTGCTTAGTAAATATTAAGAATATAACTAGGTACTGAAGACGTAATGTTCTGAAATGTAGTATAAATTCTTATGTATAGTTGTTTCAGAAGGTAGAGAAATTTGATTTGTTTTGTAAATATACCTACTCTTCTGTATAAAAATCAAACCACCTATTAAAATGAAATTGATACTGCAGAATAACCCTCATCAAATATTTTCATTACTGTACAGTTAATGAGGTGTGGCCTAAAACTATGATTATTTATTAAACTTAAATTGTTTTCTTCAATAGTAATATTATCGAAAAATCTGACATATCAATCGGTAGATAATATTGAAGTAAACAAAGTGGCATGTTTGAAGTTAGATTCTGATTCACAGTTTTCGTTCGGCGCTAAAAAGTAAGTCATTCATTGTCAATAATTGACAGCTCTTATTCTGCTGGAACAGATTATCTATTTATGTATTGCATTCATTTTTAAAATATTATTTTTAAGTAACAGATTATATATATTGCTGTTTTCCTTCTTCTAATGGGGAAACGCATTTTCTTAACAGTAACTTTCTACTTGTAAGATTTGAGCGAATGTATATTCGTCTCTCTTGACGTTATCTAGGCAACCAAACGTACACAGTGACAGAGTGGGTTGCATACCAGTAGGCATTCTCCGCTTCTCAGCACTTCCTTTGTTAAGACGAGACAAGAGTATCAGTGTCTGTATTGATTTCTAGATGGCGCTGGTCAATGTAATAAACCCATTTTGACAACAGGCACATTGTGTTTCATTTTGGTAACATATAATGACCTATATAGATTTACAGTTAAAGACGAACTTGAAAAAAATCGGTTATCTCTCAAGAAAAGTCTTAACATTGTAATCGCAATTCGAATTCAACTGCCTTAACTCAAATGGATCTTCAGAAACAATTCTATCTACATTAGACAAGAGATAATGTTCAGTGTAGAGCCAATGTTTGTGTCTTCTTTCAATCTGAAACTCCGAACATCACACACGAAATATTAAATGTGCAGGTACTATGTACTTAAGTTACAATGATATGAAATACATTTATTCAAAAATCGTCATTAGTGATATTTGAAAGAGTTAGGCCATGAGACTGCATTCCAGCCAGAGGAGTACAGTGGCTCGGAGGTAAAGCCCTTACCTCTGGTGCGTGGGGTCCCTGGTTCGATCCCCGGCCAAGTGAGTTTGTGGTGGACAACATCGCGTTCGTGGGTTTTCTTGGGGTTTCGTCCCGTTTCCTTCCGTTCCGTTTCCTTCCATATTGTCATTCCACCAATTCTTCCATCATTATTCGCTTCCCTTAATCATCCGTCTCCCTTAGCCTAAGGGACATAATCGTGCGACGTTAAACTGAAAGATTTCATTTTTCATTTTTTGCATTCCATCCAAGAAATAAACTCTTGGTTCCTAACCAATAGCGATGATAGTTACAGTTCTATTGCTTGAAATTCATATTTGAACCACGTGGCATTCGTCTTATCTTTGCCTTGTAATGTATCTTAACACATTATCCACTATGTTTTCCAAGATATCTCGTTGCAAAGATCTAACTATGAAAGAATATTGGTAGTTTTAGTTTTCCTAAGTCCTTAAACATACACAGAAACATATATTTACATTTTAAGTCTTTCTAATAATGGCTCTTACAAGTAGTATGTGCGTCACTACTGGGAGTAAATCGGTCACAGTTAGGACAATTGTGTCAGTATGTTTGATAACAAACGACAACAGAGACAATCTGCTACTTAACAATGTATTCTTACATATATAGTAAATAAATAGATAAATAATCTGTTCGAAGAGAATAAAAAAACATAGCATTATGGAAACGAACGACTTTTCACAAAAAAATTGTTTATCTAGATTTTCGCAAACTACACATAAAGTTTTATCCCCAAGGCTGTCACTTTGTTTAGAAAGATGTGATCTGTCGATTTATATCTATCATTTTTTATCAATATTATAACTAATCAAAAATTAAAGTTTAACAGCTAGTCATAATTTTAGACTAAATCTCTAACTATATTGTGTACTTAAACTATATTGTGTTTGATGTTTCATCCTTGTTTTATTTCAACTTACCCTGTGAAAAATACGTTCTCCGAACAGCGGTATATTGTACAAATATACGGAATCCCCTTGCTTACTACAAAAATCAGTACGGAGCATATGTTATCCGTATGTTACACAGGCACTACCCTTAGATGTTACATCATGCCTTTGCATTATATCTGACATCTAACAGTCTTCCTTATATTACATACATATATGTATGTTACCTTCGTCAGCTTTATATTATATACGTCCATTTGTATGTGAGATTCTGACCGCCTATATTGTTTCATACGGAAAGTACGTACATATGGAACATTTATACAGAAAGTATTATAAAACATGCGTTTTCAGTTATACGTTTGCTTTCAGTTATAAAACTACAAGATTAACGCGATTTTGCGTAGGCCACATACAAATTTTTCTCAGTGTGCGTTTCAAATGCACTTACTGCATTCATCATCAGAGTTTTACTAATTTCAGAAATTCGCACACAATTGTTGTAATATGATTTAATTGTTACAATTTATTTTTTATTTATCTCATTCAGCAAAAATTAATTAAACACAACACAAGCATGTAGACAAATTTAACAATATATGTGTAGAAACATAAACTATGAGAACAATAATATTGGAAATATTTTACAAACTTTTTCATGATTTACAATTTTAGTAACATCAAGAATGCTTAAACTCTTCTGTGTCTCATTACTTTCTTATTCGCCTGTTTTACGTGCCTCTTGTTTCGCTTTGCTGCCCTCAGAAAGCTTCCTAACATACATGACTCCTCGAATTGCTACCCGTTCAGCATGATCGGAGATATTTTCCGAGAAACCACAGCTGGCATACACATTTTTGTTCCCATACTGTTTGGCAGGTAATATTAAATTCTTCTGCTTTCAATGGCTCCAACAGGTCATGTTATGTTACTGTCTTGACGTACGGTACAGCATTCTGCAGTAATTTTTCATATAAACTTATGGACTGTGAGCTGTCTCTCCATACTCCTTGCTCGGTTTTTACATAAATTTTTGCACCAATAATTTGTTTTTACTCCAAACCTACCTGCTCTACAATCACAGAAGAAAGACCTCTTCTAGCTCTTTACCGCTAGGTAACGTTCCCATAATAGCCAACACGTTCCCACGTTGAATGGCTATGCTAATGCGTTGAATCAGGAAAGATTTTGCTCGAGTATCTCCTGATTTAATTGATAGATGGTGGCCGATTTCATTTATAAATTTGAGGCCGCTTTCTTCCCAAGAACCGCTAGACTCAATTGCTATTACAACAAAGCAATATTTATCGAATAGATTACTATATTTATTCATTTTTTTCTTTTGCTCTTCGAGCAACTAAGAGTCCAGCTTGTACTGAGGAATATTGAACGTTGGAGGGGGCATAAGTGTCTGAACATGTGAAAACCCAAATCCATGCCTTTTCCTTTCTTCCATGGTACTAATGTCATACCATCAGGTCTTTTTCAGTCTGAACGGCTACATCCATTCGGTTCCCTCACTGCTGGGAGCCCCGCAGATATTAAAGCTCTTAATATTATGTCATTCACACTTGAGTGACGTGGATGTCTGCCGGTGCTGCTTTTGCACGACAAACCCTGTAATTCTTTTTTATCTACAAAGGTGTTGCAATTGGGGCAGTGGTGTGGTTCACATATATTTGCTCCCAACCGTAGAGCGACGGATACTCGGAAGCTCTCATTGTATATATGTAACCTCAGAGAAGGTGATAGTAGAGCTTGAAGCCATGCACCGTTTTCAGGGGACATGCCCGCGAGAAACCTTATCTTCAATGTTATTTGTAGTCTGCAATAAAGAAGCCACATGGTAATTAACGATGGGCTCGTCCCAGGCCGACTGATAGTTACGATTTTACATTTCAAATTTCAATCAATTATTGTTATAATTCACGGTTTCATTCAAATTAATAATATAACCGTTTTCTTTATTACTATTTTATTATTCTCTTCTTTTCTATTATTGTAATAAAACATTCCAAATTCATTTAATATAAAAGTTTCCTCTCTCTGTTCAATGTGCTATCACATAATTTTATTTCCATTACTTCCGTTAATAACCTTTTATATCCATGAGGGGATGTGCACAGAATGGACGCATTTTCAAACAAAATTTTAAGTTGTTCTTTTAGTGCTTGTTGCGCTAATGGTGACTTCACTGATTGAATTTTTATCGTACATTGATATTTATGCTCCTCACATTTGATATTTATTGTACGTCCTGTTTATGCAATATAGGCTAAGCCACATTTACATGGAATTGAATAAACACCTGAAGTGACTAACTTTTCCTGATCTTTCATTGATAATATTTCCCTGATCTTTAAAGCAGGCATGAGAATTGTTGCGTTTCCATATCTATTAAATAGCTAACTTATTGTATTAGAGGTTTTGCTAATGAAGAGTATAAATGCTAATTTTTCTTTTCTTCCGGAAGTTCTGTCTGAATTCTACGTCATGTTACATTTCAAGCTTTCTGTTATTGCCTTATTAACATATCTATTTTATTGTAAATATTTTCTAGCAAAATACTTTTTAAATGACATTTCTCTTCTTTGAGGCGATCTTTATCAAACTTGTGTTTGTCTTGTGCAACCACGTTTTTAATATTTCATTTTTCTGGGATGATTAATGATATGAGCTTTGGCATTTGAAACGTAAGTTAAAATAAAATACATAAAGCACAGACAGGACACCAGAAAATGAGTTTATTTAATTTCAGATATCTCCCTGAAAATTATCTCGAATATATAAACATTATCTACTATCATTTTGCTAGTGTTATAATAAAATATTGAAATGAACTTTTTGACTTTAAGCATCATTTTTCTTAACACCTAACTTCACATTGCTATTGTATTAATGCACCATCTCAAATTAATTGTCATTCATAACATGCTTCTTGTTATACACAGAATATTAATAATTAGATCGAGCATGTGAGTGGGCACATAAACTTTGTAGGTTATTATGCAAATTAATGTCTAAATATAATAAGTAAATGGAGCATGTTTATCCGTTCTGTCGAAGAATTGTGATTTTGTTCATTTTCATATGGAAACAAATACACAGGAATAATAACGAATTTTCAAAAGAAGAGACGGAAGAAAAACTGCTCTGTTAGGTATTCTTTAGTTACCGTGTTTTTCCTAGTTACCAGTTCTTCAGTAGAAGGTACGTACAGTACATTTACATAATTGATTGCGTTACGATTTTTTTTCAAGAACTTTCTGGAACTTACGCTTAATTGTAGTTTGTTGCCGTTCGTTATAGTATTCGGTCCTAAGAAACGTTTTCAAGAAAACGCTCTTATTTTCAACGAGAGGTTAATAAAATACTTCAAATATTGCAGAAGAAACAGTCATGTAATCCCAAATATATGTTTCAAAGCGTTTTTACTGATTTCGTATATTATCTGTCACATTACCTTTTTTATATTGTTCATATTTTTCTTTCAATTTACTACAACTTATTAAGCCTATTTGATCCTCTTTGTACACTATCTTGATTTCTTTTTTAAAAATGTATCCACATAGCAGGTGTGTATTTACTTGATGTGGCGTCAGTTCTTTCTCCCAACACCATTAATTTCGAATTCTATTCCTGAATTTACTATATCCTAATACAGATAAATCCATAATTTTCTCAAGAGTCTGGCTACCCTCACCAGGAATGGAACCAATGTCCAATTACTCGAAATATATGTGTGTACTACTCATCCCAATATATTTCCATTTTACGTACTCATAAAAAATAAGTATCTACAGTTTGTTTGTGTATTCATGTTTAGCTTGCGTTTCCATCACCGAAGGTATTTGAAACGTAGACGAAGAACTCAAACCAATGCAATGTGTTCAACACTCTCCCACTCTCCCACTTCAACTAATGACGAGCGCGCTAACTACCAGACCAGCGGTAAGAACTGTGAATCTGAAAGAGATATAAAGCTCAGTCGTCTGCTATTTGGTACAATTTTGGTCTGTAAAATACATATTTATTTTTAACTTCAATTAGACATATTTCTAGATGACCTAGACATTTCACACTCTATTAAGTATAAATTAAATAATTTTAATCCATCGATCAATCAAGTAAAATATTTGTATGAGATGAATCATGTCTGCTTCACTAGTGCAATGCTTCTTTTCACTGAAAAAAAAATTGTTTATCATCCCACTTTTATACCCTTTAGGCTAAAGGAGACGTATGATTAATGAAATGAAATAAAAACCCTTTCAGTTTAACGTTCCATGATTATGCCCTTTAGACTAAGAGAAACGGATGATTAAAGCACGTGAATGATTATGGAAAACTGCTGAAATGATGATGTGGGAAGAAAGGGAGTAATCCGAGAAAACCCACAGACACGACGTTGTCCCCCCACAAGCTTACTTGGCCGGGAATCGAACCAGTGACTCCTCGCACTAGAGTTAAGATCCCTACCACTGAGCCACTGAGCCCGTATGATTAATGAAAGTTAATGATTGCGAAATTCAGTTTTTGTGCACTTCCACCG
Source organism: Thermobia domestica (assembly GCF_964235325.1). Taxonomy (NCBI): domain Eukaryota; kingdom Metazoa; phylum Arthropoda; class Insecta; order Zygentoma; family Lepismatidae; genus Thermobia; species Thermobia domestica. The sequence continues at coordinate 233,157,223 of NC_137454.1, read as the reverse complement.
GGAATCAACCGTGGGAAAATTGCATGAAGGACACAGGCAGCAAAAGGGCTTCCTTTTTACATGTTTTAAGTACATTATTTCTTCTTCTTCTTCTTCTTCTTCTTCTTATTATTATTATTATTATTATTATTATTATTTTGTACAAATTAACTTTAGTCAAAAACTTGTTCCATAGGTACCAAATACAGATCAGGAACAGGTCATAATCAAACAAGAGATGTGTTTTGGCATCTGACAGTCATATTATCTTGTTACTCAATAGCGTACGCAGAAATTCATCAAGGGGGTTGCCAACACTAAATCTCATATCCTTTCAGGAAGAGTGTGATTTTTGTTTATGTTTATATAATTATAATAATATCTTGCTCAATGATAGGATTTAAATCCGAAAAAAACCTTTGCCTACGCGAGTTTTATTAGTGATACCTACACAGTAACATAGAGATCAAAACTCTTTTTAATGCGGAACATCTTATAGATTAAATTCTTAGATTACTTTACATGACCTTAATCCACAACATTGTCCTTAACAGTTTGTAATTTCTTCTCTGCGGGTCAGTTCTCTCAACAAACGAGGTAATAGCTGCTCTTCTGTGGTCACTGTAACCAAGGTTAACCAAATCACGAAACCATTAATTTACCACAGCCAAATCGATGGAAACCCTGACCAAGCCTTGGTTCTAGTCAATCCCAAAACAAGTCTAGTGAGTGCTAATACTTTCTCATTCTTGGTCGATGTAAGGCAAAGAGCATAAATGGGGGCCACTTACTTGTGGCTATAAGAAGTACGTTTGTGATTATCAAATAATAAATTGAATGATATAAAGTAAACTTATTTCATTTTAATATATATTTAAAGTCAAGTTACAGTTTTAATATTAGGAAAACATAAGTGATAAAAGTAGTACTAGTGAAATATAAACGAATTCTTAGCTGTATCACTTCACACTCCGTGATTAAATTCCTCAGCTGATCATTTCATGATCATCCCAAGATTCTTCGACAGTTCAAGAAAAAGCACACACTAATGCAGTGGTTCTCAACTTAATTCCTATCACGGTCCCCATTTTATCATATCCTTTTGCCAGCGATCCCCATATAATTTCTGGTTTGTAATAAGCGTATGTGGGATTTTTAATATACCTATTGCAGAGATCTCGATATCTAGATCTATTTCCATAATAGTAGAATAATTTCTTGTATATAGTGAATACAATAACTTCCGTAAAAGCGAATGAGTTTAAACCAAATTTGGTCAGTTCATTCATATTACAAATATCGAATCCGATCCGTCATACTATTTTAAAATGGAGACCGTTTGAAAATTTTAAAACTTAATAACTCTTAATTTTGGGCCATATGATAAAAAAATGAAGTGATTTCTAATTTTAATTACAAAAACTTGGACAATTGTTAAAAATAAAGTTAATGAGTGTTTTACTTTTCGAGAGGCCGCTATTTTCAGTTACCTCTTATTATTGTGAATTTGGTACATTATTGTGTATGTGTTCAGTATCACCAAAAACTGTTAAAAGCAACTTGTTTACACTTAAATCCCACACCAAAATCAACCTTCAATGTGGCCCGGTGCAACGACATTGCGCAAATTTTTCTAAAGATTAGATCGTTGATAATCTAAGTAATTTATGTCTTATTAACGAGGAGCAGAAAGTGCTGAAATTGCGCAAATTTCCGCCGCGACGTTGCCAACAACAGGATTTAAGGAATTGTGTGAAATTTTGCATCGAAATGAAATGTATAAAGCTATTCCTTTATGAGATATATTTTATTGCATTCTAATATTTACAAAGCAACATACTTATTTACAGAAAATTTCATTTTACAGTTTGAATGCTTGAAATTTAAATCCTACAGCTTTTAAAAATGTCATACGTGCCTTCTCATAGTTTCTCTGCGAATTCCTGAACTCAGCATACTTCCTCATGACAAACTCGCTCCTTTTGACTTCTGCTGGTCTTTGGGCCTTTGAAATTCCTTTTAATATGGACGTTATTTTCATGGCAGTTTCCGTTTGGATCTCTAACAAAGCAGAAATCACCGTATGAATATCAGGAGCAGGGAAGTAAAATTGACTATTATAATGTCTGTGAAAAGCTTCTGGTCCATTTGTCGTCCGACGCATCGTGGATGGTATAGACGCCCACATGACAGGTGGATACCTAAAATTAATAAAATAAAAAGATCCTTAGTTCATGCACACAATTATTGACAATTTATATAAAACACTAAAACATTTATAACACTAGATTCAAGAAATATTTATAGTCTTGGTCCGTAATTTGTTTACAACTATCAAAACCTGCATTTTAATCTACGTCTTACATGAAGACAGAAGAAAATTTCACTATAATTAAGTTGCATTGAGAGAAAATACCATATCAGCACAACCATTAATGTTGTGTTCAAACTAGGACAACAGTTTTTGCAGTATTAAGAGTTATTGAAGCATGTGCTACTATAGATGAAATTCAAAAGGAAGCTACTTACTTGCAACCGTCTTCTATGTAGTTTTCTAGGACGTAATCGGAAAATTTATGCCCTGTATCATCCGGCGTCATTGATATTAGTTGAGTAAAGGCATCTGATACTTCTGTTGGATGTAAATATGGCAACCCAAAAAATGCCTTTATCCATGAACCTGTAAGAAAAGCAATAATAATAATAATAATAATAATAATAATAATAATAATAATAATAATAATAATTTGTTAGAATAAGCAAGCATTGGGAAAGTAGTGAAATTGATGGCTTTATCTTACTGTTGGCTTTATAATTTCTTCATTTCGTACATTATTAGAACAGCAGTTTATTTGCTTTTAAGAATGGTGACTGAATTAAGATTCTTCAGTCAAACAGAATAAGATTCTATTTTCAACTGTATTCTGTATTAATATATAACAAAACAAAGTCCACATGGTATTATTAAATTAATAATAAAGAATAATAGACCATAATAATATCAATAATACCTAGTTCAGATTTTGGATCCATATATGCTTGTCGCAGATCATTGTCGGCTTGAATCCTCCGCCACCATGTTTGTCCCAAATGGAATCTGCAGCCACGAATGTCACAATTTGGAAACACATTCTTGATGGCTTCGTGAGCAGCTGTTTCAAAATCAACGTAAATGATTTTCAAGTCGAATCTACTGTCTAAGTTTCTTATCATCTTCCACATGGCCACATACGTATTCTTGTCTTTCTTCGGCAAAAATGCAAAACATAGAGGTAGATAATATCCATTTTTATATGCATGTATTGTATATAACTGTGTGAAATGCTTAGGAGCATAAGTGAAAGTTCCATCTGCAAATACTTCTAACCCGCTGAACTCACACAGAAAACTGAAAAGAAAATAAGATTAGTGTCAGAAAAGAAAATAGTAAACAAGACTGTAGTGTCATATCGTTAGGTGAAATGCTATGTTACGATATATTTTGTGAGAATCAAAAAAAAAAAAAAAAAACTATTTTACTATAATTTGGAAATAAGACGGAAAAAGGAACTTTTCTGTTCAAGCAACTACTTCCTATTCTACTTCTTGATGCTGTAAATGAAACTCATTTCAAAGTTAATGGTTATAAATGAAATTATACTTACTCGATATTTTTCTTACACGTGAAAAGAATTATATTAGCTTCATCATCAACAAAGATGAATCTTTCTCCGTCAATTGCTATATCATCCTGCTTCTGAACCATTTGCTGTATAGCCTCTACGGTGTTTCTGGGTAGACGAGGAGTCACCTTTCTTCGATTTTTATAAATAACGTCTCGGCATCTTTTAATTTCTTTATGATCAAGTGTGTCATGATGTTCCAATTTTGAAACTTCCTGCCTTATAATTTTATTTGGCTTCTCGTTCAATTGTTCAGTGGCTCGTCGCTTACAATTCTCTCTAAGAAAATGCCGTTGAACACCATCTTCATCTTCACAATGATTATGAATATCTTTCCTTTCTAAAACTTCACTTGTATTTTCATCCATTGTTATACTAGCATTACAGCTTTTCTTAGTACATCTGAAAGAAAGGAAATAATAATTAAATCGTATCACGTGTTCTAAACTTACTATTTAAAGAAAAATGTATTCACTATTTCACTGGCAAAAATGTTATATCTTCCATCACCTTTTAACAAAGTATAGGTCCAATTGACTGACATAAATACTAATGCAGGCTTACTTATTCACTTACGAAAGTATAGGACAAATTGCCTGGCATAAATATTAAAATAGGGACTAGACACATATTTTAACAAAATATAGACCCAACTGACTGACATGGATATTAATGTAACTTTCCATTACTTAACAAAGTATAGAAGCAACTGAATGGCATAAATATTAATATAGGTTACATCACTTAACAAAATATAGGTCCAACTTCCCGACATTAATACTAATAGTGTGTTACATCTTTTAACAAAGTATATATGGATCCTATTGACTAGCATAAATACTAATATAGGCTTACAGAACTTACTAAAATATAGGTCAAGCTGACTACTGAAAATACTAATGTAGGCTTTGCATAACTTAGCAAGCTATAGGCTTATATACATGCAAAAATTATGTACTACATTAACTTACCTCCAATTTGAGCCTTTTTTTCCTTGGCGAAAGAAACGATACTTAAAGCCTCCCATTAATACACAAGGTACACCTTTTTCTGTTTTCGTCAATGTAAACTCCATTCTGAAAGTTTCACTTATGTTTCTCCAGTTTATTGCTTCCTGTTTATATTACCCTCCTCACTAAAACTTGCGATTAATTCTCGATCCTGATTGGCTCGTTGTGATTCTCGTTCCTCATTGGCTTGTTCTATTATTGGTTTATTATATCCGCAATTCGTTCGGGGTTTTAACAGAACCTGAGGAGGTCTGACATACAGTTGCTGGTGACATTTGGGAGAGTGCACAACGGAGAAGAATAAGCTTTGCAGAGAAGAATTGCTGAGATGCATTGCTTTCCTGAAGAAGGTGTTCCAACCACAACCAACATAGATAACATCAGAGATGCATTAAAACAGCAAAACGTACAGTTCACGAACCTCATTCGTGTCCAAACAAAGGAGGGACCAGCACCCATCTTGAGAATGTTTTCAACATTTGCTCTGGCCATATACGTTGAACACGCTTTGCCGACAGTCGGCTAACGGAAACGCTTTGTTATCTCTCTGGGAGTGAAGCAAATACACAGTAATTAAAGAACTGAGGCCCTTTTCAGGCCCACAAACCAATTTCAGGTCCAAAACCTTTCTAATGTACACTGTCCGGTAAATATCTTCAGGATAAAACAGTTGAGAATGCTCTAAGAGCATTGCCAGAACGAACTTTAAAAGAATGGAGAGATCTAGCGGGAAGGATAGCTGTAATTGTTCCTAGATGTAAAGGTAAATCTTTTTATCCGCACCCTCTTCTCTTTCTCGCAAAAATTAACAAAATATCATCTCTTTATGACTTATAGTTCTCGAGATATGACTGCTTAAATATCTAGAAATTCGAACTTTTTTAGTCAGTATCACGGGAACGGTAAGTCATAGAGAGATGATATCAGTGTTAATCCCTAATAGAACATTAAACATTTTCGTACTGATATTAATTGATGGCCAGTTGCACAGTGGCCACCGGTTACTATTTGCTACCAAAATATTTACCACCCTTTTAGATATTGACCAACACCAATATGACCTCTCTATGACTTACGGTTCCTCAAATAATGCTCCTTAAATCTCTGGAAATCGGCCATTTTTGGCCAATATCATGGGAACGGTAATTCATAGAGAGACGATATTGGTCTTAATCAATACCTAAGAGGATGGTAAACACTTTGGTAGCAATATTAATTGGTGGCCATTGGCCAAACCAGAACTCTTTAAGTTCGTTGAAAACCGCGGCGAGACACAACATTCGACATGCTGCTTTAGAATTCTAACTGCATGTAGGAGGTACACGTAGATATAAGTTGCTGCATCACTCAAGGGGGCGAGCTTTCTTGCCAAGGGGCCCTATTTATCTCTAATACACTGACCACTCATTCTTGTAACAATTTATACGATAATACCTAGGTAATATATAACAAATGTTTCTCACAGCACCTAAGAACAACTAAGACGCAAATGCAAATCTAAGTATCATTTATAGAAAGGTGAAAGGATAGTTATTAAGATATGTGGTAGACACACCTGAAATATGTATACAAGTGCTTGTTTCTGATTGGCCAAAACTGGAAGATATAGACAAATCTTTATTTCTGATTGGTCGAACGTCTGTTCACGATATTTCAAGAGAACTTCTAGAAATATTTATATATATTGTTTATTTTATATATGTTTGTTTTCCTTACAGTATTTCAAAACTATTTGCTTTCAATAACTATATTCTTACAGTTTTAATCTTACAGTTAGATATGATACGGAAAATGAATGACTGGGACACATTCCCCAGTCACCCTCTCTAACGACGCCATTGCACACATATAATATAGATGACTGAAAATGCTATTGTTATCCATTACTTTGTATTTTTTTTTTTTTTTGTTAAAACGACTTGCATTTTGGTGACTGTTTTTATTAGTCGATATACTTATGGTAATGATGGCAACGTTGCACAAGATTTTTTTCGCAATTTCCAATTTTGTTGCCTGCTCATTAAGGCTTTATCTGTGTCAACAGATAAGCGTGGGAAAATTTGCGCAATGTCGGTGCACCCATGTGGCCAGCTTACTGAATATACATTATATATATATATATATATATATATATATATATATATATATATATATATATATATATATATATATATATATAGATATATATGTGTGTGTGTGTGTGTGTGTAAAAAAACGTAAAAAGAATACTTTACAACTGGTGACACTGCAAAACAACATATAATTGTCATCCTAACTGATAAAATATTGATATGTAATAAACACCTACACTAAAAATTGCCCTGATTATTTTTTTCTGTTCCTGGCGATTGATTATATTTGAAAACTTTTAAAATGATACTTCCGGTTCTCCTCAAAATATCTGCATAAACAGGGATACATTTTCTTACAGAAATTAGGTCTCTATTCGTCTCGCTTCTAGAGATAGACATGATCAAATTCTTGGTTCCGTAACTTATGAATACATTGTTTTAAAATGGAAATCCTAACAAACGACACAGTGTTGGCATTAAAAATACCCTTTCTGTCTCCTAACACCATGCAATGTTTGATTACTATTGGAAAGTACATTGCGATCAATGAAACAAAAGGAAAAGAAAGAAAAAGGAAAAGCAAAGTGCCAGTAAAAGATGTGCTCTTTAAAGAGATTAATTTGGACAACTTAATCATGTAAGTAGTATTGGCACTTCAGATACAAAATTGATATGAGCAAGCTAATGCTGCAAAGAGTGTGTCATATCCACATTTAATTCCTAATGTTGAGTCCGCAAGAAGGTTTACTTATCGCGGTTCTATAAGAGCATGGTCATCCCTTGCGTTATGCTCTACTGTGAAAATCAAATGAAAATGCAATCTTAATGTCCTTTGGGTTAAAGGAGATGGTGATTAAGGTAAGTGAATAACGATGGAAGAATTGGTGGAATGAACATGTAGGAGGAAACGATAGTACTCTGAGAAACCCCACGGACATAGTGTTGCCCAACGCTAACTTATTTGTCCGGGGATCGAACAGGGATTCTATACACCAGAGATAAGCGCTCTACTACAGACCAACCGTGGTCCCCTCTTCAACTGTGGATACACAGAAAAGTTTCATGAGATTTCCTCCCTTCTAAGGTTCATTTTTGACGCAACAAAAAATTCAAAACCTGGAACCTCATTCTGTATACAGGTTGTGTGATTGCAACGTATAATTTTCGTTTTAGTTTGCGTTAGTCGGTATTGTAGTAGTTATTCTTCTTGCATTGTTTGCGTTGCAATTCGCATATTTTGCGAAGATCGTTATGGAATGAAGTTCCTGATCGGTCAAATTGTTAAATGAAAGTATTTCATCGTTTAAATATATTTATCGATTAAGTATTTTCAAGTGAATAAGTCTCGTTACATGAATATTTTCACTTTATCCGAAACTGATATTAGGAGAAAGTCCTCTATATTGTACTGGCTCCTGAATCATATTGCTCTGGTTTCTCCTAAACAATCTACATCGCAATACTACCCAGGGGCGGATTAAGGCTTTTGGGGCCCTGGTGCCGACTATTTCAAGGGGGCCCTATGCTACGAATAATTGCAGTGCATACATTTTCTTTGTTGCCTTCCACAGCCTCATAGGCTTATCGAAAACACCGATGTAATATTTTAATATGCTCCAAGTTTACAATAATTAGTTTAATTACATTCATTATTAACAGTTAAATGCTCATATACTGCAGTATAACACACACACATGCCAAATACAAGCCAAAGTCAACAGTCTCTGTAGAAAAACTAATAGAGTAGAAGGAGAAAAATCATATACAAATAGGGTAAAGCTGTACAAGACTACATTGTTAGAAAAGTTTTCTTCTTACATTTTTGCTCTCCAAAGGATTCTATTATGACATTAAACGGTAACTCTCTGACCAGACATCATTCAATAGATAATAGGGCAAGAGCACTGAACTTCTGCTGCGTCATATTAGACTTCACTGGACTTCTTAGCCATTTAAGTTTAGAAAAGGATCTTTCGCTAGGACTGTTTGTAACAAAAAGAGATAGATAAATTCTGTACGCAATGTAGACATTTGGGAAAACTGTATCTAAGTTACTTTCATATAACATCAAAAGTATTTTACTTGCTGTAAGGAAACTGGCACTGTTATTTTGGGCGTTGTCATTAGCAATAAGAGTTTGTATATACAATAAGAAGTGACGAAATTTGCTCTCAGTAATGACAGAGATATTTCAAAGGAATTGCCACCACAAGCTAACAATTTGGTTTGTAATAGAGGCCCAAAATAGCTCATTCCCTCACGAAATAAATATCATGAAGACGTATCGTGAAGTATCGTGGTGGAAGAAGACTTACACTAGCGATACTGTGAGCGTTGCGAGCAGAAAAAATAGCATGGGTCTGAAGCCTATAATATAATAAGTGATTGCTATATATTAGTATTAAAGAGAGGGACCTTTGGGGGCCCCGGAGTCTGGGCTCCATTGGCTCTGCCCTTAATCCGCTCCTGGTACCATCACGTGACTACTAAATAGACTTTAGTGTTTTGACGTTTTACCAAACGCCATCATTATATGGGTATTAGTTTCCCATTATGGGTATTAGCTGCGCTAGTGCTTTCTATACCATTTCCCAATATGGATTGCAAAGAGGAATGCTTTGTGTGGCTTCGTGTTCTCCGAAAAAAGCCGAAGGATCACCGCCGACGAGCCACGACCGGGCTGGTTTCTCTTCAAGTCGGTCTGTTGGGGCACGACATGACAACGACACAGGCACGGCACGTCATGTGTGAATCAACAAAAAAAAAAAAAAACAATGAATTTTCAATGTCAATGTCTGAAAAGAAACTTCGTGGACCATGGCAGGGACGGATCACGGTATGGGAACATGCCAGAACCGCGAATGTGCAAAATTTGCGTAAGTGCAGTTTCATGTTATTTGGGGCACACAGATTCCAAAACCAAAGTCCCATTTGTGAAATATGAGTACATTAGAAGTTATCGTCAATTCCTGAAACATGTGCCTAAGTGTATATACTGATTTTTCGAAGTAAGTTGAATATTAAAATGCTTATAACTCAAAGTCAAATTTAGCACATTCGCGGTTTGGCATTGGATCGACGATATGTGAATTAACCTTAAATTGCTTACCTTGCTTAAATTGGTCAAATTGCAAAACCATTCCTAGCTGCACGGAATTGTCTGTACAGGCGTATGTGGGCGTTTGTATCCCGAAATATTATTCGAAACGTGATGTCAAACTTATATGATTACTTTCTCTTAAATAGAAACACACATTCGCACACGCCTGCGGAAGTAATGGTAGTTCAGTAGTAGAGCGCTCACCCATGGTGTTTGGGGTCCGTGCTTCGATCCCAGGCCAATGAAAACGGTTAACAAAACTTATTGCTTGGCCTAATTGTTCGCAAAACGAGGGATTCCTAATACGATAGGTCTACTGTATTTGATTGGACTGTCTTATGTAGCTTTCGTTGCTTTTCAAGCATCCATGTATAGTGGAACTGCAGAGGTAATCTTCTTCTATATCAAAAATAATTTTCAAAACTTAATTTTGACCTCTACTTATAATGTGTAAAATATAACAAATGAAAACTATACTTTCGCGTCCCACGTCTGTGTTATGTAGGTAAAAGAAGCAGATAATAAATGACTTTGGATGAAAAAGAATAATTATTGACTTAAAGACAATGGAGGTAAATGAAGAATGCACATAAAAGACTCACTGATACAACGCTGAACCACTTGGCTTGGTATCGAACTATGAACCTTTCTATGATAATTGAGAAGTCTATTATTGAACCAATTTACTTCTTCTGTAAGTTAAATTTAATTATATTTCAAAAGAGGTACAATCTCAATGAAACCTTGAAAACTGTGTTCTTCTTTTATGAGCATGTGTATGTGAAAGAGTCTATTTAATTTAATGTCCCATACTTAGCCATTTAGGTTAATGGAGGGTAATCTATCTACACATAAGTAAAAATCAAAGTGACTATGTTTATGACTTAATAGGTCTTGAACCATCTGACCGATCTCGATCACATTTTCAACATAGATGAGGTTCTGACCAGGCACGAAACCAGCCACAGAGGTTTGGGGGGGAGGCATGAAGATGTTAGGGGGGCCAAGTCATTAAAAATTATGTTACAAATACCTAAATTGTGTTTTTTGTATTGAGGTCTGGAGGGGCACGAAAAGTTTAGGGGACCAGACCCCCTAGCCCCCCTCTGGTTGCGGATTTGGTTCTGACCTGAGATGTTTTCAATTATTTCACTTTGACGATGCACTTTAGCGGAGGGGAAGGGGAAAGATACATAAAAATGATCGAAAATGACCAATATTATTGTCGAATCCATAGTTTTCGGGGTCGCTGAGATGAACAGTGACACGTCCGATGTCGTTCAAATACAAATTCAGTCCGAAAAGGAGGGGAGATATATATAAACATGATCGAAAAAAACATCATCTATCAGAAAGCGCTTCGGTAATAGTTAAAAGTGAATAACTAACTTGACATATTACTAATTTTTCTTATTTTAAACAACGGGTAAATGGCGTTAGTGATTAATTACAGAAATGATTATGAAAGAATTGTTAGAATGAGAACTTACGGGAAAAAAGAGGAAACCCTGAGAAAATCTCACTGTCACGATATTGTTTACCACAAACTCATCGGCCTGGGATCGAACCGCGGACTTCACTGACCATAGGTGAGTGCTCTACTGAATTACCATGACTTCCACAGGCGTGTGCGAATGTGTGTTTGTATTTAAGAGAAAGAGAAGAAAAGTATAACCTTGACATCTTCCATTCTCTGTCTCCAACAAATGATGCTGAAGCCAGAGACCAAGTGGGAAGTTGCCGCTTCTGACTATTTTTTAGAGGCAATGTATCTTTACTTTTTGACATAGAATCCAAAATAAAGTATGTTTGGTTTAAAGTAAGAAACAAGTTGACAATGAAGATTCACGAACCTTTCCTTCTTCTTCTAATCCACTCAAAGCTTCTTCCGCTATGCGCCTACCCGTCGCCTCTGAATGGAACACTTAGAACGTCGACTGTATAAATGTACAGAAATCGAAAGTTACTACCCCGCTTGAAAGAGAAGAACGTGTCTAAAATGGAGTTTCTTATTCAGTTCTCATTTGACCTTCATCACACTTTTTCTTCCTGTACAGAAAAGAAAATAAATAAATAAAAATATGATCAATAGGAAGAAATGAAAATACCGAAAAAAAAAAAGAACAAGAAGATATTTCGAAAGCCTTTTATTATTGATCGTAAGGCGGAAGAGAAAAGAGATGTCGTTAGACATCGGAGCAATTTCTTCCATTTTGCTTCTCTCACAACTGTTCATATTGTCTGATCCTCTGTCGGTCATTTTTCTCTCTCGCAGCTGTCACAAACACTGTTTCTTTGTTAAGACCATTTCCTTCGGAACCAAAGAACAGATACCAAAATTGCCTCCAACATACGTTCGTAGTGCTCTCTCTCTCACTCCTAATGGAACGGTTCTTCCGAATTAGAATGTCACACTTAGAAAGAGAGATCACCTTTTGTCTTATTTCTGGGCTTCTGTCACGTTTCAGGTTTTCTTTGACATCTATAGGAAAATAACACTCCCTAGCATTAAAGTTAAATTTATCTAGTTAGTGGGATATTTTTGTCATGTTCGCGTTTTGTTTAAATCAGATGAAATTTGTACTACTTTGATACAAAGTGTTATTTAATGATAAAAAATTTCACTTACGGAAGATCTAACTTTTTTCCTTATTACATAGCTATCCAAAATACATGTGTCCTTACTTTCCATGATGGAAATACAAAAACATCCTGATATCACATTACATTACTCGATATGTTCACAGAGAACAGAAGATGAGTAACAAGAATAATTGGTGTAAGAAGAGGCAAGATTTTGTAAGGATCCACAAGAAAAAATTGAATAAGCCCTTAAAATTCAATTTTACTGAAGATTGACATTTTGCTCAAATCTTTTTTAAGGAGCGAATTATAGAATGAGCTTGTTTCAATCTTCAACATTCACGTCTGTCTATGATACGAAAATCGGGGTGGTGAAAATGTTGTAGGCTCACAGTTGAGTATTCTATTATTATCTGCATGGTAACTTAGACTTATATGTATTATTACACATAGGAATTTCTAGTAGTTTTCAGTATTGATAACTTTGACTTTATTGCTGCTTTTAAATGTACTGTTACTATTGTTACCATGGCAACAAGAGTTGGTAAGTAATTAGAGATTTTGTGAATGATGTATGAGGTGTGATCAAAACTTACGATTAATGTTCTTGTAGAGCACAGTCTATTCACGTTTTATCCATTTTAATTAGTGAGCTCAGTAGCCAGAATCTTTGGAACAGTCAGTGTCAAGTTTGAACTATTTGTGATACGTCAGTTGGCTTCTAGAGGCACAACGGTGAGGACGTTCGCACATCATGAACTTCGAGCAACGCATCAATATTAAGTTTTGTTTTAAGCTGCTAATAAGTTCTAAAGAAGTTCGCAAAATGTTAAAATCAGTGTATGTCGATGAAGTGGTGACATTGAAGACTGCAAATGGTATGAGTGATTCAAAAGTGTTAATGAAGCGGTTGAAGATGAGCAACGGACGTCCTTCAATGTTAAAAAAAAAACAGTTGAAAACGTACGAAATGTGGCACAAATGTTTCGTTCAAACAGGCGAACGACTATTCGAGGGCTTTCCGAAGAATTAACCATATCGTGCAGGTTCATGCAAAACATTTTAATCTCTTATTTGAAAATGAGCAGAGTGAGTGCGAAATTCATTCCCCGACTTTTAACTGATGAACACAGGTTTCGGCTGAAAAAATATATATTTCTTTCTGTCCACATCCACCGTACTCTGCGAATATAGTACCATGCAATTTCTGGCTCTTTCCAAAATTCAAAACTGTGTTAGAAAAATATATTTTGATGTCATTTCCCACACTAAGAGGGATGACGGCGCACTTAAAGCCCCTACAGAAAGAAGACTTCCAGAAGAGGTTCCAATCGTGATTTCAACGTTGGAATTTGCACATCCTAGGCCAAAGGAAGTACTTTGAAGGAGATTGATTCATATTTGATCTCATTTTATAACTTTGTTCGTAATAAAATGATTCTCTGTACTTTAGATCATACCTCGTACAATTCAGTATTCAATTTTTCACGTGGGAGACTCGCGTTCGATTTCCGGTGGGAGCTTATGTTCTGATTCCAAGTTCGTCTATAGGTCCACGTCTTATATATCCTCTGTCCTGAGCGGAACGCCAAAGCTCTTTATTTACCAAACAACTAACGAGTAACCGTGCTTTTATTTTACTAGTAGCGAAACACTATATATACGAAACGTTGATGTACGAAAATAAAGTGAGTAAATAAAGAAAGCATAATAAGAGGATTTGAATTGTGAGAATATCGAGATATACAATACTAAGTCGCAGTGTAAACTTTTTCTTCATTTTTGTTGAACATAATATATTTTAAGAGTTTCCTTGTAGCCATTTTCCTTGTAAAATAAATTGACGAGAAGTTGAGTAGTAAGTCGATTGAAATACATAGTTTCGGTAAACAAAATAGTAGTTTCGGTAAACAACACTCTTCTCACGTCAGAGCCCTGTGTCTCAGCACCCCAAGAGTTCCTTAGCTGATAAAGGAATGTGAGACGATGAGGTATGGCGAGTAATAATTACTTGTGTGTTATTAACACAACTGAAGCAATGCCATAAAATAGAGTAGGAAAGTGGAGAAGCGCCATATCAATATCTTTTGGAAAGACGAACAACGTTTGTGGATCAACAGTGAAGTGGCATATGGGTGCAGCGTACAACAATGTTCTCACGGACTTAGTGACGACTTTTTCATCTACGTGAAGGAGAGCAACTTCACAGGAAGCACACAACACAAGGTAAGCAATCATCCGTATCATATGGCGGTCCCTGCGGAGCATTGACAAACATTGATGCTCTGACGATGTACACCTTCCGCACGTATGGTAAAAGGTAATAGAAATGGGAGATGATTGAAAGAATGTAACAGATGTTCTGTGTATAAAACCAATATGAATTATAACAGTATTGATATTTTTTATCGAGCCCTTGTATAATTATCGTGTATCTAAGCTACCATAGCATCCCACTTTTTCCCTCAATGTCGGGTTCGACTGGCAGTGAACCAGAGTTCGATGTTAGTGTTGAGATTTAAAGCAATTAGAAAATTATTTTAATTAAGAAGCACTAGACTATGGAACGTGAAACGAAGATGCAATGACGTTGAATGCCGATGTTCTGATCCCGCATTACGCAGTTGAATGCGCAACATCTGGCCGTCTTATGGCTTTACGTTAAAGATTTAAAAAAAAAATCGCATGGTATATTGGCACTCTCTGATTGGATTTAACTTTTTTTAGTTAACATGCCACGTTTATGTCCTTGAAGCTGAGAGACACTGATGATTAATGAAAATGAATGATTATGAAAGAATGGAAGGAATGAGGATATGGGAGAATATACCTGTTTATATTATGCTATTCCCCACAAACTCACATTATTGGGATCGGACTAGGACTCTTTTCACCAGATGAGTGCTTTACCATTAAGCCCCTGTGACTCCTTAATTGATTGATTGGAGATCAACGTCCATTTCCAGTTACAACGAAATATGAGGGGAAACCTACAACTTAAAGTGGATTTTTAACCTTTATTCAGGTTTCTGTCCAAGATCAATACTTTAATCTCTACCAAGTATACTACAAAGTGGTGCTCCATTAATTGTAAGATAATAAAAAGCGTGAAATGTAAAATAATTGAAGATGACCAATATTAGTGTTGTACCAATAGTTTTACGGATCGTTGAGATGAACAGCAACGCTCTCGATGCACTCCAAGCCCAGGCTCCTTGGAAATAAGCAGACTATGAAAAGAGGAAAAATAAAATGTTAACATTGACCGACATTAGTATAGAATTCATCGGGGTCGCTAAGTTAATTGGTGACAGTTTTAAGGCCAAGATTAGTCAAGAACGTGCATGTCATCAGGCCCAGGAATTGAGAGGGATAACATTGAAGGCATTGCTCATTGTTAATTTTACTCTGTTCTTTAATTTTTAAATATTGAATATTGGCTGTCCACATTATTCCTTCTGTGCGAAGCTAGGCATTCAGCTAGTAATAATAATTATAATTGTGCGTTAGTTTGTCAGAGTTAAGTCCGAAACTGAAAATAAGACTCAGCATTAGACAAGAATTAGTTCTAAACATTTTGATTGGAAGTTGTTAATAATAGAACAAATCAAGGATGTTAACAATGGTACGTACATTTTAGACATGACAGAAGCTATAATACTGAAGGTAAGAATTTTCTAGGAAATTAGCAGTAAATAAAAAAAATATTACGATAATAAATTGTATTGTCATATTTTAAACTAGAAGACCAGTACAATATGCATTCTTATATTTGAAAACATAAAAACATCTTTGTTTAAGTATAGTGTATGTACTCCTGAATATGTTAAATTGTAAATTTGAAAAAAAATCTATTTTGGCTAATAATTGGTCCTGGCATCGTAATAATAATAATAATAATAATAATAATAATAATAATAATAATAATAATAATAATAATAATAATAATAATAATAATAGTTTATAAAATATTTGAAATGCTAATAACAGCGTTAGCCAAGTATAGCACTGTACAAAGTAAATGAATATTTGTGCATCATACAATTTAAAGGTTTAAGATTCAAAGTATACTTCTGATATTTCATAGTTTAAAACTGAGTCATTTAAAATAAAATATAAAGTAAAACCACTAAAACAGCCTTTCTTATTTTGTCTAATAATAAAATATAAATATTTATGAAAGAGGATCATGCCTGGGCTGTTACAACAGGATAAAACATTATAAAATTACTAAAAATTGTAATTGTAATACAGCCCTAATTTTTAAGAGTCTAGTATTGTGTTATTATACATAGTGAGCTAGATACTTAATGGAGAGTTCTTAGTAGCGTTCTTACACAATAAATTTGCTTACCTTACTCTGTGGGTTCGTACTCTGATATATTATTCACAAGGTACTGACTGTGTATCTTATTTTCTAGAATTGACTCTAAAAATCTTAATGCTTGTTGTTCTCTTCTTTGCTTTAAAAGGTCTAGATTAATAACCTCTAATACTCTCTCGTAGTCACAATAATATTGGTACAAGTGTAAATGAAAATATACATATTTTTATAAAACTTATTTGGACTCTTTAACCATTATTTGTTCTGCTAATATTTGACCAAATTGCACTTGTGAATTGAAGTTTAGGTTTGACAAGAGTTTTATATAGTCTTATTCACGTGCTGTGATTCTAAGTAAATTACCGGTTGCAATATTTGCATCTTTGATAACGTCATTCACGTGAGTTTGAATGTGACTAGATAATCAAAAGTTCCCCCAAGGTCCCTGACAGATTCCACAATAATAATAATAATAATAATAATAATAATAATAATAATAATAATAATAATAATAATAATAATAATAATAATAATAATACAAGCACCGTTCAATATCAAATATCTCTTTGAAGATTTTAAACCAATTTTAGGATGCTGAATATACTTTCTAACAAAATTCTTTATACCAATTGCTAAATTAGAAATTTGAAGAAAGTGTTATCTAACGATATTGTTTTTCTTTTGTGTATTGTTTAATGATGATGTTTCTCTCAAATATAGCAAACATTTATCTTTGTATTGCCGTTCGTGTTGCAGAAGGGCGTTCAAAGTATTCAGTCGTAAACGCATTAAAGTCCTTTTCATGGTTTTGGGGATAGAAAGGTGTAATAGGAAAAGAAAATTCAGGGGTATTGCAAAGGGATTTTATCCTTTATCGCTTATTGCCTTTCTGTTGTTTACCCTTCTTTGACAGAGGAGTTAAGGCACAAAAGAATTGGTAAAAAGGAAGAAATAAAACGAATGGAAGATAGCTTGCAGCAAAAGGGCAAAAAGTCCGTTTCTGACAGGTTGACTGGCTTTCTGTCACAGAAAAAAATCCTTAAGTTTTTTTTTTTTCGTGATGCTCAGTCAGTTTTCTCATCTTTTCCTTTTCTTTCATTTAGGAATATTCTCTTCTAAGAATAGAGTACATATGAGAAACTCCCCCATCCTCTGTTTCTTGGCCATTTATGATCTCGTGACATGAATCTTAAATAGAGTTGGCAGCGATTTCGAGAAAATAATTCAGTAGAGGATATTATGGTAGAACATGCAAGATTACAGAAGAAGGGTGGAAAAAACATAGACTGGAAGGAAGAATCGAGATTACATATTATATATATATATATATATATATATATATATATATATATATATATACTTAATATTCAGTTTCCTGATCGGAAATGGTGTGTGAAACTGTTTCTTCCTGTTCCTTTCTTCTATTCTATCTTCTTCCGTCTTCGTTCTCATCTCTTTCATTCTTATATTATTTATGTGTGCAATTTCTTTTTTTTATCGCTATTTTCTATTTTGTTCTCTTGATCGCAGTTTTGTTCCGTTTATTTTGGTCGTTTGTTAACTTTCCATTTCTTCTTTCCATAATTCTATTTTAACTGTTTTCAACCATTTCTTGTTTTTTCTTCTGCTTTAGGTAATATTCTCTCTCTAACAAGTACTCTCTCTGTCTTCAATAATGATTATATTTCCATGCTGAATACTACTCATTTTAGCTTTGAAATTGCATACCGACAACTTAAATAAAAATTAAATCTGGCACACGTAAATACTATGCTTCTATTTTAATAACCTGTGCTACAATTTTGAAAAAAAAATGTTATTCGTCAGACAATGTGTCTAATAAAAGGAACAATTTATTGCAGAGACTGTACCACGACTTATTAAAATATAGGCGTTTGCTTTCCTCAGGTTTCATGTATATTATGCATGCCTTCCTTTCTATCTTTCTTTGTTTTCCTTAATTATTCTTCAATCAAGAACGCCTGGGACAAATTGCAGTGACTAGAACGTTACATTGATTATTTTGTTTCGCTGTTGAAGTTCTGCGTTACTTTCGATCACCGAGGCTAGAGTTCCACCGAGGCTACGTATAACCAATACCACTGTAATGCATTCAATGCCTCCCTGCTGGGAATCGAATACGGAACCACGTAGACTTAAGGTGCGCAAGCAATGCACTAGATAAACAAGGAAAACACAAAATGAATTGAGTTACGGGTACTAATTCAAGCATAGAGTTGTATTGTGGTATTCTAATATAATGTGTTTGCCAAGAGAGAATTCTATAAACTCACACACTCGCTCTTATGGCACTTGTTAACAGCTTGTTGGGAATATGACACCTCAGACAACCATTTGAAAACGAAATTAAATCTCAAATTTTTCGCCTCACGTTGAAGGAGACGGATGATTGATATGAAATCATTCAGTTTAACGTTCCACCATTATGCGCTTTAGGCTAAAGGAGACTGTGATTTAGTCAAGTAAATGGTAGAATGGTAGAATTGGTAGAATGAAAATATAGGAGAAAGTGGGAGTATTCTGAGAAAAACCCATTGACACTGACATGTTGATCACTTCAAAGTTACTTCCTTTGTATCGAACCAGGGATCTCACGCACCAAAGGTAAACGTTCTATCACTGAGCAGTGTTGCCAAAATGTTAATACAAAAAATCGCTCAATTAGTAGTGAAATAACTCCATTTTGGGCTGAAAAGTCACTAAAAATTATTTGTGATATTCCGTATTTCTCCCTCTCTTCGTGATATAGATATATACAGGTATAGATAGATAGATAGCTATAGATGTAGATATATAGATATAATTTAGATCACAATGCCTTGATATTAATCTCTTTTTAGTAAGGAGGCGTGGTGGTTCAGTGGTAGAGCTTTCACCTCTGGTGCTTGGGGTCCCTGGTTCGATCCCAGTTCGCGCCGTGTGGACTTTGTGGTGGACAAACACCGTGCTCGTGGGTTTTCTCGGGGTTCACCTGTTTCCTCCCACTTTCTTCATTCCACCATTTCATTCATGACTCATCATCACCGTCTCCTTTAACCTAACCGGCATAACCGTGGGACGTAAAACTTAAAGATTTCATTTCATTTTTCTTTTTAGCACAGTGTATATGAGGCTCCTAATATCAAAAGCCGCTAAATCCATTTTTTTTTACCGAAATTGAGTTATATATGGCTTGTTATATGTTTGATGTAAAGGAATTCCATGGAAACAGAATTTTGTTTAAAACCTTAATATTTCGTACTTAAAAAATAAATTTGTGACCTTGTACGCTTGTATATGGAGCCTTACTGCACGTTTTGCCAGATTACTCGAAACTAAGGGAAATGGATGTGGCGGATTTCAATACTAGGCGCCTCATATGTTTTACTTTATGATGAATTTCATTTCAATGAAATAAAAAAAAATGTTTAGACAAAACACGCAAAAGTTAGCAGTTTACAAAGAAAAAAAAACACACTCACTTCACCGTTTACTCAAACTTTTAGAGATAATCCGTAATGCTGTATTATTTGTGCATCTCAGCGGAAACTCTGCCAACTAAGTGGTATTGAAGCTTAAAATTGTTCTCCGCTAGAGGGCAAGACATAGCCTATGAGAAAACGAAGAAAGACTCTGGAGATTGCATACGCTATATAGGCTGTATATTTGCCGAACTCATTGACGCTTGAGCTGATTCAAATAAGAGAAAGGAAAACAAATATAAAAACTATTTCCAACAAACAGTGTTTGGTTTGTTTAAAGTACAGCAGTCGCTAGATTTGTAAATAAGTCGCCAAAACGTCATTTAAAATTCATCAAAAAAGTCGCTAGCCGGAAATATTTTTTGGCTATATTCTGGAAGTCGAATTGCCTAGATTTAGCAATTTTCTCCCCAAATTTGCAACACTGCCACTGAGCTACATGCCCCTAAGACATGGATGTAAGTGATCATGAAGGAATTGGTAGAATAAGAACTTCAGAAGAAAGGGGAGAATCTCGAGAAAAACTACCAATACGAATTTGTCCACCACAAATTCACATTACCCGTCGCAAACACCATTTCACTGAGCCACTATATCCCGTGCCACAGAAAAACAAAATTTCGGCAATAAATCCAGTTGTTTCCCAGTGCAATTAAGTTTATTATTTACTTTTCCTTTAAAAATAAATCTTCGTATTGATCTCCAAGCCCATCCGCTAGCCTAGTGGCTACCACGTGAATCTTTAGTTTCCGGTAGGAAAACATTGAAATTTAAACTCATTACGTTGGTTCGAATTCCACCTTGAACTGTAAATCTATGTCTTATATTACCACAGCGCTGAAAGGAACTAAAATTCAATCCGATCAACTAATCGTATTATCCTCTACCTTATTTTTTTAGCTTCTAAGAGGGATCAATAGCTTTAAAAAAACATCGTATCTGTGAATTGTTTCAAGTCTTCCGTTTCATTTCAATAATTTCTTTGGAACCACCTAGTTGCATATACTACTTATCTAATTTATTCCAGACGAAATAATTGTGTAAGGCGCTACGATAAAGATGGTATTTTGACATTTCGAACTCGCGGAAAGTAAACTTGAATTGACGACAGATTATTATTATTATGCCAATGCTTCTCAAGTAGATGTTCACTAATTCCTTTGTAAGTATTTCTGGGTAGGAGAACACTGGAATTAGTGAAAGGAAAGAGGAAAAACCGTGAGATTCAACAAAGTGAGTTAGGGTTAGTGTATAGAATTAAGTATAAAGATTGTGATATGAATTATATACGAGAGACATGGTAAAGCTTAGAGGAAAGGATTAAACAACATAAAAGTATCCTTAGATTAAAGAGGGGAAAACAACAGGGTTTTTGACCATGTGAGAGAAACAGAACGTAAAAAGATTTTGAAGGTGTGGAAGGATTAGAAACAGAAAGAAGAAATATTATATGATAGTGGAAAGGAGAAACACAGTGCATAAGAAAAGGAGACAAAGAATGAAAAACGGAGAGAGAGAGGATAATGAATTATATCAGTGGAAAAGTATTCGGACTAGTGGAACCAAGTATTAATTAAGATGTAAAAGAAAGAGAATAAAAAGATAGAACATGCAGTGTAGTATGGGATGTGAGAACAAGGTAATGTAGGTGTGGGTATAATTAAAAGCTGAGATTCTAAGGAGTGGAAGTTTGAACTTAAAATTAAGTTTAGGTCTGTCTGTGATTAAAAATTTACAACTGTGAAAATGAAGGGAAGACTTTTATTGATTGTTAGAAGTGACCTCCTTGAATTATCTTAATATATCAGTTATAGATGTTATGAAGCCAAAGCGGTGATACAGAACAATCATAAGTGTTTGCTTTGGTCATATTTTACGTTTATTAAAATTACTCAACTAGTGTTTTTCTAAACTATTTGATTAAACGTTTGTCTTTGTCTTCCATTCCTCATCCCTTAACTCTGTTTCCATCTTCTTTAATTGCACTTTTCTTCCCCTCCTTTAAGTCTGTTTTCAACGTCGCTTCGGTGTTTCAATATTTATTGCATGTCTAGGTCAAAAAGAAAGAAAAGAAGTTCTGTGGAGGTTAATCCTTGGAAGAATAATTCAAAGTGATTGCTGTAAACATGTGCAATGTATTTAGCTGCGAGGTCACCGAATGAAATGGTTACTAAAAGCATGGTTAATATATTTCTTCCAGTTTGTTTTCTTAAGAAAGAAATGCCTTTAAATACTGATAGAGCATAACTTTCAAAAATGTACTTCAAAATTACAGTTATTTTCTGATTATATTTATTAGACATTATTAAATATTTATATGAAGCTACTTCAAGTGGTAATATGCAGCAATATTTCCAAGAAAGTTTCTTCACAAGTGGTATGTTCGTCACTGTCACGAATATATATCTTTCTACCGCTGTAGTCGAGCTTATAAAGTGGTATAGGCCGTACACCTTCTGCTTAATCTTAGTCACTAGAGTATACCTTATGCTTAATCTTTTCATTAGAGTACACCTTCTGCTTAATCTTAGTCATTAAAGTACACCTTCTGCTTTACCTTAGTCATTAGAGTATACCTTCTGCTTAACCTTTGTCATTAAAGTACACCTTCTGCTTAATCTTAGTCATTAAATTACACTTTCTGCTTTACCTTAGTCATTAGAGTATACCTTCTGCTTAACCTTAGTCATTAGAGTATACCTTATGCTTAATCTTTGTCATTACAGTACACCTTCAGCTTTACCTTAGTCATTAGAGTATACCTTCTGCTTAACCTTAGTCATTAGAGTATACCTTATGCTTAATCTTTGTCATTAAGATACACCTTCTGCTTTACCTTAGTCATTAGAGTATACCTTCTGCTTAACCTTAGTCATTAGAGTATACCTTATGCTTAATCTTTGTCATTACAGTACACCTTCAGCTTAATCTTAATCATTAAAGTACACCTTCAGCTTAATCTTAGTCACTAGAGTATACCTTCTGTTTAACTTTTGTCATTAGAGTATACCTTCTGCTTAACTTTTGTCATTAGAGTACACCTTCTGCTTAACCTTAGTCACTAGAGTATACCTTCTGCTTAACCTTAGTCATTAGAGTATACCTTATGTTTAATCTTTGTCATTACAGTACACCTTCAGCTTAATCTTAATCATTACAGTACACCTTCAGCTTAATCTTAGTCACTAGAGTATACCTTCTGCTTAACCTTAGTCATTAGAGTATACCTTCTGCTTAACTTTTGTCATTAGAGTACACCTTTTGCTTAACCTTAGTCATTAGAGTTGAGTTGATTTTGAGTTTTACGTCCCGTTCAGCAGCGAGGCTATATGAGACATGGACCTACTGATTAACGTGGAATCCGAACCACATGAGCTCCCGCCGGGAATCGAACCCGGGCCTCCCACGCCAAAGGCGCGTACGCTAACCGCTTAGCCACGGAGGAGCTCCCTTAGTCATTAGAGTATACCTTCTGCTTAATCTTCGTCACTAGACTATACAGCTGTTTCAAGAGATATAGTACAATTGTTTCGCTTATATTTGTTTATTTACTTAATCGGGTCATGGCTTCAGTTGTGAAATTACTGTATCACTTGGTTTTTCTATCCTATTCGTAGCCTCTTAAGTGTACCGATAATGCGAAAAAAATCCGTTTTGCTGAGTACTCGGCGATCACGAAAGAGAGAGAGCAAGAGAAAAATGGACGCATTACATCAGCTCTATCTCTGTTCAAGTTAGTATCTTTTCGATTAGTGAATATCAGTTGAAAGTATTAACTATGATAGTTATATTTCCACCCTATTCCTCATCACAATGTTATTATTTCTTCTGATATAGGGAGCGATTATCTCTGTTCCTTCTCGCGGTGATTGGTCTTGTGTGTAACCACACCCATTTAGGTTATTAATGCTGTCGTTTTGTCTAAGGAATATCAAGAAAATAGCATAAAATGCCTTTAGATTATATCAAAATATCCAAGCTTTTATATTTTAAAAGAATTATTAAGTAATGCGTTTTAAATTAATTATCTTTTACTGATGTTTACAAAATAGAGTATGCCCTGGGGAAAAATTAGGACTACAGCCGTTAGAAGATGACAAATAAGATAGATAACACCTACTATTTGAAAATTAATTGTTTTAAATATTGTGTACTGTATAATGGATGAATAAATAATCTACCCCAGCACAATAATAGAGACGCTATGCATTTTATCGCCCCGAATATATTCAAATTTCTCAAACACTACACATGAAATTTTTCTCAAATATCTTGGTCTGTTGGTTTGTTCATCTCGATATTATCTGTCGATTGATATATATCTGATACCCTTGGAAAATGTAATTGTTGATCAAAAATTAGTGTTTGAGTGAATCATAATTTTTGGCTGTATTTCATGAACCACATTGGCCCCTTTGCATAGTCGTTTTTTGCGTTGCACTAAGCGCTTGATTAACGCGTGATGTTAACTTCCACATAACAACGATTTACTTCGAGGAAGATCATCCATAACTTTCAGTAGGGTTGTCCTAACACTTTAGGAGAATTCAAGGTAAGAGAAAGACCTAATATCTTTCATGCTGCTTTCTACTATGTGTTTTTGGGCAAGCCTGCGGGAAAAACGTGGATGACCTCTTTCGATATAAATAATTGTTTACTTCACTAACGTGTATCTAAATACGAAAGTTAGCATCACACGATAGTCAAGCTCTTAATATAACGCTGAAAACGACTCTGCGTTAAGACCCATTTTGTATAGACATTTTGCAAATGTCATAATGAAAAGATCGGTCTGGGAATACTTTAGTATGTTTCATCTTAATAGCTGATGTGGTTTTTGTACAAGGGCAATTTTAAAATTTACAAAAAAGGAAAAAGATTGAGTTCCGTTTCCAGTGTGAAACTACGGTACACTTCCAAACTATGCAAATGCATTACTCAAACTTGAGATAAATACAATGAGTTTCAAAATATATATCGGGGTTTAAAGTGGTATTTATTACAATTACTTATAAATAATACATTAAATGAAAGAACCACTCAAATAGTTTTGTACACACACATGCGCATGCACCGTTTCCTCTGTAAGCCGTTAGAAAGCGCTAGTAGCAAAGATGGCTACTAGTGAGCAGAAAGCTC
Organism: Thermobia domestica; assembly: GCF_964235325.1. NCBI lineage: Eukaryota > Metazoa > Arthropoda > Insecta > Zygentoma > Lepismatidae > Thermobia > Thermobia domestica. The sequence continues at coordinate 233,131,872 of NC_137454.1, read as the reverse complement.
TTTGTGTTTTACATTTTGCAGAGACTGAATTTGCAGTTACCGTCAGGCCCGTGCTGGGATACTAACGAGGGTGGTGGACAAGTTTACCAAAAGGTCACCCATACGCCCACACACATGTGAATATGTATTATACATATTATATATATTGAAAAGGGTAAGAGAGAAAAAAATTGGGAAGAACACCTTTTACACACAAGCCGTTAGAAGAAAGAAATGGGGATTTTAGCTTTAGAAAAGTATTAAGATTGGACGGGTATTTTTTTTTTTTTAAGAGAAAGCATAATTATTAGAAAAGAATTTAGCAAAATTTTTTTTTTTTTTAAAAAAAAAGAGAGACTGGGTGTGGGAAGAAGGTTAGGAAATTGAAAGGAATATTTTTATTTTGACGTTTGGGTTTAATAGCTGGTGTTTATAGGATTGATTTTTTGCTTTTTTGATGGCTTTGGTAGTTTTCTGGTTTTGAGTTGTTGACGGATTTTTTTTTTTTTTTTTTTTTTTTTTTTGTGAATTAAGCTTCCTTCCACTGGCCAGAAGCAACAGCCTTTTGCCAGTTTGCAACTTACCATAAACCGCAATTTCTTCCTTTTTGACCGCAACTTCCCCAAAGCGGAAGTTTTTGGTTTTATTTAAGCTTGGGCTTAAGGCTTGAAGATTATTATAAGTGAGCCTAGAAGCGAGTTTTAGACGTTATGGGAGGTGTAGTATGAAGTAGTGGGTGGAGTTAGGAAAGATTTTTGTTTATACATTTATTGTCAAATACAAAAATAATTATATAAAAAATATTATATTTGCAGAGTGCTGATTTAGCAAAACACTAAACAGTTGGTTATTAGTTTTTTTTAGAGAATTAGTTTATATGTTGCTTGTTTTTTACGATATAATAATAACACATAATAATATTGCAAAGGTCTCTGTCCTTTCCTGTAATATACTAAATTGCAATAAACACAAACAGCACAGTTAAATTTAGGCAACCCACATCATTGTTTGCTGAAAAATATGATATTTGCAAAATCAATCAATCCATAACAAATCAATTATTGTTAGTTTTTAATGTGGGCGCCAGCACAAACACATAGATTTCTTTACAATATATATATATATGTAGTAAACGTCGGGAGGAGGTGATCCCTGTACCCGAGATAAAACGAAAAGTATATACACCAACCTGGGTGTAAAAATGACTCGGAGCTATGACCACCCGAAAATTTTCGGAAAAATGCAAAAGCAGTCATACTCGAGAACAAAATGTCAGATCGAAATCGAGCGAAATGGAATGTCCATTATTGTTAGTCGTAGATCCCATTAGTGTACAATCGGACATAGTACAAGGTGCAAGGATGACGGTGCAAGGGTGACTCCCAAAGAAACTGGAGTATCCCTTCTAGTATTTTATCAAAAGTTGAATGGGGGAGATGAACAACAATCAAGTACAAGAAATCAACAATCAAAAATAATAGCCCATCTTTCAAGTCAGAACACAGAAATCGAAACAGAGATACACATGTCCGATTGATCTATTTTGTCTCAGTACAGAATAAACTCTCGGAAGAAGAATTTAAATATAATGAAGTCTTTAACGTATCACAGTTATATCTTCTAGGCTAATTGTGACGGATGATAAATGAACGGCTTCCTGTCTAAGTTACGAATGTGGGAAAATGGAAAAAATAACTTTGATCCAGATTAGGTTTAGAATGACTGTGCATAGGACAGTCAGGCGGCAAAGATAACGTATGATGAACGAAAGTACAAGGGATTCTTCACATGACCACGTTATTCCCACAAACTATGTGAATGCAATTTGATGAAAGTAAGATGCATTAAAGAATTTACTCCTGGTAATACGCAATAATAATTCCACATAAGATAATAATTCCGAACACAGAAGCAATGAGACTCGACGATACACAAGCTTTTGCGCGTGTTGCACAATGATACAAAGAAATACAGTTTCAAATTACCGATTTATTATATTTCGTACAAAGTAGGATAACTGTGAAATACTTAGAAGTACCTTTACAGTGTTTGTGCAATGCAGTATGCGTACACGAAACAGCGGTGAAGAATAACGGTTCACAGTCTGATATTGTCTACTGTTGACCGCATTGCAAAAATGACATCGGCAAAAGCAAATTTTTCCGCGTGTGGTCAAACACACCTTAAATTTCGGAGATAACTGCCGCAGCTATATTAACTCGAGCAAGAAATTCTTTTGCTGTTGTGGCTGTTGTTGCATACAACAGACGTTTCTACCCCCCCCCCCCCAAAAAAAAAGAAATCAAGGTGCATGAAGTAGGGTAAACGAGGTGATCATAACGGAATTTCAACTTTCGCCTATTCAAGATTCGCCTAATTACCTCAGGCAATGGAATTTACAGATGTTAACTGAAGAGAAAGTGTAGGCAAAGTTTCGCCTTTCAAGATTTGCCTAATGCGAAATTATGTTGGTAGTATTGACAAGAAATGACAAAAAAATTTGTAAGCACAGTATAAGACTATGTACCGGTATTATATGTTTGACATTGAGATATGAAAATGTCACACGAAATTACAAAATGTATTACGGAAAACATAAAATGAAGTAACATAAAAACTACGAGAGTTTGCAAATATCATAAAATAAAATTTAAAAAAAGCATCAAGAATCAGTATTAGCACGATTACAGTATATGAATAGACATTATACGCTTGACATTGAGCATCGACATTAAAAATGTTAATTTTTAATTAAGTTCAAACTTTTAAATTCAGTATGTAGGGGTCTCAACCCGAAAAAAATACTAACTTAATGAAACTTGCAGGACAGTTTCTTTCTATCAAGTATAGACATATCCTAAAAATGCCCAGATATCCGCTTTAAGCTTCACCCAATATGACTGCCATATCTAATTTGGAAGCCGCCGTCTATAGAACAATCATGTTTACCTTGATTTCTTACCTTAGGTTCAATTATATAGTCTTGAAATTTATAACAAAATATTTTGTAAATATAATTTCTTTCCGTTTGATATATAATACATCTCTGTAGGTTAGATAAAGTTACAAATTATAGAGTACGCTTATGTCTCTTAATCTTGTATCTGTTTCTTTCAAGCGTATTTTTCTGATCTTTTTATAACTCTTTCGTAAAAAAGCAGATTTCATCAACGAGCCATCGCATCGCATGATTGTAACGCTTTCTGTCAATATTTCACACACAGAAGACTTATTTCACACCAGTCACTTATCCTTCAGTTTTACCCATAAGAGCAAGTGCGACAAGACGACGCGTTTTGAAGGTGTACCATCAGGAGTAAACTTGGCTGGAGCAAGATATTTCAGCAATTAGTTGAGAAAATGAAGAATGTTATCCTATTACTTGTTGGACATACCAATACCAAACTCTTTTTCGGAAGTAGGTAAAATTCTCATGTACTTTGTCCAACTGTTCATGTTCGAGATTGTTTTACTCAGACATACGCATTATTCCTAATCGTACGGAAATCACAGTTTGAGAATAAAAAAAAAAAAAAAAAGATGAAAGAGACATGTTGGCACTGTCTTAGTGTTGAACTACCTTCGAATTATACGTAACTTTTACGAATCTTCCGAAGTTCCTTTTTTATTTTTCCTTTTAGTTCTTCAGTATAATTGGTACCTTCCTCTTCTGAAAGAAGCAGAGCTTATTACTAATACCTAAATTACTGCCTAAACCTAAATTACTAAAATATATACACACCAAAAAATGAGGTGTTGAAACAACACAAAATGACTCTACTTTAGCGTGTTACTTGTGTGTCAATTCAACATTTTTTTTTGCTAGCCGATGCTAGCTACCCGCCCGAGGGTTACGCCCTCAATGGGGAAAGAGAAGTTTGGGAATTGGGAGGAAAGGACTGGGAGATGGTCTAAGGGAATTTTCATTATTTTATTATCACTTCATTTCATAAAATTTATTATTATCCAGCAGGTGGATATTGCTATCTTTGCGATAGCAATCATGAGGTAGGGGAATGTCGGTATTGCATGATTGATTGTAAGATTAGACAATACTTTCTATATGGGAGAAGAGAAGTATGAGATGACTAAGAGATGAGCTGCACGAGACAACACAACACGAGGGTGATTGTTAGAGGACAGATGCAAGTTAATCTTCTCGCTTGGGGGCTACTCCAAGCATTGATGAGAGACAATGGGAAGCCCTGTAAGTAACAGAGGACTACTGTGCTGAATATGACGGTGTGATATGAGGTGGAGGATGGTCTATGAGAAAAATACGAGTCAGTAGAAGATCAGGGTGGTTGGGTGGTAGAGAGTAATGATACAGTGTGAAAAGGAGGGAAAGAGGAGAATGTGTGATGGGATGTGGAAGGTCGAAGTTGGTATGAACGTTGATAGTATCGCGGAGAAGCGGGTGATGAAGAGTGAGACGTTTCTGAAAGTACTTAAGGCGAAGTTGTTCGAGATGGAATAAGATGTGAGGAAAAGGCATTCGGTCGTATAGAATCTGAGTTGGACTGGGTAGCTTGATGCGGTATACTATACGAAGGGCGTGTCGTTTGAGAACTTTAAGTTTGTGATAATAGGAAGGGGGAGCTGCAATCCAGGCAGGATGGCCGTAAGTCAGCACTGGGCGAAGAAATACTTTGTAGGTGTTTAAAAGAAGTTCTGAATGAAGACCCCAAGTGGTACCAGTTATGCGTTTAAGTAAGTTAAGTCGACGGTAAGCTTTTGCTGTAACATCCTGCAGGTGTGCTTTCCAAGAAAGGTGTCTGTCCAATGTAAGTCCCAGGTATTTGACTTTCTTAGAAAGCTGAAGACGAGTGTCGTTAACTGTGAGATTTAATAGAGATGGATTGCGGTGGACTTTGGAGTGTTTATTGGGTGGTAGGAATATTGTAGTTTGTGTTTTACTAGCATTGATCTTAAGCCTCCATTTATCACACCAGAAGACGAATGTATCTATCGCCTCCTGCAGTGCTGTGTTAAGTTGGTGAACAGTACGACCTACGGCAAGAAAGGCTGTGTCGTCGGCGTATTGAAATAAATGAACGTTGTTAGGAAGTGGAGGCATATCTGCAACATACAGAAGGTAGAGTAGGGGAGAGAGCTAAGAGCCCTGTGGTACACCGGAATGTAGGAAGATAGGATGAGATGATTGTTGATTGATGAAAACGTATGCGAGGCGTCCAGACAAGAAATTATAAATGAAACGTATGTATGCGATGGGAAGGCGAAAATTGAGTAACTTAGAGAGAAGTCCTTGATGCCAAACTTTATCAAATGCCTTTTCCAGATCAAAAAGGACCAGGCAGGGTGGTTTTGCCGTATTGTAGTGATTAGTAATGTAGTTTAGAAGACGCATGAGCTGATCGTTAATACTGAACTGTGGGCGGAATCCTGCTTGGTGGACTGACAAGAGATTGTACCGTGAAAGATGGAGATGAAGGCGTTGTACTATGATTTTTTCCAGAATTTTACTGAAAACCGGGGTTAGCTGAGTCGGACGGTAAGAGGATACTTGGTCGGAAGGTTTCTCTGGTTTAAGAAACATAAGAACTTTAGACGTTTTCCACGGAGCGGGTATATAGCCAGTACGAGGGATAAAAGTATAGATCAGGGCAAGAATATTTATCAGAACAGTTGGGCTTTCTTTCACATGGCGGTACGAGATGTTATCGATGCCGGGTGCTGTGTTGCGTTTGCAGGTAACTACATGCTTGATCTCGATAGGGGTGATGGGGGCAGTGAGAGCTTTGTGAGAAGAGACTGTGTGATGCACGTTTGGTTGAAGATGTGGAGACCAAAAGTTAAAGTGATCTGTAGGATGATGACGAAAATGACGTGTAGCTGATAAAGGCGTAAAGATATCCTGTAAATAGGTAGCGAAGGCATTGGCTTTATCTTGGTCTGAGTGGAGTGCTTGATCATGATGAATGAGTGGATAGGATGTTCTGGTGAATTTTCCGGTGAGGGCGTTGAAACGCTTCCAATATTTGGTAGGGTGGGATGTATCAGAAAGAGAATTGCAAGCCTTGATCCATTGTCGTAATTTATAAGCTTTAACATAGTTTGAAACTGTACGGTGGAGGGCTCGATGATGTTGAAGAGCTTCACGGTTTCCAGATCGCACATACTCTTTATAAAACTGACGGGAGCGCTGTATGAGAGTAAGATATTGTGGGGGTAGTTTAGGTTTATGGGGTGAATAGGTAGATTTAGGAATGAACTGTTCGGAGGCAACTTGTATATGTTTAGTGATATGATCCAGCGTAGAGTATAACTCATCTTCCGTAGTGGGAGGAACGCATTGCTGAAGAGAGTGACTTAAGTAAGTTCGATACTTCGACCAATCTGCTTTATCATAGCGGGGGATGAGTCTGGGAGGGGGTGGTGTGTTTGTGATAGAGGTAGTGGATACTCGGAGGCTGAGTTTAATTGGGACATGATCGCTTCCTATTGGATCTAAGATATCGATGTGAATACGGTGTGATAAAGAGGATGAAGTTATGGCGACGTCTGGAGTAGTATTGGATTCCGGGTGGGTGGGTTTAGGTAAAGGATGAATTATACCGGTCGTAGTTGTGACAATGAAATTCGTGAAAGTTGTCTTATCTCTATCAGAACGGCTGTGAAAGTTAATGTCTGCTAAAATGATGTAATGACGGAAGTTGTTAGAGATGTAGTGAAAGAATGATAGTGGAATTGTGTGACCGGGACGAACATAAATGGTGGCTACTGTTACACATAATGACTTATAATAGAGTAGTAATGAGATGTTCTGGTAGGTTTTGAATCGGAGCGGAATGAGTACGATGAGGTATATGAGGTGAAAACCTATGGCAACGCCACCATTAGCACGGCGGGCTGGTATGGTACTATCATGGCGAAGAATGTGATATTCTGAAAGGCGGCAAGTGAGCTTGGGTGTAAGGTGAGTTTCATTCAGAAGGAAAGTATTGACTTTTTCTTCTAGTAGAAGTTGTTCAAACAGAATTTTATGAGTGAAAAATGAGCGGATGTTGAGGAATACGAATATGAGAGCCATGATAAAAGCCATAGTGAAGGTAGATTTAGACAGCAGTTGTAAGTGGAGTTGCATGGAAATGTACGTAGGGGCCATTATAGGTAGCATGGAAGTCAAGATGGAAAAGGTTGCGAGCGGCATGTTGAACATGCTGTAACATGAGTGGCCGTGCAAAAGGTTGTACGTTCTGAAGAGTCAAGGTGATGAATGCTAATAATTGATGAAGGGTGGCATATTGATTGGGTTCCAGTGGTGTATCCACTGTTTGATTCTGAGCGTCGTGAGTACGTAATGGTACTACTAGCTCTGGTGTAGTCTCTTCTGGAGTAGGCCGAGAGGGGCAAGTATTACAAGTAGGAGCTTGTTGAAGATTAGTGCAGGTGCGAGTTGGATGAGGTCCAGAGCAATAGCCGCATTTGAATTGGTTGGTGCAGCGATCAGTGGAGTGCGTATTGTATTCCTGGCATCTTTCGCATCTAAGAGGAAGTGGTGCTGGTGATCGTGCCGGTTCTACACGATGTCTCTTTTTGAAGATGAATACTCCATTATCTAGTAGATCGTTGATCGTTTCTTGCGAAGTGGTCAAGATCCGGACCATGTAGGTAGGCCCCTGGTTATTCCGAATACGGATACATTTTTTGAAGGAATAGGCTTCCTCTCGTAGTTCATCTTCAATCTCTGCATCTGTTATCGACGGATCAACCCCGCGGACCACTACCGACATGGTAGGTGGTTGGCGTGGGGGTGGACGCTGTTTTTGCTTATTGTTAGTGAGTGGAGAAAGTGTTGCGGTTTTTCCGAAGATTTCGAAGCTATGTTTATCTCGGATGGTTGTAGCAAAGTTTGGTGATGATAACTTGATGATGAAGCCGTTCTCGGTTTCTACTATTTGTGATATCTCAGAGCGTGATCGGTATTTCAGAATTTGTTGAAGAAGGAGTTTCGAATTCCGGTACTTCGGATCGTAATTTTGAAGAAGATTGTCCGGTCCGGTTTCAGCTTTGGAGGAGACAGAGGAGGAAATTCCTCGTCAATGATGAGACGGTCATCGTCTGAACTAGAGATGCTGTGGGCATCTGTATGGTATTTCTTGGATGGTGGCGATCTTGACGACGGTACTGGGCAGCTAAGAGGTGAGCGAGATCGATCTGGGCTTGTTTCTGCTGTAGACTTTTCCTACGAGGCTTCCGCTTTTCCGTCTTCGTCGAGATAGTAGGTCTGGAAGCTGATGGTCCTGAAGTCTATCCGGTATCCATAGTCAGATACCATAAGCGATGAGAAATTATACACAGGTAACTGTGAAGTGATGGAAGCGAAGCGAAACGAAGGAGTCAGAATTGATGAGCAAAAAATACACAATAATAGTGTACTTCAGCAGGCTTCCACTTGGGTGAAACCCTCGATCTCTCGTAACCTGTCACCCGAAACTGAATTCCAATCGCCGTGCGTCCACACGTACGCAAAGAAGACAGTCTAGACTTGTTACGAAAGCTGTACTGCGTCAGCTGGTTAAGTATATGATACGTCAATTCAACAACAAGCACATCGCCTTTAGAGCATATCAGAAATACCTAGTTATTGGCTGTGAGTATTTGGAATGTTTTTATTGTTTGGTATAAGCAAAGCTTTCCGAAATATATTTCGCATTTGTGGCAATTAACTAATAACATACTACGTTTTCTGTAATCAGTAACAATGATATTGTTGTAAACCTGTGAATTATCTCACAATAGTTACACAATTAGCAGTGCTTCCATCTATTTTCTTTATCTGTTATTCTTGTATCTTAGCACATATGAACAGAAGATGGCAGGACTCTTGCCTATGTAACTGTTGTCAGACGATTCACAGATTTACGACAATATTATTGTGACCGATTACAGAAAACAGAACATTATTCGTTACTTGGTAAAAGTGTCAAATATATTTCACAAAGCTTTGCTTATATTACCTAAACCACAAATACCAATGCAAATTCTTCCAAATAGTAACGAGTTATTTCTGATATGCTAGGAAGGCGATGTGCTTGGTATGGGCACTTTTCCAGAGCTCCGCTCTGAAGCGTCGCTGATTATGTGGTGACGATTTTTTTTAAAAAAAAACTTCCTGTTCCTCATCCTGGGCCTCACCTTCTGTTTCTTTCTCACGAACCGTCTGTCAGACTTATCTAGCCAAGGGCAGCCGGATCCACAGATCGGGCCAGGGAAATTGCCCCACCTGGACAAGAATCCAAATTGGTTGTCCCCCCTTACTTCTTTCATTCATATCTCACTTCATACATCACTGCTTCATTGTTTAGGATCATGACTCTTGATTATGGCTGATTCTCCTGGTACCGCTGGATTCTCGTTGAATGGACGCCATCCTAGCCTTCCTCCTCTACCATTCCCTCTGCTTCGGCTGCGAAAGTGGTCAAGCGGAAGGATATGGGTAACAGACAGCGTACGCCATTAGGCAGTTCTACTGCCTTCACAAATTCAAACGTATCCACGAGATCCAGATCTCCACGCAATCAACCACTCTATGCTGACTCTGTTAAACAGCCTCGCCAGCCGGCAAAAAAAACAACATCGTGAAAATGCTTCAGATACTTCAGACATGGAAGCCCAGCCAACAGGCATCAATGACTCATCTCAACTTTCATCTTCCTCACCAACTGTTCCGGTACTTCATTCTTTTCTGCTTCAAAATTTTGATACAAAATATAGTAACGAGAAATTCATAACTATTCTGCTCCGAAAGTATCTGCCGAATGCCCGTCTGTCTCAAGTCATCAAAACACGTAACGGCATGATACTCAAATGACCGGATCCTAACTTCGCGATCTTAGTTCGGAATAAAGCATCTTTTGAAAAATTTGGGAAACGAGTTACCCTTACATCCCTTAACTCTGTCAAACGGAAACAAGCGCCTCCACCGAAGCGGCCTCCACTACTTTCTGTTGTAATTCGTGGGATTGACCCAACGTATACCGATGAGGAGTTTCAAGAGCAGCTCCAGTTCGAAGGGCATACTATTTATAAAGCTGTTCGCATAAAAACAATGCTCGTGCCACCTATATTGTGCGTATAATCTACCACTCCCGATATAGCAATAGTCTCAAATACCATCATTAATCGCTGCACTATTGATGTTTTAAACTTAATGGGCAATGATCATGCACCCATCAAGCCAATCTATCATTCAGGTCTGGTTTCTGTCAAATCCTCACTTTCACCACGTATATCACTCCGTTACGATAAAGCCAACTGGCCATAATATCGTACTATCTCGCAAACACCTTGGCTGATTCCGAAGCTCCTACTACACCAGACGAACTTTCACATCAGGTCAATCTCATAACCACTTCCAGTGAACAAGCATCTGCACTTTATATCTTCAATCTGAATCAATCCCATACCATCAAAAACTACCACCATAATATCTAGCATTAATCCGTCGATCACGCCAATCTTACCGCGAAATTCTCCGCACCAGAAATCCAGAATGTCTACGACTTCATCATTAACTCAACGAACGGTTCGAAACTATATTTCCGCTTACAAATTACGCCAATGGGTTAAAACTTGTAATCAACTCTCCGATACAACTCATCCTACTCGCTACTGGAAACGCTTCAATTCTCTTTGTGGCAAACACTCTAAAACTCCATATCATGAAGACACTCATGTTTCCCAAACCTGGTAAACCGCAGTCCGATGTTTCTTCATATCGACCTATCCAGTTGACATCCACACTGACCAAAATATTCAAGCGCATTCTTGTGAAACGCCTCCATTCATATTTACAAGACGCCAACTTCTTCCGATCATCAAGCAGGTTTCCGTCCCTCATTCTCCATTAATGATCAGTTCCTTCGACTAACCACGCTCATAATCAACCATTACAACTCTCGTCCTCGTGTCCCGTCCTTTTCGACCTTGAGAAAGCCTTTGACAAGGTTTGGCATCTGGTGCAAATCTATAAGCTTATCAAATTTCACTTTCCGATTGCATACATTCGGCTCATTTATCATTTTCTTATCTGTCGTGTATCTTATATTTCCATTTTGCTCTCAGATCCCATTTTTCCCTTGTGCGGTGTTCTCAAGGTTCTGCCCTTTCCCCACTATTATATATCCTTTTCGTTGCAGACCTTCCACATCTTCCTCCTGACGTCCATCTGTTTCAGTACGCTGATGATACAGCTTTTCTCGCACTTGGAAAAACTATTCACAACATCAATCATTCATTACAAACAGCCATTAATCGCTTCACATACAAGTGTTCTAAACGGAAACTAAAGATTAATGCCACCAAAACCCAAGCTATTGTGTTCATACCGCCTCGTAAACGTACCAAGGTCCACCGGAATCCATCTCTTTTGTCACTCCATGTTCATAATACAGCCATCGTTCCAACCCGAACCGTTACATACTTAGGCATAATATTCGATCATCATTTAACTTGGAAACCGCATCTCAGCCGTGTAGAAACTAAAGCTTACCACCACCTCAACCTCCTGAAACTGCTAACATGCGCAACCTGGGGTCTCTTATCACACATAGTTCTCAACACATATAAGGCCTTCCTCCGTCCAGCTCTTACTTGCGGTTTTCCAGCCTGGATTTTCGCTCCTTACTCACACTATCAGAAATTAGCCATTTTTGAGAGACATGCTTTCCGCATCGCCTTCCGCATTTCCCAAGTCCAACTCGAGATCTATATTCTTTAATATCATTTCCTACCCTTACCTACCATCTCGAAACTCTCCGCTTAAAATTCATTACTCAACGCTACACACATCACCATCCTCTGTTGTTTAAAACTATGCATCATCTTGCACTCCAATCATCTGCACGGTACAATTATACTCCACTTCACCTTCTCTTTACTTTATATGCTACACAGTCCCTCCCGACCATCTCGATCTACAGATTCTCCAAGATTATCGTTTGTATATTCATCTACCACATATCTTTCCATCATATGCACAGTGATTCCATTTCACTAACAGGGTTCACTACGTCTCCATTGGCTTAGAGCAGCCCCTAGGCAGAAGATAACCGCATTTGTCTTTCTAACAATTCTTGTGTCGTGTTATGGCGTCAAGTACACCTCATCTCATCTCTCATTTTCATCATGATTTCCACATATCGCTTACCTATACTTTCACTTTACATTTTGTTGTCTGATTTCTCACGCTTGTCATATTGTGTATGTTCTACCATTCTTGCTATATTATATATTATATGTAGTCTTGTATATCTTATATTTCGTATATTATATTATATGTAGTATTTTGTTCTCACGTATAATCATGATTTATGTTCAGTTCGCCTACAAGTATGTTTATGATCGCAAAGATCATAATGTACTTCCAATAATATGTTAAATAATAAAGATTAATAAATAAGTAAATAATAGCCCATAGCCCAACCACCCATACCTTCTTCCCATAATGCTCCTCTCAACTCCCTTCCCTAAAAGAGGGTGTAGTCCTCTTAAAGGATGCTAGCCTCCGAATAGCCTTAAAAAACTTGGTATTAATTAACATACAAGTAACACACTAAAGTGGTAGTCATTTTGTGTTGTTTCAGCGCCTCATTTTTTACAGTGTACGCTCTCCTTATGGGGCGTTTACACTTAGTCGATTTGCGTTCGATTCAGTTGAATTGACGTCACTTTCAACTTAATCGACCGTGTAAACAGGACTTCAACTTAATCGCTTTTTGATCGAAAGCGACTAATCGACTAGCAACTGAATTGAAAGACGTTCTATTTTCTGTGGTCGATTCTATTTTCTTCTGCTTTAACACCGCAAATTGTACCAATTACTTTTTGCTTGGACATCTTTAAAATTGCCAGTCGATTTCGAATCGACCAGAGGAGAGCGAGTCGACAAGCAGCATTCAACTTCGGTTGAAACAATTGAACACATCCATCGATCTGATTCGGCCTAGTTGCTTCGATTTAGTCGCAAATGCAGCGAGTCGATTTAGCCGTGCGACTAAATCGACCAACTGTAAACGCCCCATTACAACTCGTTGCTTCAACGGCATTTTTCATCTGAAATAGCAGTGTGTCTGATCCAACTCAACCTTATCGTTTATGTTCCAACAATGTACCATGACAAGAATGGGTTAATTTTTATATGTATTTTATGTGTTTAAATTATTTCTATCGTTTATAAAAACTGAATTTTGCTTAACTAACATTTTCTCTACGGATTAGTTTGCTAAATAAGTTTACAGAAACTTCCGTATAATGTGCCATTCTTCTCAAATATATATATCAATTGTATGTATGGCATGTTGACATATTTTCTTTATTTGTTTTACTTATAGATATTATACTTAATCAAATCAATACACTTGAAAGAAAACACAGGTACAAGGTTAAGCGATACAATGATACTCTATCATTTGTATACAGAGATGAATTATGTGTCAAATAAAGGACATTTTATTTATAAAATATTTCAAGTTCCAAGACCGTAGAATTGAACCTAAGTTAAGAAATCAAGGAAAACAATTGTTCTATAGACTGTGGCAGTTGAATTGTATATGATAGAAAGAGTTCTTGATGTAATGGAAGAGCTGTGTTTGTGCTTCATCGAGTGGGGAAAAGCTTTCTACCGGGTCAATTGAATGAAACTTCTGAAAATACTTAAAGAAATCGGAGTCAACAGGAGAGATCGACGACTCATTCAAAACCTGTATACAGGACAACGAGTGAAGCTACGCTTGAATGAAGGAGAAACCAATAGTGTGGAAATGGGAATAGGAGTCAAACAAGGATGTACTCTGTCGCCTCAGTTATTCGATACTTACAATGAATTGTACGCAGATGAAACGGTTATAATAGCTAAAACCGAAGGAGGACTAAAGGAGATGATTGACAAAATAGTTGACACTGGAAAACTATATGGAAGAAAATCAACATCAAAAAATCGGAAATCATGAGAATATCCCGTGGAAACATGCACTTACGGATCAGAGTAGAACAAAGAGAACTTGAAGAGGTCGATAATTTTAAGTATCTGGAAAGTATTTTGACGAGAGACGCGTACTGTACCAGAGATCAGATCAAGAATTGCCGTAGCTAAAGAAGCATTCAACAAGAAAAGATCACGCTTAACTAGCAGGCTCAATATTGGTCTTAAGAAAAGCATTGGAGCATTGGACGGACTATATATGGAGCATTGGACTGTACGGTTCAGAGACTTGGAGATTACGGGAGTTAGAAAAGAAATATTTGAAAAGCTTTGAAATATGGTGTTGAACGAAAATGAAGAACATAAAATGGACAGAGAGAGCAACAAACTAAGGTGTTTTAAAACGGATAGGAGAGAAGAAGACACTTGTAGCCAGCACCCTTCGTAGGAAGGCCAATTGGATTGGACACATCTTGCAAAGAAATTGCCTTCTTAAAATTGCCATAGAAGAAAAGATGGAAGGGAAGCGAGAAATGGGAAGAAGAAAGACACAGCTGATCGATGATTTGGGAAATAGAAGAAAATATTGGGAGTTGACAGAGGAGGTTGAAGATCGAGAAACGTAGAAGAAACGTTTCCAGGCCCAAATCTAAATTGAAAAAAAGATCTTCATGAGGCCAGGACCTAATACTTATAATAATGATAATAATAATAATGTTTTATTAGATGAAACTCAAGAGTGATGTTTGGGGTCTTTTAGAATATTACTATACTTAATGAAAGGAAACTATCTTGAAAGTTTCATTAAGCAACTAGTTTTCACTGGGTTTGTCAAAATCTTCCCCTACATACTAGACTTATTAATAAGAGTGCGGAAATGGTTTCAAGAGGAAATATTAACTATCAATGAGGTGCAGGACTACCAACATATGCGAGCTAAACTAGGTTTTTAAAACAGTTCAAGTTTCGACTAATAACAAAATTAACTCTGTGTCATAGCTTTGATTGACGTTTGTATAGCTAGGGGGTATTAGGCGAATCTTGAATAGGCGAAAGTTGAAGCCCCGGGTCATAACATAGTTTTCTTTTCTTTTCTTTTTTTCTTTTTTTCTTTTTTCTTTTTCTTTTTTTTTGGTCCCAATCCAACGATCTAGGAATGTTTCATTTAGGTAGGTCTTCATATTCTTGTCAAAATGTTCAGGTGCACGGTCATGGTAGGATCACATCTGCTGTCTTGTGTTCAAGAGCACATTTTCTAACAATATTGGGAGAACATTACGTAGAAATAAAAGATACGTACTTCCACACAGGCGGGCCGGTAATAAATAAGATCCTACCACTAAATTATCCACCATACCGCACCGCACGCTCACACTAAATCTCTGCTGCTGATCATTCACTAGATTTGCATTAGGATTTCTACGCCCTTGGTAGTTTCAGGACAGTCTCTGATCATTTCCAGCACACTGTCTTCAAATTCGACTGCCCACATGGTTCGATTTCCTCCGATTTCACGTAGGGGAAATTGAAGAGACCCTATCTCTAGAAGGTGAATATGGAGACATGGGAAAATACAGGAAAAGTTACTCTTCTTTGAGGGCGACGGTCACGATATAAGCACCTTGCCTCTAGACTATTTTCTCTTGCTTCTCCATAAATGAGGTGCATATCTGCTAGCTAGTGGAATGGGTAATCTGCCATTGTGCGGGCACGTACAGATTAACACAATCAATTTACTTAAACACCAACGTCTACACTTTTGCACGACCGTAAATACCTGGACACGCCCTCTACCGTTTAACGCAACACTTCCTATCCTGTTATATAGTAATTTTACATGTAACATCAAAGCATCGGACTATGTATATCACTCACATTTTGCGTAGATGCCTACTACAACACAGCAACGATAATTGATGCAATTACACAACAAATCTACAAGACAGCCTTCTGCGAGCCACTCGCGATTGGCACACAAGGGACAATAGTTCGGTAGTGTGCGACCAAACCATCATGGTGAAAGTACTATAAGCCACGTACTTGCTGCTACGTGTACTACGCATAACTGACACCTTCTCTTTTCTTTGTGTAGGTATTCCATCCAGCTCCAAGGTGCATTAGAACTTCGAAAAAAATTCCTTCATTTTTTGGATTAACTCGAACTAGCTTTCTTCTAAAAAAAATCTCCAGCAGTGACAAAATCAAAATATAAGTGGACTGCACGGACACTATTTTGGTATATACACAATAGCAATGTAGTTTTACGTAGCTCAGGGGTAAGGGACGGTTTGCTAACTTGAAGGAAGGGGAAACGCCCCTCGAAAGTATTCCTGGAAGAAGATTCATCTAACGGCTAAATCAAGTATACTGTCCCAGCGCATTTCTTTGTATCGTTATGCAACGTGTACAACTCGTGTTTCGTCTATTTTTGTAGCACAGAAGTATCATATTCCACGGAATTACATAATACGAGGAAACTCTTCAATGTAGCTTACTTTTGCCCAATATGTATTCACACATTATTTGGGAATCTATATGTCATACGTAGAATCCTGTTTAACAGGGAATCACACATATGATTTTAGCATTTTTGGATAGTACATGTTGTTTCTTTACATTCCGCCTGACTGTCCTATGCGCAGTTGTTTAAAACCTAATCTAGATCAAGGTTTTTTTTTTTTCCATTTTCACACATTCGTAACTTGGATAGGAAGCCGTTCATTTATCCGTCACAATTAGCCTAGAAGATATAACTGTGATAGGTTAAAAACTTCGTTTCATTTAAAATCTTCTTCCGAGAGTTTATTCTGTACTGAGACAAAATAGATCAATCGGATATGTGTATCTCTATTTCGAACTCTGTGTTCTAACTTCAACGATGTGCTATTATTTTGATTGTTGATTTCTTGTACTTGATTGTTGTTCATCTCCCCCATTCAAATTTTGATAAAATACTCGAAGGAATACTTCAGTTTCTCTGGTAGTCACCCTTGCACCGTCACCGCACTATATCCGATTTTACACTAATGTATTTACGACTAAAAATAATGGAGATCCTCTTTTACGCGACTTCGATCCGACGTTCTGTCCTTGAGTTATGGCTGGTTTTTCATTTTTTTCGACAAATTTTCGGGCGATCAAGGTGCCGAAATAAGCCATTTTTACACCCAGGTTGGTGTATACATTTCGTTTTACCTCGGTGTCAGGAATTATCTCTCGACATTTGTTATATTAATTAAATTACACTGTATGTATTAAAAGCACCGAATTTGTTTAGTAACGTAAAAGGCTAAACTGTGAAAACGTATTTACTAGAGAAGCACTTTCTAGTTCTTGCAATACATTTGTTGTCAAACAAAATGAAGCTAAATATATACCATAAATCATTATAGCTATATTTTAGAAATACAATAGGCACTGATTATTCGAACACTGCTCTAAAACATACGTACATGAACAATCAAATTTTTAAACAAAGAGCTTTAAAAAAAACTTGAATTGTTTAAACTGCGCTATATTGATTGCGCTTAGCTTCTAAAAGTTGTTCTTTTTTGACAATACAGTGGTGCCCACCCCCCCTTATGTCCATGACGCACCCCCCTCCCGCAATTGTCTATCCATAGGTGTTCTTCCATGAAAAAAAATCTTTTCGATTAATTTTTACACCCCGTCAAACATATGTATATAGATTTTTAACCCCCCTAAATATTTCAATGACGCAGTTTGCGTCATAGCTCCCCCTTGTGGGCACCCCTGTACAATAAGTGAGTAGCAGTACGAAAAACGCTTATATTATCTTACCAAATAAACCTACGATACATGTTAATTGTTTTACTCTTTGCATACATACATTAATTTTTTTGGAAAGTGGAAAGTGATTGTATTCTTTACCTGAGTCTCTGTCAATAGCAACTGTAGGAATGTATAATACAAAACTGGTATGCAGAAGAATTTAAAAAAATATTTATGTATAATGTGATATTTCTTAGGGCACCTTTTCTAAGGGCACACTGTACCTTTCACAGATTCTTTACCAACAGCCACTAAATGAATTTACTATACAGAACTGGTACACAAGAACAACAAAACCACTTATCTATAATGTGAGGTTTCGAAGGGCGCTCTGTACCATTCACGGTTGCTTTATCAATAGTAACAGTATGTATTTATTGTACAGAACTGTGCTACACGGAAGAATAAATAAAACCGTATATCTTTGATGTGGTTTTGCACGGGCGCCTTACGTAAAGGGCGCACTGTACCCTTCACGGTTTCTGTACCAACAGTAACAGTATATATTCATTGTACAGAACTGTGTCATACAGAAGAATAAATAAAACCGTTTATCTTTGATCGCTAGATCGCGTTATGTAAAGGGAGCACTGTACATATCACAGGTTCTTTACCAATAACAACTGCAAGGATTTATTATAAATAAGGAAAAAATGTACCTTTATTTATAAAGTGATGTTTCGGAGGGCGCACCGGGACATGTCCCGGTGTCCCAGCATGGGCCTGGTTACCAGGGTTGATATGTTTAAAACAAAATGTTTAAAACAAGTGTTTAAAACATGTTTAAAACGAGGGCTGTTGTTTTATTCAGTTTGTTTTAAACGTTTTAAACAAATTGTTTTAAACGTGTTTTTTTTCGATGCTGGTTGGACATGTTTAAAACAACTAAAATATCAGATTGAAGAAGCTAATTTAATTTTCTAACAAACAACCCATCCTCCGCAGGGTTTGTGCATGGAGTAAATTACAAGCAGAGTTATATTCTTATTATAACAGCAATTACTGAACGAAATTCTGCACATCAGTGTGCTTATAACTAAACCAACAGAAGTTCAAGTGAAGTATTTGAACATTTCATGAGATATACATCATTGAAAAGCTTATAGACCACAAATTCCAACGAGATAATATGCGTCAAATTCCCGCCGTATTCGTAGAAAAAGAACAGACATAAAAAATCATTAAAAATATGAAAATATTGACTTTGCGGGGCCCTGGCAACCCTTGCAGTTACCTGCGCTGACAAAATGATGCTAATGTGTAGGCCACATACTTGTGACAATAATATAAGAAATGGTAGCCATTGCTGCCATTGCGTAATGAATTCGTTTTATGTAGGAAATATTTTTTAAAAAAATATGCGCAGAAAAACATTCATTGAATTAGACATTCTCTCCCCTCCCCCACTATAGTACCACGTCCATATGCAAATCATTTTTTCTGCACACATCATGTATACGAACAAGAATTATGCTTCTAGACCACTTCAGTGAAATATATCTTGTGTTATACGGGACCGTCCCGAAAATAAATGTAAATTAACCAAATTTGACCCCCTCTTCCTCTATAAACAACAAGTACACATACAGGTTACTATCATGTAGGGGACTACTTCATTGCTTCACATACCAATTTTTATGGATGTACCACACAGAGGGGAAGAATACCCGCCAAAACCTGATGAAAAAAAATGATGAAAAAAAAAATTCATCCTCCCTCTCTCGGCCGTACATACGTACCCCGTATATACATAAAATGCAAGTGACGGAAAGCTTTATCTCTCAAAAATACTTTGGTACCAAATCACCTTTCTAGCTTAATTAAGGACTGAGCTATTGATGTTTGTTGTAAAAATAAATGTAATTTACGTCAAAAAACTGAAACTCCAAAAATTGGCTAACTTTGTCCCCTCCCTGCTCCCCATAATAAGCAAGAAGTACAAATCAGGGTTGGCAAAAACCATGGTTTTTATTGGAAAAACAAAAAAAACGCTTTTTTTTTGGTTTAAACCAGGTTCTTTTGGTTTAAATAATTTGCTCTATATATTCATATCATATATGGACAGAAATAAGTTTGTTTCGCCTTGATGTTATTATGCAACTACCGGGTTATGCTGGAAGGGATCACATAAGCTTCAAGCGGAATAAAAATCGTTTCTCGAGTTACATCCGAGAGAAATTGTCCTCCATTTGAACTCGGAACCAGGACTAATTGGCCACAAATGCGATACGTCTGCCGACTCACTCACGAAGGAATCTTGATAAAAATACGTTGTACTGATCTTTACATGCTTCTTAATATAACTGTCAAGAGTCATTTCAGAAGGACAAAAAGATAAACAGTTGCACAAGTGAAAGCATTATACAGAATTACATATGGACAATTTCAAAGTACTACGGAGTACAGAAGAACTAATTTAGTTCGAGTTAGTTAACAGCAACTTTTATTGGTCCAAATTAAAGAAATACAACGACTTAATTTGCATATTAGTAAGAAAAGTGAATAAAGATACGAATTATTTGAGTCGACTTTGGCTCAGACTCATTTATACATAAATAAATACCAAAGAGACTTCTCATTTCACTAAATGTCTCTCGTGGGG
Organism: Thermobia domestica; assembly: GCF_964235325.1. Taxonomy (NCBI): domain Eukaryota; kingdom Metazoa; phylum Arthropoda; class Insecta; order Zygentoma; family Lepismatidae; genus Thermobia; species Thermobia domestica. The sequence continues at coordinate 233,111,554 of NC_137454.1, read as the reverse complement.
TCTGACCCCCCTCCCCCACACAAAAAGTACGGCATTTCGATGTATTTTATCAATAGTAAACATTAAAACGAAACAATATTTAGAATTTTTCTTTGATTGCAATTAAATAAAAACAATAATAACAACTACAAAAAAAAAAAAAAAAATCACAAAACAAACATTTATAAACTTATATATATAAAGTTGCTTATGCAGTATAATCTTTTTGAGTAATGAATGGGGAATTTAGGTCTGAATATAATACGAATAATATACGGGAGTGAAACGTGATAACCCACAAACGTGTGTTCATCAAGATTTTACAAACACTTACACTTTTAGGAACATTTTTCGTTTTTTGGTTTAAACCAGCCAACCCTGGTACAAAAACACGATATTACCATGTAGTAACCTACTTCATTGCTTCATGTAACAATTTTTATGAATCTATCCCCCAAGAGGGGGAACGGCCCCCAAAAAACTGTTGAAAACAAAAAAAACACGATATTTACCCTCCTCCCACATACATAAAATGCACACCAGGAAAGTTGCATCTTTGAGGAATAAATTAGTACCAAAACCATCTTCCAGCCTTAATTTGAGGTTTAAGACTGAGCCATTGAGGTTTAAAGCCCTGACACAGCAGTTGCGTCAATGGGAGTTTAAAGATGAAGAATGCAGACGACCAGTTGAACGTAACACAAAGAAACTAAACTACATATTCTGTGAACGGAGATCGGGAAAATCCCGATTTTTTCTCCGGAATTGAACATTTGGGCGGATCGAGATTAGGGAAGTTCCCGAAATTTGATATAGCGGTTGAATATAGATGGCAAGCAGTACCTAAGAGTGTAAAAATGTAATATATATGCTTATGTAGATTATTGTTTTAAACAAAATAAACGTTTTAAACATGTTTTTTTCTTGTTTAAAACAAAGTACTTTGTTTTAAACGTTAAAAACGTTTTAAACAAAAAAAACATGTTTTAAACATAAAAAACGTTTTTTATGATTTTTTTAAAAAAAACATGTTTTTTTTCAACCCTGCTGGTTACAGTGAAACGTGCTTTCCGTATATGTTCAATTCCAGTCCACTAAGTGATAATAACATCCGTAGATGATATCATCAGTTTGAAAACACTGGCGTTCTGTGCAAATTGAAGAGCACCAAGAGTGACTGAAGAATGTGTTGAACGAGTGAGAGAGTCTTTCATGCGTAGCCCCAAGAAATCAATTAGGAAGGCTAGTCATGTGTTAGCAATTCTAGTGACATTTCTGTAGAGAGTTTTAAGGAATTTAAGAAAGAAGATTGAAGCAGTTGTTGCAACAATTACTCCAAACACACTGATCAAGGTTTGCGAAGAACTCGTCTATGGACTAGATGTGTGCTGTGTGACGAATAGTGCTCACATTGAATACTTGTTACAAAAACTTTCTGTGAGTTGCTCTTTCTTTTAATGTGTTATTTATAAGTGTACATTAAATGTAATGAATAACACAGTCTTAAAACCTCGATATTCATTTTGAAACACCCTGTACATCTATAACTACTTCAATAGGGGGATAAGATTGTAAAACACTTTCCTCAAACCCTGATTCCGTATCAAAAAGCCATTACTCGTTATCCCTTAGATTTTGCTCTATGGGCATTATTATTGAAACTGGAAGTATTAATTGATACGTGTTACTTCGGGTTGTCATACAGAGTAAACGAACGAGATGGAACCTACTCTTAGTACCCTGTTTCGATATTGTAAAGACAATGCTCCCAGTATCTTTTTTTTTTTTTTTTTTTTTTGTACTATGGAATAAAATTACGGGTGAAAATATTCTTTAGGTATTGAATACATATTTAAAATACTATTTATCTATCTATATTTATGTGCTAATCATTATTCAATCAGTGCTGTAACCGGAAATCGTAAATTTTCGCCATTTCTGGTTTCATTAGATATAAATAATAGTAGAAACCAAAATCATTCTTGAGGTGCATAATCTCTGTAAAAAAAAATGCTTTTCTACTTATCTTGCACTTTTTGCTCTATGAAAATAACTGCTCTATGAATTTCGACCACTTCAGTTTCCGTAGAATATTGTCGGGGGTCATGTTATTGTTCTCTTGCGACTCTGAAGCGATTGCAAATAACCGCTTCTGGCTGGCTGTTAACATTTTCGTTCTATGACGATAGGCCTTGAAACCACAAATAATTAATTTCTTCCACTTTCCGTTTGAATAGAGATTTAACGTTGGAGATCAAACTTATTCTTAGGACGCAGAATCTATTGAAAACAACTACTTCTCGATATCTCTTACTGTTTTTATTTTCTCTAATTCGAAACACTGAGAAAAAAATGTAGGTGGCGTACTTAAAAAGATAGGTTATATGCGTAATTCCTGTAGTTTTTGGACATAATGTACAGCATGTTTTATAATACTTTCTGTATAAATGTTCCATCTATACGTACTTTCCGTATGAAACAATGTAGGCTGTCAGGATCTCACATACAAATGGACGTATATAACATATAGCTGACGAAGGCCACATAAGTATATGCATGTGATATACGGAAAACTGTTAAATGTCAGAATCCTGCAACGGCATGATGTAACATCTAAGGGCAGTGCCTATGCCCCATACGGATAGCGTATGCTCCGTATTGATTTTTGTAGTAAGCAAGAGGATACCGTATATTTGTACAATATACCGCTGTCCGGAGAACGGATTTTTCTCTGTGCAGACGAATGGATATAATTGTGCTATAAGACTCCCGACATTTATGTATAGCACAATTTATACGTGTAACACTAAGTTTTTCTCGATTTTCTCACAAATTGTACTTGAAAATTAGGTACTTATGTTCAGCTGATGAGGTCTATCGATTGGCACGTCTCATCTTTTGGGCATTATTTTTCGTTAAATGATAATAGAACGGTATTTTACGCTATTGTAGAACTGTGGTCATTATCAATGTTTAACATTAAGTTCAACTCCATCTTTCAAATTATTAGTTTTTTTTTCTGTTTTACTAGTTACACCAACATAAACGTAAAGTCAAATAAGTGAACTTTAGTAAACACCTTTTGTTTATTTATAAATAGTTCATTGGTATAAATAATGTTTATTTTCTTATGAATACTTTTTTTTTTACTATAAACATTTTCGTTTCCTTATTAATAGTTTCTAGTGTAAACAATTTTTGTTTCCTTATTAATAGTTTATTAGTATCAATAATTTTTCGTTCCCTGTGAATAGCTTATTAGGATACTTCCTAAAACTTGTAATTCTAATATCAAGCAATAACGACACTCATGCTTTGTGATAGTACTTATAATATGTATGTGTGTAGGTGTAATGCATTATTAATGCTTTGATATATTGAAAGAAGACTATATATATATATATATATATATATATATATATATATATATATATATATATATAAGGAAAATGTCTGCCCATCCATGAAAAAGATGTGGCCTCATCTATAGCAAGTTGCTGGCTACAACGATTAATAGAACAGAGTATTTTCTATCAATTGTTATTGTAGAAACTTCCATATTTAACATGTTTATTCAATGATGATATGTAACTAATCTTTAGATGCACATTTTTTTCATCAAATTTTGAACATAGTACATTGAGCAAGCAGACCTTTTAGATAAAATTTCTTGCTAATATTTTAAAGAAAATAGTGTAAAATAATGGGTTTATCGTCATTTAAGATAGATTTGCTAAATTTGATACGTTGATTGGGATAAAGGACAAACGAAAACAAGCGCAAGATAACTATAATAGCAGATAACAGTACAGGGTACCTATACGATCTGGGAGCTAGGCTTTATATCATTATACAGGGATCTTTCGCCGCTGTTTGCATGATAGTTCTCCTAGACTGTGGATAGGAAGAGCTCTGGATAGTCAAATTAACACTAGGATTAATTAATTTTAACCCCATCAGCGCACTGAATGCTTAAAATCATCTTTCTTCCAGTTGCCAAAAATAGGACGGATTTACATATCTTAACATGTTAACTGTCGAGTTTCGGAATGAGAAAGTTACATGTGAATGGGGAATAAATTTGTTAAAAATACATATTATGAAATGAAATGAAATCTTTGAGCTTTACGTTCCACGCCATGCCCAAAACGATACATATTAATTCGTCACTCCCAATACGAATCTTAGTATGACGAACATAGTCGTCAGACTGCAAATACAAGCGAAATTCTCGTGACGAGTTAAATTGTCATTGGCAGTTAAAAGGTTATAAGGACAGAATTAAGAATATGTTTATTGTGATTTAAAATGACATTATTATCTCAGAGTGCGCCATTTTCTTCGATGACCTGACATTTTTTCAACGACACCATGACTCTATCACTATAGAATGTTTGTGATCAAAATCAGCCAATAATGCCTTACGCCCTCCCCCCCACATATATATATATATATATACATATATATATATATATATATATATATATATATATATATATATATATATATATATGATGTGGCATCTGAAATAAATAAGAGATTTATTAATTCAATAAACCTTTCGACAATAACTATGTATATGTTGTCTGACATGCACACACCACACCTAACCTTTCTGAACGTGTTTAAATGTTGTACTCATTTCCCCCCGTAACACTCTAAAGTTTATTCACATCCTCCAAACATCATTCATAGTTACATATGAATAAATGAAACTTCCATCTCAGGTTGAACCTACACCAATACATCAATAGAACAACTAATCATATTCATATACAAAATTTCCGTTTATCAAAAGCTTAAAATTTGTTACCCAACATAGGAATAAAACTATATAATTAATTACCAAATGTATCAAATAAATCCAAAACTCGCAGTTTAAAAGACACCTCAAATTGTTGTTACATAAACATATTTTCTATAGTTTAGAGGAACACCTTCAATCTGATCTTTCTGTATAATATTAAGATTTATTTGAATGTCGAAATATATAAAACAAGGTAGAATTAGCACCTTTTTAAAAAAAAAATACACTTTTAGTTAGTATTATTGTTACGTATATATTGTGAATGTATCACATCTGTGCTATTAATTTTTGTACTGTAATAATGTTTATCCTGATGAAGCCATGAAAACGGAGTTCTTAAGGCGGAATATGAATAAATAAATAAATAAAACTTAATAATTCGGACTAAGCGATAGCCATGGTCACAAGCATATGTTGTTTTTTCGCTCATAATGAAATATTCCACTTTGCGTTATTGTACAAAGCCTTGCAAAAGAACACCTATTTCAATATTATGAAAACCACTAGAATTGACAGTTAAACCGATTTTTTTAAAAAAATCTACGTATTAGCATATCATACAAAAAAATGGATCGTTGCTGATCCGATTTCTGGCAACGTAGTCAAATCAAAGGCCAAATATTTAAAAACTTTCAATTCAAATTTCGAACTTGCGCTTCTACACCCGATATTGCTGCGCTCCCCACGATTTTTTTTTCAAATATTGATTCCGTGACGGAGCTCAGGAAGTCAACATTTACAATTACTTTACTGTTAGGTTACAGCTGAGTTGGGTCACTATGTGCTATATTATCAAATGAAGTATAAACATTACATTGAAGTTTCCCAGACAGCATTATTGGCGTGGGAGCAAATTTTATAGCAAAAAGAAAAATGGAAAAGTGAAGGGTTAACTTTAAAAAACCCGCTCCAGTTAAAGTGCGTATACAGACACAGACAATGACACGGAGAACCAGTCGTATTAGCAAATGATGAAACAAATCTACAATTATGCATTTACTCACCTTCACAATCGTGTCTGCTCACTACGGTAGCATCCCTAGCGTCTACATTAACACGAGAGAATATATAACTCAGATGTTGAGTACAATTTGAAAAGTTCATTTCCTTAAAAGGTGGTGATGTCCTTTTACTTTCAATTAGTAAATTCAAATTCACGAACGAGACGAACTGAATGGTACGAGAATACAACTGTAGTCATAATAATACAGATCAACTAAACATGATGAAAATAGTGGGGAAATTAGAAATGAGAAAACTGAATAGTTTCCATCGCTCATTTCGAAATACGGTTAGCAGATTAAGCTTACAAGAAATAACAAAAATCAGTGAAATTGGCGTTATACTAAGCATAGTTTGGAAGGGAAGGCAAGTATCCCCGGTGGGATACTTCAATTGGTTTCTTTGTGGGGGAACAAAATGTGATTGGGAGGTGAAATCCTCCCCGGTAATTCGCACCTTGGTTTCTGGTCAAAAAATTGTGACGCATGGTTTCCACAAGTTTTGAAGCTAACTTAACACAGTTCAAGGAATTCTACGGAGACCAAAATAAATGATAGTCTGACAGTATCTGGTGTGGGCTATACGATGGATGCATTAAAATTTCCCAGTCAAGTTCTTTTAATTTGTGACAGGTCGTTGAATGTGCACGCAGTCTAGTGTGTTTAGTGTGGTATACGTCATCCTTTCTGTTAACTCTTGGAATACCATTAAACGCACGTCATAACCTTCTTAGGCATCAGTGCAGGCTTTACCACAGATTTGGGAATCTCTTCAGTATGATCTGTACAATCTTTATCACACATTGTTCTTGTAGGTTATCCACTTTTCATCACTCATGATCAACCGTTTCGCACATGGATCAAGTTCGTTAAGTGTTCGTAGATATTCATAGATAGAAGATCGATCATATAAACGTTTTTCTGAGCTAGATCATATGAGACTCAAACATTGAGCCTTTATGTAGCCAATTTCCTCCAAATGATTTAACACTGTTTTATGATAGATGTTTAGTTTATTGGCAATGACATGACTGCTTACATGACGGTCTTGCTTGACTTTTGTCAGAATATCATTCACTTTTTTCTGTGATTGGTAGCTCGCTATAAAAAGCATCTTGGACATCGAAATTTCCGGAAAGAGACTAAACCATCTTTTTACTATTGTTTTTCATTACGTGTGTTGTCCATAAACATCACAAATTTCGTCACATACCTACTGAGCATTTGCGCTTTTATTGGAAGAAAATTGTGAAAGGTAGTGTAGTTTTGCACAAAGTTCACTCATCTCATGGGGCAACATTTTTCGTCTGATTATAAAAATTTCAACATTTTTTTCACATCTACTAGTCTATATTGTCAGTTGTCTAATGACGTCAGGCTTGACCGGCTGCGGTTCATATACTCTGAGATTTGGACACTAACACCATCTCGCACCCAAAATGCAAATTACTTTTTAAACTTTATGTATTGGCGGAACCCAAAGAGGAGTATTCTCCGCGTTGCTTATTTTCTACCGTTAAACATTGCGGAGGCTCTACGCTAATGTTATTCCGTTTGTATTACTTCTATTTCCAAGCGATTACGGTGAAGATTCTACGTAGCCATACACATAATGGTTCGCAGATCTTTCGCTAAAAATGACAGTCTTTCACGAGGTCAATGCGTCAATACAGACAGCCAGACTTGTTCGAGTGTGATTTGAAGAAAATCAGGATGAACTTCAGTATTGTCTCTCGTAGCTCATTCAGTCTTGATCATCTTGGGAAAAATGCAATCACTGCAAAAGTTGTACTAGGTTTCTCCTGTCGAAAAATTTCTAAACAAGTATTATGAAAGTAGTTTTAAATTCGTTAAGAATAGTGACAGAAATGTGGATCACAATTACGTCAAAGCATTTCCAACGTTAAGTACGCATATCCCTGGGAGTGTTCACTTTAAGGTTAAAGTTACGGGGGAAATTATTAAGCACGTCGGAACAAGATATGTTAACCTTTATTTACAACGTAAGAAATGTATCAACGTTATAGTTAAACTTACAACATAATGAAAATTTAAACGCTATAGTCAAATTGAAAACGCAAGAAATGTATTAACAGTATAAGTAGCCTGATGGCTTAACAAAGATATAACGTTATAGTTAAGTTGACAGCCTAAGAAATGTATAAATAATATAATTGCTCTCACAGCGTAAGGAATGTATAATCGTTAGACAGACGCTAGAAATTTTAATGACGAATTTGAGGAGTTTTATATAATGAGAATTAACACAACTTACGTTTGACATTAGCTCCACCTCCATTAATCATCATGCACAATTCCAGATGCAAGGTATTGCTAAGTAGAAATATGTTTTAACTACTATGTAATAGGGATAATCAATACGGCGTTCAGAAGACAGGAAATGTTAGAAATGCTGCATTACTGTCATGATATTACCCATGAGATCTTTCTGGCTTTAAATTGAACTTTTGTCTCAATGTATACAATTATCTCGCAGTTTTAAAATAATTATCCACTTCTGATATCTTCTCTTCTCTTCTTTATAGCTTTCCCTAGTAATTTTTACATTACTATTCTTTGAAACGTAGTGCTTGCTCCGAGTTTGGTTTAAAGTCACATCATGCTGAATTTAATACGTGATTTAAAACAGGAAAGTCAACAAACATTCAATTCTGTATAAGAAAAAATGCATGTGGAAAGATTTTGTATGAGAAAATAATATGCTGAGTTCGCCTACCTATCATCAGGTTCCGATTTTGAAAACTCCTTTTACCTTCGAAGTAAGCTGAACGTGACAGATATACCAAATGAAAAACTGAAGCAAGAAAAGGTAAAGAGAAAGCCCAGGTTCGGAAAAGAATTAAGTGGTGACGGAACGAGGAACAAGTTAAAACCATCAGTCTGTGCAACTTGCATTGTTCGACATTTCGTCTATTTTGGGGGGAGGATAAAAGGAAAGGAAAAAAAAGAAAAATGAAGGAGTCCACTGAACCGCATAACTGAGAGAAATCAACTTAAGCCTTCTGCAAAAGACAGGGCTAGAGGCAGGCCATCATTTGATATCTAAGCACGTTGCAATAGAATTATTTCTATTCCCCACACCATTCCGCCCTTTACGCCACTTTTTCCCTGCCTCAAATTCTAAGATAAAACCAGAGAAAATAACGAAGTAAGAAGGATAACTCTTTTCCTGTCATTGTGCATTATGTGAACCACACAAAGACATAACATGATAAATGGTAGAAGAGAATAAAATATTGTTTTACGAAGTCTATAAACTAATTTTGGCTTGATACAGAATATAAAGAACAATAGTTACTTTATACATTTTCATCGTAAAAAGAATTTTTAAAGTTATTTTTCAAGAACTATTCTTTCACTATAGAACAGTCAGTGGTGATCAATCAAAATCAGTACAAGGAAATTCTAATAGCCGTAAGTGTTTATTGAACTTGAAAATCAAATCATTTTTACATCTACTGGCGATACTAATTGTGAAACTTCAATTTCATGAAGATATGGAAATGTATATGCCTGTATGATAAAATTAACAGTGGCCATAGGAAGTGCCTCACGCCTTGCTTCTGGCTATATTAAAGTAGAGATGTTATGCAGTTGGAGCATAACATTACTGTTTTTAATGTTAGAACAAAGATCAAGACCGGAAACAAAGATTATATTAAAATGTTACACTCTTGTATACTTTCAATTGTTTCACTGTTACTTTGTTTCAATTGTTTCACTGTAATTATTGAATTATCAACATGAAGTTCATCAAATGTTCAATGTATATTGAATTCTGAGCACACAAAGCCAAATGTTCTATGATGTGTATTGCATTTTGAACACACTTCATCAAGGGATATGCCATTTGTATATGTTGAACTCTTGTTTATACATTCAACATTGAATTCTGAACAGGCTTTATTAAACGTTCTACCATATTTCTTGTATTCTAAACATTTCATCAAATCTTTAGCCATGTTTATTGAATGCAAAACACTCTTTTGAAAGTATCCACTATATTTATTGAATTCTAAACACACTTTATCAAACGTTCTATCATGTTTGCTGAATTCTAATTCGGATTTTAAAATGTGCAATTGAGCATATTGGTAGGGTTATCGTATATTTCAGCTACTTTGTACTTCTTTTCCTTTGTCTTTTCTTACAACCAATGTATTAAATTTCTATCAACAGCGATATAATTAATAAACTATTTAATAACGTTTCCTTCAAATTTCAGTAAAATATTTTGTAAGCATTGTGTACGAGTTTATTCATTGAATGTCCAAAATTTACTCTCTTCCAACAAATTTACTCTCTCTTCGGTAGGACTTGTTTTATATTTTCTCTCTCGATCGCATTATCGCGTTCACGAAGTGAACAGAAGGTTTGAAATCTAACCTGTCTTCAGGTGTTGAAGTTAATGCAGCTGTCCTCAAACTATGATTGAAGAAACAAGTTGTTCCTGATACTGATTGAACTCTGCAGTCATTTGTGCCACAGTAGCACTGTGGGTTCTTAGTTGTCGGCAATTTTTCCTAACTAAAGGTCAGTTCATGTCTTTTTTCTCTGATTAGGTCTTGTCACGAGTTATGCATACCATCATCACCTTGGATGCTATTGCTGTCGATATATCTAATAGAGTGGACGTCTTGGACTTTGATCCAACTAACCCTAAATTCACAATTCGCCCTCTTTGCATATCAGAGAGGTCTCAAAGTTTTTACATATTACCAGCGTCTAGCCTATTGCACATATAAATCCATACCTCAAGAGTTGTTATAAAAGTTAAAAGCCTAACTATGAAAGGAACAGCTGGAAATTCAGGTATAGTGTTACTTTGGAACATAATACTCTGGCAATGCAGCATACTTTCTCATCGATGCTCAAGTGAGTCTAAGCTACTGGTTGAAAAGTTTTGTCGAAGCCATCTGATGTCATCTAGGGCACACACAAGTCAACATCATTATCAAGATGAGTATCTTCTTACTTCGGTTTTAGATTTGAACTAAAAGGAAAGTCAGGCGGTGCCAAATCGCGATAATAAGGCGAGAGGAAGATCAAGTCGTAATTGTGAATTGTTGCCTTTGCAACGACCGACTTGTGTCTGAGTATACGTATTTTGATGATGGAAAAGGATGCCTTTGGTTATTTTCCCACAACACTTCTGCCAATATGATCACATAACTTTCCTAGGAGACCTGCACAATAATCCTCCGTTACTGTTTGTCCTCTGGAAGACAATCTGCCATTATCACTTCCTCCGTTAAAAAAAAAATAGTAGCCACCATCCTTTTTGTAAAGAGCATTGACTTGACCTTTGAAGGTGGGAAGTAAGGTGCTTCCATTACTTATAACTTTAATTTTGACACGGGTTGAAGCGCCGTAATATCTATTGTTGTAAATCGATTCACAAAGGAATTTAGACTTGCTCAAACAAGTTTAGGAACATCCCTTTAAATGTTGTGCCTGATCATATTTTGATGAAGAGTTACAACATTCACTGAAACTTTTCTCGTTCTCAGTTTTTAGGTGATAATTATGTCAACGTTAATAGCTTTAAATCCACTATCTCAGCAATCTGTCTAATGATGAATCGACGATCATTTATTACACCTTTATGGACTTTGGCAATACTTTCGTGTGTTAGGTCTCCAACAGGTCTTCCTAGTCGAGGACCAGCCTCCATCCTAGTTCTCCTTCTCCTAAATTCAGCTCTTCCTACCCTTATTGTGGCACAGGAAGAGGAGGTACCGCCTAATGTAGTAACTATATCAGCATGAATATTCTGCGAAGTCTTTACCCTTGTTACGTATATGTTCAATATCAGATGTTGTCCTCAGTTTTTCGACTTAGTCAAAACTTGCTCATTCTAAATCTTTTGTGCCTGCAGATACAAAAGTATGTATTAACATCAAATTTGATATGATATTTCATACTAGTTCAGGAAACATCTCTGAAGATTTTAAATGTCTAGTTATAATATTTCTTAGTTAAACTTTGAATTTTCACAATTCTCGTACACTGTCTCGTGCACTGCTTAAAATCACACCTCATGACTGGCGACACAAGACAGTCACACTTCACGCATACTCAGTGTTGCTAACTCGCCAAGATTACAAGTAGTGAGAGAAATACCACCTATTAAAGTGCAACTGATATCATCAAGCTCTTCAAATGTGACGCTTGTAAGATGACAGTACTCAGCGTGATTAATGAAATAGAACCAAAAATTATGATTAACTACAAAACTTTAAATTCTGTTTAATTATGATATTGTCTAATGGTGACACACACATCTTCGATAGATTATTATCAATCATATTGGAAAATATGCAGAAAGAAGTTCTCAACAAATTCGAGCGAAATGAATTTTATAGTAATAAAATATATATCGTTCGTTGCTAGTAATATCTAAGTGACAGTTTGCATTTGGTCGAAGAAAATTCTTCTTCTAAAGATGACATACATTTCTCATAGTAACACGTACACCCCTGACAGGTATCCACATTTTACTTGTATATAAAATACTGCACAATTTTAAAGATTTACAAAATATACAAACGCATTACAAAAGACTGAAAACGAAAATACCGTATATATTGTAATATTTTGCAGATGATACGGTTATAATAGCTAAAACCGAAGCAGGACTACAGGAGATGATTGACAAAATAATTGACACTAGAAAACTGTATGGAATGGAAATTAACATCGAAAAGTCGAAAGTTATGAGAATATCCCGTGGAAACACGCCCCTACGGATCAGAGTAGAACAAAGAGAACTTGAAGAGATCGATAATTTCAAGTTTCTGGGAAGTATTTTGACGAGAGACGCTTACTGCGTCAAAGAGATCAGGTCAAGAATTGCCATAGCTAAAGAAGCATTCAACAAGAAAAGATCACTCTTAACTAGCAGGCTCAATATTGGACTTAAGAAGAAGTTGGTCAAGTGCTATACATGGAGCATTGGACTGTATAGTTCAGAGACTTGGACATTACGGAAGTTGGAGAGGAAATATTTGGAGAACTTCGAAATGTGGTGTTGGAGGAAGATGGAGAAGATAAAATGGACAGAGAGAGCAACAAACGAAGATGTTTTAAAACGGATAGAAGAAAAGAGGACACTTCTAGTCACCATCCTTCGTAGAAAGGCCAATTGGATTGGACACATCTTGCGAAGAAATTGTCTTCTTCACACCGCCCCAGATGGAAAGATGGAAGAGAAGCGAGGAATAGGAAGAAGAAGAACACAGCTGATCGATTATTTGAAAGATAGGAGAAAATATTGGGAGTGAAAAGAGGAAGCTGAAGATCGACAAAAGTGGAAGAAACATTTCCAGGCCAAAATCTAAAATTGAAAAAAAAAATCCTCATTAGTCCCAGGACCTGCCGAAAGGCAGATTACTTAATAATAATAATAATAATAATAATAATAATAATAATAATAATAATAATAATAATAATAATAATAATAATAATAATTATTATTATTATTATTATTATTATTATTATTATTATTATTATTGTAATATTTGGTAAAACATAGAGTGCTTTTTGTCCCTCACCTTCTATTATCAAAAATCCTGTTATACACGGACAAATAGGACAAATTACGGTAACTGTGCTGCGGAGATCAAAACAATGTTCTTCATAGGTTTTGCTGGTAAATGGATGATCCCTAGGCCATACAGGCAAAGGAAAGGGCACTGCAGAGCTATAGGCAAGCTAAGAAGTGCAGTTAACGACTCTCAGTGCGGCAGGCAAGCAACGATATTGTGGTTATGTACCCACAGAGCTCCAGGCAAGCTAAAAGATTTGGGTTTGGTTAAGCCCCTCAGAGATTCAAGCAAACTAAGAGAGGGGAATCTCAGATCTCCAAGCAGGCTAAAAGGTAGGAGTGACCAATCTGAACTGATGTCTTCTGCCTGCCGAGCCGAGAGGAATGGGTTTACATTTGAGGGGGAGAATATTTAACACTTAATGCTATTTTATCCAAGAGCTTTCTTTTTTAAAAAAGTGTATTTCAGTTTAGTTACAAGGATTTATGAATCAGTCACAATAGCAGTACGCGTACAGGTTGAGATGCTCGAAACAAGTCTCGGCGCCGAAAGCTACATTAGTTCGTGATATATTGTGTTAAAGTGATAAGAGTTTGTGACCTATATTTGGGAGTATGCTGTCTATTCCCGAAAGAGTAAAGGGAGTTAAAAAAGGATTCGGAGAATAAAAGTGCCTCCTTTTTTCTTTTTTTTACGTACTTAGTGTTTGTCTATTTCATTTACAGGTGTTTATCTTCTTTGTCTCTGTGTTCTTGAGTTTGAGTTGTTTTCGTTCTTCTTTGTGTTGGTTAATTTGGTTTATTTATTTATGTTCTTGTTTTGTCTGTGCGTTAATTGAGAAGGTCTATTGGTTTGAGCTGTTTATCAGGACTGAGATATTTCTTTTCGGGTTTGGGCTGGTGTTTTTAGTATCGTTTATTGAAGAATTTAATTTTTGTGTGAAGATGAACTTATCTGTGATTTTATTAACATACTTTTGTTGAGTTTCTTTATTTCTTCTGATAATGAAGTTAGTCCTTTTTCATTATATAGTGTCCTGGGTTTAGCTGTGTAATTACTCACCATTAGGTGAAGCCAATATATTTACATGCGTTCTATTTTCGTGTTTTTTTCTTTCAAAGATGGGATGTACAAATAGGAGAACGGTCTTATTATTGTTTTGTATTCATGAAGTTTGTTTTTCGTGTTAAGTGCCTCTACTACATAACGTTTAATTGCTAGATCTTTTGTATCTTTTTCGTTTCTTTATGTGTTTTCGGAACTGTAGGCGGTTATCTATTTGTATCCTAGGTATACAGCAGTCTTTTAAAGTTGTATGTATATATTGTGTAGAGTGATCTCTTTTTGAAGGTCTTCCTATATTGCTGAGAGAAAATAGTATTATTTGTGATTCTTTGAGGGGGTGGATTTCTCAGCCGCCATTTTGTACTCTATTTTGCAAAAGCCATGATTTGTTTGTTCATTCGTATTTGGAGATGGGTTGTTCAATATGTCGTGAATAGGCGTATAAGCCTAAATGGGATTTGCTATCTGCTTTCAGTAGTGTATCGTTGAGGTATGATGGTACAGTAATGGCGCTATTGTTCTACCCTGAGGTACCCCGTTTGAAATGTGATGACCTCGGATGTTTGGTCTTGAATTTTGATCTAACATGGGAAGGGCGCGATGTCACTCAGAGATAATTCCACCAAATTTGGTGTAGGAGTAGGTAATGGGAATAAAAAAGAACGTGTAGAAACATTCGTTTCACAGGCCTTCGGCATCAGAAATCATGGCCCCTACAGCTCAGGACAAATATGGCCTGTCAATCAGATATTGATGCGACGGAGCCTCTGCTCGCTGCTGCAACCAATGCTCAATAAGTTAAATAAAGTAGAATGAAAACAGAAAAGATGAACTGAACATAAAATGCGCCAATGTCCGCTCTCAGTTCCACCAGGTGAATGCCTTGATATTAAATCATTAACTGCCCTCGTCATTATCCACCTTATCTCTATAAAGAGGAATTGAAATAATATTTTATAAAAGCAGTCTCATTTGTTTCAGACTGAAGGTGTGTTTTTTTAAGCATATTCTGGTATTCTTTTTTGAATACATTTACTGGTATTATGTGTCTCTGTTATATTTTTTAATGCTTCTGTTAACAACTGCTTCATTATGTCAAAAAAAGTATATAACTCACTGTGTGGTATATTAAGATTAATTACGTTATGTTATAGTGATGTTGAGACCAATTTGGAAGCTAACTTGACGAGCATGAAATGTGTGTAGACAGTAAAGACGTTCTGTCTCATGTGTGCTAGGCAACAAATATTAAACGCTCATGTTTATTTTGTATTCACACTATTAAAGTGCAGTGTTTGTAAAACATGCGTGAGTTATACTTTGAGTCTTCGATGCAGTTGCTACGAGGCTGTTTCTGTTTAATATGTTTTAGTGCTTTCTAGTGGTGGGTAGACCAAATTCAAATATTTCCTTTTTCCTTTGCGTTAACATAGCTGTGTTATTGAACAGTCTTGTATGTATTCAAACGGTTATTTTTGTTATAGCCGTCCACAGTCGCTCCCATTTTAAACATCACTAATCCCGAAATATATACATTCAATTTCGCCTCACAAACACACAATACTTTAATTTTGATGGGCGCCACGTCGTAGATATCAAACATCCGTACAATTGAAACAGTTAATATTGGTGGGTTCAAACATTTAATACTTGGTATTGACAGCACCTTACACTGTGAAGAAATACAGCAACTTCATTTCGACCCATTCCCTGGAAAACTTCTGGCGACGCCCAAGATTAATTTCTGTATATATTTTCATTTTATTAAGGTAACTAGTGATGCATACCCAATTGGTAACTACAAGGGCAGGGCAGTTTATATATTTAGTATCATAGCATTCTCCTGTTGGGGCTGAGGGCGGATATTGGTGCATTTTCTGTTCATCTCATCTTTCCTGTGATCATTCTACTTTATATAACTTCTTCTGCATTGGTCGCAACAAGAAGTAAAGGCTCCGTCCCATCAATATCTGAGTGACAGGCCATTCTTCTACAGAAATGTAGGACACATTATTTCTGAATCCGAACGCCTGCGAAACCAATGCTTCTACACGTTCTTTTATACTCCCATTACCCACTCCTACACCAAGTTTGGTGCAATTATCTCTGAATGACATCGCGCCCTTCCCTCGTAAGTACATGTATTATGTAAAAAGTCGTAGATCCATGAGATGACTGTCATTGTAATATTGAGCTTAATTAGTTTAATCACGGGTCTAGCTTCCCAGACGCTACTAAAGATCTAACGATGAATTGGCAAGATTCTTGACTACGTACTAAGATACACAAATGGTAGTTGATATAATGAACTCAAGAATCGCAATGGAATAGCAGTTAACGAGTTGTCTAGGGAGAGTTGTGCATACTTTTATCCAGCGGTAATCAAAATGTTGATGGTGACAGCTATGAATTGATCTTTTAACAGATTTGAGAACTAAAGCTAATCATATTAGGGAGGAAATCTTTTAGAAGGTAATCAAATGAAAAAGTACAAAGAAACGATTTATTGAAGAGAAACTTTGCAAATACATTCCAGTATAATACTGTGAAAGCTTAAAGTAAATTAGCAATTAAATTTGAAGCAGAAACGCCCCAGCAATCAAGTAATTTTGTTGGCCTACATCATTCTTTTGTATGTAGAAATGTGTCACATTCAAAGGGAGATGAGATAACTATACTTGCCCTTACTTTAGTAAGATAAATCCATATCTTAAGAAACCCGAGCTGTGTGACAAGAAAAAAACTTGTAAGTTTTAGTACTTATTGCATTGGTAATGTGGTAATCACAATCGGAGTGACCCCTTCAGCTTCCACACACTTCTCATTCCACTGTTGGTAATACTACTGGAAGTCATTTTCGGTGAATTTACATAGAAGATATGTTGTTTTCAATTTGATTTCTTCAACTTAGGTGAAACACGTTCCCACAAGGCCGAACTTCAGAATTAGAAAAAGCCCACGTGATGCCAGATCCGACAAGTAGGGAGGTGTTCCATAAGAGGAATATTTTCTCGCCAAAAATTGCCTTACAGACAGAGCCTTATTGGCTAGTTTGCTGTCCTGATGCAGAATACAACCATATTTCCGGAGTTCACTCTTTCGCCTCACTTTTTTCGCGAAACTTGATAAAATCTTATTTAGTGTAGTAATGCTAATTGACTGTCCTCCCAGTACGAACACAACATTGCATTTGTGTGAATGTATTGGTCTAAAAAGGGAATCGGCGAGTCATACTTGACCACATTTCAGTAACTAAGATAAATCCATATCTTAAAAGAACCAAAAATCTATCACTATAGAAAGAAAAAAAGCTAGAATTGTATTGTATTATGTGTTATTCTAATCATCTAAGTTAATTCAGTTAGAATTCTTATAATTTTATCTATCGTTTCGCAAAATGTTTAGTTAATTTAAGAAAATCTGAAAACGTTTAGCTAATTAGACGCTTTGTAAAATATTTTCGAAAAAGACATGCTTAAACTTTTAAAATGATCAAAGAGTTAATAAAGAGGACGGTTATCCTTTTGCCTACTTCTTACACTCATGGGACATTTAACAACTTATAAATGTGCACAGTCCCCATATAATTTTCATGCAAGTGACTTGTCGTTCATTTCAAATTTCGTAAACTATTCACAATGTATTTGGTGGGGGAAAATGTTTTAGAACATTTGTGAAAATAATCAGAAAAGAAGCAAAGCTATAAGAATAATTTTAATTGTAAACGTTGTAAGAAGTCATAATGTAAATTGTAAATGTTTTAAAAATCTAAGTGAAAATCTGTTATATGTGACTCCTGTGGTAAAGGATAGAAATGTGTCTCATAGTGGCTCTCTTGTACTGTTCCTGAAATGTTGCTCTTAGATACAAACAAACAAAACACAAACAATACGTAGCTGGATAATGGTAGACGTAAACGAGCATGTTGGGCCGACGAGTCGTGTTTTTGTATTTTCTTTCGCTTCGCATGGTCTTCTGAGTCGAAAAGCAAGCAAAACTCTCACCGTAATTCAACAGCAGTTTCTCCGAGGCACACACACACACACACTTGATTCTGGAAAGGAGACACAGTCGCAGCTGTAATCCTAGCCAAAAAGTTTTGTCCAATGCTTTGAGGTTCAACAAGCGAACATTCGACTAAACATTACATACGAACAGAAGAAAATAAATAAAACCGTAAATACAGTTTTGAAACAACGATTTTACAGAATACATTAACAAGAAGTTTAGGAATGATCCAAAAAATGGATCAAAAGATTGCGATCTTGGCCAAGAATTAGTTTTTGGATCAGTGGCAACAAAAGTTTGGAACGGCTCCTAATTCGAGTTTTCGTATTTTTTACGAAATACGCACATCATACTGAGTTAACTGATAGTTTCGGTTTGCTACTCTATATGTAGTTCTTCACATATAAGGCGTACAAGAAAATGTTTGATTCAATGAAATATATTGAATTTCTTGGATGAGGAGCCACAAAATTTTCGAATGGCCTCTAAATCAAGTTTTCGTATTTTTTACGGAATAAGCACATCATACTGAGTAAATTGTTAGTTTTGGTTTGGCTACGCTATATATAGTTCTCGATATATAAGGCCTACAAGAAAATTTTTGCGTGAAATATATTGGATCTTTTGATCCAAAAAGTGGAAAATATTTGGCATGATACAATTATCAAAAAGGAACTAAGAGTCAAAGTATTCAATGTGTTTTGATATCTATAAAAACTTAGCCCTCAAGAGAACTCAATGCTTAAATTGGTAGTTCCATTGCTTCATTTTGCCCAATCGAATAGAAATATTCTCTCCTTTTTAAATCATTTTATAAAAATACTGTTTACTAAATTTTAAAAACTTGAGTCCTGCAATAATGAAACCACTATACTTCTCCAGAAGTTCAAGATATTGGATAGGAAAATAAAAGAAGCCATAGTAATTTTGAAAGAAAACAGTAATTTCAACAGAGAAGTTACCGATCAACTCAGTGAGACCTGGATTCTCCTAATTAAAAAGTATCAACTAGCAATTAGCCACAGCCAGTCATTAGGCCAACAACTGATTGGACAACACACCAACCAATCAGAAAACACTAGCCACCGACCATTCACAACCCACCTTCAGGCCAACAACTAATTGGACATTCCATCTGCCAATCTGAGCCCACCTTACCAACTCTTAATAGTATTTATATTCACAATTACTCTGCCTGGTCTCTTCATGCTGACCCTGAAGATGAGAAAAAATGCCTGTTCCCGAAATGTTGGACAACGAACTCTTTATCTGGTTGATATCCCAAGAATATATATTCACATCATGTCACCAAAAAGTTCAGCTTGTATTTTATTCCACAATAAGTTATTTTTCCCTAAAATTTCTTCACCTGAAAATGCTACATGATTTTATACTACGAGCTTACATATTTTATTTTCTACTAGCTGAAATATCCGCTTTTCACATGAGAAGAATAATGTTTATGAAAAGTCTTTTGGAAATAAAGAAATACGTGAAATGTATAACGGGAAACCATATCTTTGACATTATCTGTATCGCTTCTTGAGCCACCTGACGTATCCATTTTTCGTATGGCAAGAATAAGGTTAATGTTAAAGAATTGAAAGATTTGAAATGTATGCAATCTAAATAATATTAAACTGTTGGGTTACCTTCCTAAAAGGTAGTGAGGTTCAACTGTACATTTTTTGTATATTCGTATAATTGTCTCTCAATTCGAAAATCGAAAAAAGGCTTCGTACGTGATTAGATCTGGTAAACATTATTTTGTGTACAAAGTTTTGTGGCATTGTGTGACTCCTTTTCTATGCGAAAACCTGATGACAGACACACACACATATTAGGGCGGAGCGAAAAATCACTTTATATATATATATATATATATATATATATATATATATATATATATATATATATATATATATATATATATATATATATCGAAAACACAATAGTGCGGAAAAGTTTCAATTGATGTAAAATGCTGTAAAAATTTCGTCGCTGACATCGAATATCTTCGGGTGGCGAATCGCCAAAAAAGATTTTGTGTCTTTATATGGTATGCAAACCCGCCGTACACATCACTCTTTTGCGTTTCTACGGTAAATGAACAAAAGTATAACCTACATTTCTTAAGTAAAGTAATATATAAAATTTAAGAAATGTTTTCTGCATGATAGGCACATTTTAGATCACACACTAGTCAATTTGATCAAAATAACAATCTACTTAATACAAAATACATATTTTTTCTGCACCTCTCTCCTTATTTCAGTGAAACGACCCAGGACCCACGACGAGGACGTGGGTGCCGGTCAGATCCCTCCCTTGCCCACCCTACCATCCATACACATATGTTCAAAATTAGATCTTTGGTTATTTGGAGAGCATAGTTTGCCTTTGTTTCTACTTTTGTGTTTACAAATCGGTATTTTTAGTTTAAGTCTGATAAAACCATCTCTGCCACAAACTGCTGCTGATGCTTCTGTTACAAGTTTCACGCAGGTTCGATACCCATAATGCGGCAGGAATATTTTAAAGCCCTTTTTCGATATCTGGGTAGTATTCTTAGTAATGACATGAAGTGCGAATGTGAAATAAAAGCAAGGATAGGAATGGCGAAAGAAGCCTTTAGGAGGAAGAAAAGTCTGTTTTGTGGGACCTTGAATATAGAGTTGAGAAAAAGACTCATAAAATGCTTCGTGCGAAGTGTTGTACTATATGGGGTGGAAACGTGGACATTACGTAAAAGTGATGAAAAACGACTGGAAGCATTCGAAATGTGGGTGTGGAGAAGGATGGAAAGAATTAGTTGGGAAAGAATTAGTCGGAAAACGAATGAGCGGGTGTTAGAAATGGTGGGGGAGAAAAGAACACTTTCAGCTATTGTTAAGAGGAGGAAGAGAAACTGGTTGGGACATTGCCTAAGAAGAAACTGTATCATGAGGGACATCATAGAGGGTATGGTGGCGGGAAAGAGAGGCAGAGGGCGAAGGAGACTACAATTAATGGATGATATAAAAACAGAAAGATCATACGTGACGACGAAGAGATTAGCGGAGGGCTGTGGAGCACGGAAGCTTCTCAGCTGCTGCAAGTGACCTGCCAGTAAGGGAAGAATACCTATGATGATGATTTTATGACTGGATGTTCACGGTTATTATTGTAGATTTCAAGTTCTTTGTTGGAAAATAAGACAACGCTGGAGGATGCCTCACTTCAACCGATTCCCTCCCAATTAATAATGTCTGTGTAATCGTTTGCATTGAAATTGAGCTTTGATAGCATATTTTTTTTTACAATGTCTACTTTAGCTGGTCTTCCTCGTTTCGTCTTCCTACTGATACTACTGTCCTACTGATCTGCTATTTTCATTCCTAGTTTTTCCCATTACGTTGACTATCTTTCTCCATGCCTCTTTTCTGACGTGAAGTCTTTCATCGTCAACCATAGAAAGCAATATATTCTCCGGATGTGCGAAATAACAGTTATTTTGGATTATGTAGTTCTTGAACCAATTGTCGCTCCTTTTGTGGTATGTACCTTGAAGAAGTACTCATTAACCACACGTGTTTATCTCCATTTTTACAAGTAGTCTATCTTTTTACTGAAAACCAGCGACCTCCACTCTCTTTCCTGCATAGAGTTTGATCTTTAAGACCATCAAAATACAAACCTCTAAGATACTTTCCTTTGGCCATTAGCACTTCCTTTTGTCCTACAGTTTCTCTTTCTCGCCGGATTTTTGAGCAGTCTATCATCTAGCCAGCATTTTTTGGATCAATTATTCCAAAATATTGCAATGTAGCTGTTGCTATCAAAGCAGTTGTACGACCAGATGTTCGAAATCGGTCTACCAGCATACCGAGAGGTCTAAGGACTTGTCGTTGCTGCTTGCTTCTTTTTTCTCTAATATTCTGTTGTTTTGCAAAGTAATCATCAATATCTGACTCATCGCCATCAAAAGATGATGTCTGGATTTCATTAGAAGTACTCGTTTGTGATGTGTAAGAAGACTGTTGGCGGGTGGTCTCTCGTGATTTACTTTTAGCGCGTGCGATTTGTTTTAAAATCTCCTCGTAGTCAACTCCCTCTATTCTGGCTGGCTACTGGTGTTGTTCTCTGTTCTTGCAGAAATGTCCACTCCTTCCTAGGTGCTTTCTTTCTTAATTCACATGAGCACATGGAAAGTTTATGTCATTTACAGGAACATATATCAAAAGACTTCGGGTAATCTTGTTTAAATATATCCATTTTTTCTATAAACTAGCAGAAGCTTTCGTTTTCTTCGAAGATTTAACGAACTTCTTATATACTTTCCGTGCAAAGCAAGTATAAACTGAACTACACGTTCTAACGACAAAGTGGGGATGGAAGCTTTGCCCTAAACAGATTTCAGACATTGAGCAACGTCTCTCGCCAACTTCTTTACAGGTCGATCATACTCTTTCTTACACTTTTCCAGCTCTACCAATTGAAAATAATGCTTCATTAAATCTGATTTTGTGGGCAACTGCACACCTAAAAGTTCAGCTGAATGTCCCAACACAGAGTAAGTCGTTCTTAATTTTGTTCTTATCTTCGGCATAGTTAGAGTTTCAATATTGATATAATATACAGATCTCATACACATTACATAAAGTTTAATTTACAGTACAAAAACAAACTGTTTATACACGTACCAACTACGCACAACGAAGTAAACACTGAAACGCAATGTTAACATCGCAAAATTATCTTGAAAATATCGTCTTCCACACTCAAACAAAATTATCGAATACTAACGTTGTTTCTTTCTAATACTGTTACTGTCAATTGGTCTAGTCCAAATTGAATTCTTATGCAGGGGAGGAAGTTAAACACTGTAAAGCAGTACGAGAATTTTTAAAAGAAAAAAGTGTGTTGAAGGAAAAATTATAATGAACAATGAACACATTTATCGGCATATTAATTTAATGCCGGAACCTTATATGAAAGCACAGGTACAGTATATGATATACAATACCTTGTTTTGCTAAAATGGGCTATTTTATGGTTTCAAATCTGCCTAAATCATCTAGAAATTATATCTTCAATTCTATAGACTGCTTACGTTAAGAAATATAGGTAATAATTTGTTCATTTATTGTAGAAACACAAAAAAATTAATGTGTATGGCGGGTTTGCATATCCTATAAAGACATAAAATCTTTTCTGGCGATTCGCCACCGGAAGATATTTGATTTCAGAAACGAAATTTTTACAGTATTTTATCAATATCAATTGACAACTTATCCGCACTATTGCGTCTTTGATGTATAAAAAAGGTATTTTTCGCTCCGCTCTAATACACATTCACATAACTATCACACACATTATTTTATATATTCGCATAGAAGATTATTTTATATCATTGCATAGAAGAACATTTTATATATTAGCACAGAAAAACATTATTTTATATCGTAGCATAGAACAACATAATTTTATATCGCAGCATAGAACATTATTTTATATATTAGCATAAAAGAACATTATTTTAATATCGTAGCATAAAACAAAAAAATGAAATCTAACTTTTACGTCCCACGATTATGCCGGTTAGGCTAAAGGAGACGGTGATGATGAGCTATGGATGAAATGGTGGAATGAAGAAAGTGGGGGGAAACGGGAGAATCTCGAGAAAACCCATGAGCACGGTGTTCGTCCACCACAAAGTCCTCACGGCGCGAGCTGGGATCGAAGCAGGGACTCCAAGCACCGGAGGTGAACGCTCTACTACTGAGCAACCAAGTCCCCACTAGCATAAAATAACACTCTATAAGATTTACAATAGTTCATGGATCGTAACCGTGGGTTCAGTTTGCACGACCATTGTCACGAGAGATATGTATGGTCATGAGATAAAATTACTTCAAAATTAGAATATTAATATTTATTTGTATCACAAATTTGAAGTCACTATTCTCGTGACCCTATGGATGGATTTGTGTTTGAAAATAGTTTCAATGGATTTCAACGCTCTCAAATTAATACTAAAAACAGAATTAGAAATTAATTCAAGAGTGAATACTTTTCAGCTGTGGAATGAGCGGAAGTTCTTTTGCAATTTTTTCATAATAACTTTCCCAGAAGTAAATTAAAAAGTTCCCTTGTTTTTTGGAAGTCCGATTATATACTTTTAGGATTCACTTGTCAGGGAACGAAGAAAAGTATGTAAAGCAAAACTTATTATTATTTTGTTTAAAGTGTACAATATAGCATAACTCTGATTTTGTTTCCCTCAAAAAAAGGAAAATGAAGAATGAAGAAAAAAGGAACGAAGGAACGAAGGTTTTAAAATATTTTCTGAATAAATTTTAATCTTTGCCAGTATGACTGAAGTATGTTTTGCTATCACATAATAAGTTTTGTTATTTCTTTTTCTTTCCTAACCTTATTTAAAAAATAAAGAGGATAACGTTTTAAGCAAAAGAAGTGCCATACTGGAAGGGGGCTTTAATTTGTAACCCAGAACCAGTATTTTTTATTTATAATCATAGTAATCTAATGAGCATTCTGTTTTAGCTAATGGGAATATTTCTTTTCGTACTTTTTTGATACTTGAAAACATGTATGAGTACGTTAAAATTTCTGCAAGTAGAAGAGGTATTATACACGTAAGTAGTAAGTTTTCATATTACGGAAGAATTCGCTCTTCATTGATTCTTTTCCAAAAGTAAATTTTTATTGTAAATTCATGCAACATTAGAACATAGCTAATAATTTGTTTTCTTGTTCCTCTGATTAACGTTTAATAACAGGAGTGTTCCATGTACAGTCAGCGACAAAAAGTTGTTTCCGTTTGGTAAAATTTATTTTGGGAATAAATGGCTGGAACATACAGCAAATCTTTTTAATTTACTGAAAGCTGTATTCAAATTGCCCTTCCGTTCTGAAGTTATTTACGAAAGCAATCTCATAAAACGCAAAGAACTTTTGTCGCTGACTGTACGTGTTTTGGTTCTAAATAGGAATACGTGAAGTACGTAAATATTTTGAGAAAATTTGACTACTACCAAACTCATAACTTCGTTGACCCATAATTCTGGAACTGAAGACCTGAACACCATGTATTTCACTGTAAAAACTATTAAAATACGCAACTGAAATCTTCTCTTAACGTTTATTGTTAATCTACATCTTGTATGTCTTATGTATCTCACAAATCAATATCATTCATGAACTCCCAATCTTTACATGTTTCATAATCTTAATTGTATTTCTTTCATTTATAATCTTCCACATAATCATAAATCACAAAATCAACTTATCTTTGAAACTATATCTTCATAATATCTTCTCTTATATTCTATATCTTCAAAATCTCTCTCCTAATTATCATCCATATTTGCACAGATTATATCTCAATACAACGCAACAGTTTATGTCTTATTGGTGAGCACTTTTTGCCCTTTTCATATCCTAACACTTCTCCCCCCTTTACAAATTCAGGACCTAACCAAAAGAAGCAAAATATTAAAATGATTATAATAAGCAAATCTAGAAATCAAAATCATATTCAATATCCTGATATTCCGCTGACTTTTTCGTTTTCTTTTGTTTGTACTCTTTGACCCTCAAGAAATCAATTTGCGCCTTCATAATATTTTGTTTCTCAATGAGTTGCGCAATACTTTTACCTTGCTCTTGCTGTTGATCGGTGAGCACTGTAGTGCTTGTCTCTGAAAAATCTCTGTTTTCCTTGAACTGCTGCAAGACTAATATCCTTTGTAGTATTCCCTCGTGTTTCACTTTTTCTTCTTCTATTGTCAACCCATTTAGCGACTATTTGTTTAAATTTCTTCCGTGAAGGTACTTCAAAAATTTCAACAACTTCCATGGAAGGGTAGCTAGCTTGGTTTGTTCCTCTGGACTTAGACGCACATACTTGGTTTGTCCCCTTTCTTTCTTCCTTGCACTTTCTCTTTTTCTTTTCTTCCTGTTTCATTGGGTTATTGGCATTCTTCTGTGACGCCTTGCCCTTTACCTGTAAATTTAAGTTATTCCGCTTCATGTGATTAGTGACAGTAGATGACTTTCCAAGCCACTTATGCTGTTGTAAGGAATGTAGTATATTTGTACTTTATAATCATTTTGTCTCACTTTACCTGCTTTATGTTTTGAATTTGTAATCAAAGGACAAACGTAAGTGAAATGTCCTTGTAAGTTACACTTGAAACAAGCTTTGTTTCTAGCCGGACACGTTGCGTCCCCGTGGCTTAATAACCAAGAGGAACAGCGATTTGAACTGATGTACCACCTTTTAGAACAATGATAACGTTCGTAAATTCTTGGTTACAGTGGCAGAACAATTTCTTTCAGATATGCAACATCCTTGATCAAGTATTGAATTAGCATATCTCTTTTAGCCAGTCGCGGTCGCTGAGATGAATGGTGATAATCCTATAGGCGCTGACTTCCAAATACAGCCCCAATCGGCCGTGGAAAAGAGTCTTTTTTTTTAATTCGAACCAGAGGGTGTCAGGGGACGTTTACCGGGATACGTAAAAGTAGTAGAAACTGATCGATATTTTTTCCTTTCGTTTTTCAGTTTGTTAACATAGATATTTTATCTGACCCATGCGAAGAATGGTTAATTCAGCTAGTATTTTGTAAAGTCTACTTTTTTCAACGAAAATAATCACGGAAAATTGTTTTCTATAACATTATGGATATACGAAAATTTTCAGGTTAGGCTGGAATTTATTTATTTATTTTTTGGTACTATCCTCTTGTTGTGTTGATTTCTATTCGAAGAAGTGGGCCTCTTAGAAAATTTCTAAGTTTCGTTATCGTAGGATATTACCAGAGTTGTATTTGTCAAGCTACATTGGTCCATTTAAACAAACATACTAAAACACCATTACTCTTCAGTACCGCGTGAGAAATTAGGCTAGTTGCTGCTTACAGGGTGATTTAACTGTTAAGTAACTACTTTGGAAAGATTAGAATGTGGGTTCTTAACCTGGGGGTCCCAAAAGAAGGTGAAAAAGAAAAAATGCATATATATAGTAGAGGAAAATAACGTTTTAAAAGATTCTTTTGAATTCCTTATTTTGATAAACATATCTTTATTTCCATATTTATTGCCTAATACAGCAAAGAATGTTAAACACAATGTTAAACAAATAAAGAATTCGTTTAAATAATAATTGAAATAAAAGAAGAATGAACCTAATGGAAAACTATATATCGAAACACAATTCAAAATGAAGTATAGTGTTAATTCAGAGCCTGGTGAGCTCCCTCTTGACTCGTATTTGGCCTTCGTAGACTCGTGTTTGTTTCCCACAGGGAGCAGTGTGGTTCGGATCGCACGTTGATCGGATCCAGATCCACGTCTCATTTGGCCTCAATGTTGACAGGGATGCTAAATGCCAGTTCAACCAACCTGAGCCTGGTTTGATGTGATTAGACTCCATAATCAACAAGTGACACCAATCGAAACGTTTATTACAAGGAAATTACTTGTGCTGCTCGGTGCGAAGAGAATGTGATCAATGGAGTGTCGAGATATATAAAATAGGTTAGAAAGCCAGAATTAATATTTAACTTTCTTTTATCACCGAGGCTAGCTTAACGTGAGATCCCAGCAACATGAGATTCCACTGGGAATTAAACCTAGGTCTTTCGTCCCCAAGTTCACGCGAAACAACGTATAGTCACGAAGATTCTCTCAGTATTTTCTATGTACTCTTTGATTGTGTCTATAATAGGTGATTCTGGTTGCTTCAAACATCAAAGTAACTTCTGTTTGTGTCTTTTTCTGGAAGTATTTAAAAAATTTAGTAAGAAAAGAAAATGAAAAGAAAAAACTCTATTGTGTCACTTTTCGAGTCTGAGTTTTCTGTGATATAGAATACAAGTAGACAAATTCGACCCCTCATTTGATTTAAAAATGAAAACCTCTTCAACCTTAGTTAATATTTTCTTCTACAGATAGAATTGCTCTCTTTCTGTAAATAGCTGTTAACTTTATTTTGTTTAACGTCTGTACATAGTATACCTAGTATATACAGGGTGTTTCGAAACAACACCAACAACGTTTGGGAGGTGATTCCTAACACCAAGATAAGACAAAAATTATAGACCAACATGGGTGCACAAATGCTTCCTTTCGAAGTTATAGGCTGTCGAAAACATGAAGAAATGAACTTCAAAGATCCATAGCTCTAATACTATAGGACCTACCGTAGTCGGGTCAAGACTTCACTTACGTACTAATATGTGCGCTATCCAGAAACGCAAGTTTCAGTATCCTTCGGTACTCACGCAACAACTTTTATAGAGGGAGTTTGGCTACGGGCGTATAATTTGAAGTACTCACCAACTGCTTCCATAAAAATTGTTTCGAAAGTACGGCAGGATTCTGAAACATGGATATTTGAATAGGGCACATACTAGTTCCTGAATAAAGTCTTGACCCCGATTACGGTAAGTTCCATAGTATTGGAGGTATGGACCTTTAAAGTTTTTTTTGTTTTTGTTTTTGTTTTCTGTACCTATAACTTCGAAAGGAAGCATTTGTGCGCCTAGATTGGTCTATACCAGAATAGGAGCCGCGAAGATAAGCGGAAGAGATAAATATAATTAGAATTTAATACCGGAAAACATTTTTAAATATTATTTCTTTCCAATAGGCATATTTTCATTTTTATACATACTGTTCAAGAGCAATAAAAATAAGTCTACTAAACATTTTCAACAGGTGCAGAGTTGTTTAAATATCCATTTAAATGAGAGAGGTATGATATGAAACTAATGAGAACTGCACATTGAAATACCAGAAAAAATACAAATGCAACAAAACCTATATATTGAAATACAATCAAAATAGAAAGTTAATGAGATACCTGAGCATGGTGTGATTTCACTAACAGCAACGCGCGGTTCAATCTTCGTGTCGCACATTATCGAGTCATTCATTTTCAACTGATAAGCGATTTCTTGTGTTTGTTTTAACGCTTACCATGAAAGAAGAACCACTCCGGCCAATGGTATTCATTACGAAACAGTATGACAAATCAGATTTGATATTTGTAATGTAAATGAGCTGGCCAAATTTGTTTTCAATTCATTCGCTTTTAGGTAAGTTACTGTATCCATTATATACAAGAAATTGATTCTACTATTATAGAAATAGATGGATATCATGAGATGTCCGCAATAAGTGTACTAAAAATTCCACACAAGCTTATTACAAACCAGAAATTATAACAGGGTCGCTGGCAAAAAGATGTGATAAAATGGGGGTCGTGATAGGAATTAGATTGAGAACCACTGCTCTATACTTTATCATGGTGTCAGGAATCACCTCCCAAATGTTGTCGGTGTTCTTTTGAAACACCCTATATATATATATATATATATATATATATATATATATATATATATATATATATATATACTTATTTAACTCTTTACACATAATGATCACAATTATTTGTTTAAAATACACCATTTGTAGCAAGTAAAATAATATGCGTCATTTAGAAACCTTAAATACTGAAAGCTTGACAACGTTCTCAGATACATTACATGTAGCAACTTGTTGTCTTCAACTTAGTTGTCTGCTCTCTGACAACCATAAGCAGCTTAAATCTCTATGGTAGACTAAGGAGATTGCCTACTGAGTACATATCGTATCGATGTGACATGTTAAGTCTAATAAAATCTCTCCAAAGTTGTAAGTTCGTTTGTTCCTCGGATTTGTCTCCACTGAAACCAGTTGTCACAAATACTTTATTATGTTAATTTCTTGCCCCCCCTTGAACGGAAACGAAATCAACTGTTTCCACTTTCAGCCGTTGAAACATTAATTACGTGAATACTTTTGTCTTTTTATCTCTCTCTCTCTCTGTCTCGTTGTCTCTCATGCTTTCTTAATTTCCTTCTTCTATAATTAAGTGACATCTTTGATTTTTCACTGAGATTCTTTTGTTAGAACTTGCACAGAACTAGAAAGACACTGGTTCAATAAACTACTTACGCACTTATTACAGAACTTTCAATATAATACCTTAATATACGAAATACACAATAGGCTATTCTCTTCTTCCAAATGCTTACTTACAGCAGGAATTTGCATTTTTCAACCGTAGAAAACTTTAAAAAGTTCTCATTAATCATGCAACTATACACTGTAGTTTGCAGGGCTCCGATCATATTTAAAATTAATACCATTGTAGAAATCCCACATTTAATTTTCCCTAGAGTGTTTTATAATACTATTACAGAAAATTTGCTAAAAATTGTATTAATAATATTTATTCAATCTTTCCAATTTTTATTTATGTCAATTAGTTAGTAATGCCTAATTTAACGTATGATACTAATGATCAATTTTGTTACCCATTGAAATATATATATATACATATATATATATATAACAATTATTATAAATTATGTGAATTTATATTATTTTAGTATTATCGTATTTTAAATGTTAGATTTCTTTAATTAGGCTAAATAATTTCAAAATTATTCAATCAATAAATCCGATGTTTATTAAAAGTGAATATTGTAGGTTATATTTATAGTCTTGTATATGTTTACATTCTCATATGTTTTAATGTAACGTTAACGTGAAAATAGATGTGTAAATCCCTGATTTGAGAAACGTCTGAGGTTAACATTAGTGCAAATGGACGCGAGTCATATCTAGTTTTTGTTACTGAAGACATTTAACAATTTTGAAAATTTTAGTGGAAATAAGGTATGTCAAACACCTGAATTGTAATTCATAAAGTTCAATCAGAAGTACTGAACTGAATCTGTGGAAGAAAATCTATTTATTAAATAATAGAATCTGGGAAAAGAATCTTTAAAAAATTCTTTTTTTTTTTTAAATTTTATCAGTGATTCAATGTGTTTAATCGGCTTGCTGATTTTTAAATCTTGAGCATTGCCGTAAACTGAACCCTTATTTTGGCTTAGAGAACTCTTTTAAATTATGTTAGAACTAAAAAATAACGTTTTGGCAGTTTTAACATTACAGTTTAAATTACTTTTACTAGCAAAAAAGAAGTTGACATTTTGAAAGCATGGCAAAGGCAACAAACATGATTTGTTTCTAGTTTTGTTTTGTTCCTCGTTCCACATTGTAAAATGACTGTATTTCCGAGCACTGCACAAAATGTTACTACGTATTTAAACTACTTCGTATTTATATTTTATTAGAATGAAAGATTCTATACATGAATAAAAATATAATTCTGATTTTTTAATTCAATTACTTCAAATTCATAGTAATTCCTTTAAACCGGTTTTGTTCTGTGAAATACTGCTTAATATGCATATATATAATCACATCAAACTCATAATATCAATGGAACAGTTACAGTTTAATGCATACTTTTATTTAAAACGATTCTTTGCTGGTGTTTACAAAATTAATTACTACAAATATTTAGAACGAATTACCTTCTTTCTATTTTAATTCTGGTACAGATGAATACTTAGTGATCCAGTACGATAAGGTATCATGTATTGATAAGGTTTTGGTTAAGGTACTTTTAGAAATGATTGATTCTGCTGATGATCACCAAAGACATGCATATTTCTCCAAAATGTGCTATTAAACACAAGAGTCGATGCGTTT
Source organism: Thermobia domestica (assembly GCF_964235325.1). NCBI lineage: Eukaryota > Metazoa > Arthropoda > Insecta > Zygentoma > Lepismatidae > Thermobia > Thermobia domestica. The sequence continues at coordinate 233,079,505 of NC_137454.1, read as the reverse complement.
CTGGAGTACTTTTATAATAAGTTAATCTCATTGTTGGAGGATTTTTGTCTTCTTGTTTCAAAAATAAGTGTAATCGGGAATGTTTCAGCCAGAGTTTTGAATTTTCCAACAACAAAAATAGAAATCGACTAGGTGCATGCTCATCGTCTTTTTCGATATTCGCGTCATTGTACACTGAGAAAAAATGTAGGTGGCGTACTTAAAAAGATAAGTTACATGCGTAATTCCTGTAGTTTTTCGACTTAACGTACATCAGACGTATAACTGAAAACGCATGTTTTATAATACTTTCTGTATAAGTGTTCCATCTATGCGTACTTTTCGTATGAAACAATGTAGGCGGGCAGGATCTCATATACAAATGGACGTAAATAACGGGATATACAGGAAACTGTTAGATGTCAGACATCCTGCAACGGCAGGATGTCGCATCTAAGGACAGTCCCTATGTAGCATACGGATAACGTATGCTCCGTACTGATTTCTATAGCAAGCAAGAGGATACCGTAAATTTGTACAATATACCGCTGTCCGGAGAACGGATTTTTCTCTATGTACTCCCATGCGCAAAAAAAATTGCGCGTATACTGTAACTCAAGATTTTTCGCATTTATTCCATTTTCCTTACGTTTATGGGTAAAATTCAGTTATTAGTATGTGGAGATAATAGAAAGCAATCCATCTAAGGAGATATTTCCAAAAAATATAATAAAATAATAAAAATATAAGCAAAAAACAAAATTATGCTCGGTTTTGTGTATACTGGCAACGATGATTTCTAGGGATTTTTTCAGTAGCAGATCACAATTGCGGAGGGAATTCAGTAGGGGAATCGAGAAGTTGGATCAAGGAACAAGATAGTGGACTAAAATGTTGCATTTATTGGTTAAAACCTAGTGTGTAGATTGCCTGCCAAATATAAATTAGCTTCTGTAACTAAGATGTCGTACGAAAATATAGAATTAAACAGAAAAACTCTTATCTTAAGGTTCGAAGCGATACGCACCGTGGTTATGAAGATTATTTCTTTTAAAAAAAGAGCCAACACAACGTAGCCTCCGTGGTTAGGTGGGTAGAGTGGCGGAGTCGTAGTTATTTTATTATTTTGACACCACATCGAATCCCATCCCATTTCTTTTCTTTTTTTTTTTTTTACAAAACATTATAATTTCCATGTTAATAAGAACCGAAGCAATAGCTATAATAAGGACAACTTACTGATATTTTGCTGTAATGACGTATTTATCCAGGATTAGAAAACTATTGTTAATAGCTATTGTTTTCTATTCATGCTGTTGTATAGTTTCTCTCATCCTGTTTTCTTGGGGAAAAATCAATTTTGTCTCCAACGAACTGTGAAGGATATATACGGACAGAAAAAGACATCTTAGTACCAAACGTGATTTATCGTGATGAAGTGGACTAGTTTGCCATTATTTAAAAAAAAAAAATGGAGTTGGCTTTTCTTTAGGTTTTAGCTAAAAAAATATTATTTTCTTTATAAGACTATACTTTATGAGGCAAGGTGTGTGATCATACCCACAAATTTAGCTAGGGAGTGAAAGATAATTGTTTATACAAACATTTTACAGGTTTAGTTGCGTGAAACACCAATACACCATAGTCTCGCTTATCCGATCATCCTTTGTTCCACATACCATATGATCCGATATATCATTGCAAATAGCACCAATCGGCAAGAAGATCTCCAAGTTGTGGTCTTAATCTATTTTTCATGCTGTGGAGTCTATCGCCTAGCGCGCCCGTCTACACCTTGACTCATACGTCTATCATTCAGTACAGACACGTATCCAGGTTTTCTATTCGGAGGGGGCCCAACACGAATCCTCGTAAGCACGTAATTCTAATGTTTTTAAATATCAATAATAATAATAATAATAATTATTATTATTATTATTAAAAATAATAATAATAATAATAATAATAATAATAATAATAATAATAATAATAATAATAATAATAATAATAATAATAATGCAACAGTTCTGTACCTCTCTTAAACTTTTTCCTACTTTTCATTTATAAACCGGTTTATTTTGGAAACTGCATTATAGCACAAACAAAATGAAACATATTTTCGAGAGAAATTTAACTAAAGAAAACTGTCTGCTACGTATATCACATAACAAAAATAGCAAGAAGACATGGAGTGTATCGTTCTAATATATTAAAGTTAAAAACAGAACGGAAACGAAATGTTAATCCTATTTAAAACTGTTCTTTAATTCCACCTGGTCAGTGGCGTATTTACGATTTTGTTTCGGGAGGGGCTTTGCTAACTTTCGGGGGGGGGGGCTTTGCCTGGAAATGTGAAAATTCTGCAAGATATTTCATTTACTTTACTATACTAAGTAAGATTTCGTGGGGGGCTTAAGCCCGAAAGCCACCCCCTAAATACGCCACTGCACCTGGCATAATGGCATTAGAATTATAACAAGACAACAGCACATTGCCCAAAGTTTGGACACTGACTACTAGTAAACTGATATAAAAGAACCTCAAAAGGGTAAAGGCAAGTTTATTAAAAAGTGCTTGAGTTTCGGAGAGAGACAGCTCTCAGGCCCTCACGCTGGATACGTCCCTGATTCAGTGCAGTGCAGTTATTTGTTATAAAACATTATTATTAGATGCGTAATATGTAAAATTATATCATAAGTTTTACTTTTAATAGGTCTTTTCTTAACACATCCATATTATCCAGCGTTCTGCCTGCCTGTTTATGTCGGATAAGCGAAACTCTACTCTATTTCCAAAGCTAGCATATACATGAACTAGAATTGTATCGTCCTAGAACAGACAATAGTCTGAAATGCTTATATTAAAAGGCTGGAATAAAAAAAGCATAAGTACTGTTTTGGAAGCGTGAGAACAAATTAAAAACAATTCAATATATTTCCTAGGTATCAGATTATCATCTTATTATGTCGATGTGTATTCTTTTTTAAACATATTTTTAAAAGTGATACCATTCGCAATATTCCTAAGGAAATCTAAAGAAAAACTTCTTGTGCCTCTTATGGCAAAGCGGCTTAAGTGCATGGTCCGAAACCGATTCCCACGTTAAGGTATAGATAAAGTTCCCGTACTTCAAAAATGCAAATCCGGGACGCTACTAAATTACGAGAATCTTTGAAATGCTTAAAACTGAAAGAAGTGTTGAATACTAATTTACTTTCCTCCATTAGATAGAGTTGTTCAAGTATTACGTTATCACATTTTTATTCATTTCACTAGATCTTCCAAGGACGCCAATTTCTCTGTAAATTGGGGGGGGGCATTCAAATGCAGAAGAGATATATATATGAAGATTTTAAGACAAATTACACTCAAATAATGCCAAATATTGTATATTCATAAATACAAAGGAGGCCTACATGAGCTTTGAGCGGGCCCGGCCCCCCAGGATCGGCGCCCTTGCCTTCTTCCTAGTTAAGCAAACGTAAGCAGATGATTTACTCCCTCCCCCTGGTAAGCAAAATTGTTTTTTTTTTTCCCTCAAGATCTGTTGTGTTTCGTGAAATAACAGCAGGAATTTCCTGATTACTTAACCATCTAAATGAATGTTTTCACTTAGAGCCATACCGTCGATTCGCGTTGCCTAGGACTAAAATAAATTAAGGGTCAATAATGAAGATGAGACTTCCATATCAAACATGAAGAGACATGTGGAGCTGAGATCTTTCTTTGTTCCAACTTTGATTTTTTCAAATCCATGATGGGAAATTATATAATGAGTACAATTTTCGAAATTAATAGTATACAATCGTAAAAATATCTTACAAAACGACGGTTTATTGCAAAATACTTTGACTCAAATAATAAATTACAAGTAATAAACTTGTTACTTTTCCTGAAGAGTCTAAGTCGTGAATGAGACGGAAGCTGTCGAGCGTAGTGCTTGGAACGATTGCCTCACTTGTTCTACCTTCCCGTGGCGCAGCCTTGATTCGACTTGATCCTAAACGGATTATTCAGAAGTCGAAGTCGGAAGATGTTTCCCATTTTTCCAAAACACTCTTGGTCGATTACAATCTGCCTCACTCGTGAGGGGACAATCCCATGCCGTAAGCGTCGGTGGACCACCGATAGGCAACTAGCGACATGTCCCCAAAAATTGGCGGTCCTGCAGCCAAAAATTGGTCCCACTTCCGTTTTGAAAATTATACCACCACCGGCAGAGAAGCGACGGAACGCCAACGAACCACAAAATTATTCCCCTAAAATACGTTAAATCGCCGATATGCGTAATTTCTTTGCATCAAGATGAGTCTAAAAACATTTTTAAAAAAATAAAGCGAAAGTGCCCTGAGCTGGGCGTGAACCATCAATCTTAAGGTTACTAATTGCGTGTTCTTCCGAATTCGTCACGGAGGCGATTATGAAGACACAGCTTGTAGAGTGATAAATCGTTGAAGTCTTTTTAATATTTCTAATCAGAGTGCTTCTTTAACCGTGTATATTTGAAGACAACTGTTCGGAATCAAATCAAATGCACTCGTCATGTAATTTTATAACAAAATGGCAAGCGTCTATTTACTTTTTTCATAGTTCTTTCATATTCACTTGCTAGTGATCGGCGACAGTTGCCAACCTCACGCACCCACCTCAAGATTTTTCACTTCATGATGTAAAGGCAGGAGTTACTCTTGACCCCCGGAGCTCAAATATTGTCCTTATAATAACAATTCGTCAGGGAAAAATAATATATAATAATAACCGCATGCACATGACTGGCGATAGTTCATGTTGGTCCCTTTACGATTCTCCGTGACAAATCAAACGAGCGCGGACCAAAATGAAGTCCTCGTTCTTACGTTGTGGTAACTTCAATACCCCCGATTCTTCAATATCGACGATCGCCATTTACCGGCAAATGAGCCACTAGGAGTTGGCGACGTTTACGGCATGGGGAAGCTAATAAATAAACAAAAAAAAATAATAAATCTAAAGCCTTATAAAAAAGTTTTCTGAAAAGTTACATCTAGCAAAATCATTTTTTGGTATTCGAGAACTGTGAATTCACCTTTATTCATAATTTACTTCTATCGTAGTTTTGATATGAGAATGATATGTCTGAAACTAACACAGGTCATTAATACTTTTTTTTTTTTTTTTTTTTTTACTTTACTCAGATTTAGCAGTTTTACTTAACAGTCAGTCAATTTGGATCTGTGATATCAGAGTTTTAGAGATTTCCTTATTTTTTCATTTCTAAAAAAGTTTGCAAATAACACCATTAACGTATCTCTTTCGATATTTCCATATGTAATGGCTTGGTCACTCCCAGTATATTTCAAACAATAAAATATTTACGGTGTCTTACTCCATTAATCCGAACTACATTTTATATCCAACAACTCTGTGCATTTTCCCTTAAATCTGCAAACTTTCTACTAGGTTAAAACTCAGTATTTTCTATTTTCTTCCTTTCTTACTAAAACGAAAGTGTTCTTTAGACAACCTGGAATGATGACTCTATACTACATTATGTTGCATAGAGCATTTTATGTAGCATATCATTTGACAGTTGGACACTTTCTTTTTATATTGAAAGCAACAGGGATTAAGTTCTTCTACACTTATATGATAAGTAAACACATTCTTTTTAATTCGTGGAATTGTGCCAATGCACTAGGTTCAGAGAGTTTTTAATTTAAGATAATAATAATAATAATAATAATAATAATAATAATAATAATAATAATAATAATAATAATAATAATAATAATAATAATAATAATAATTATTATTATTATTATTATTATTATTATTATTATTATTATTATTATTATTATTATTATTATTATTTTATTGACTTAGGTTTTACTGAATATTAAGCAATATTTCACAAAAAGCTGGTATTTTTAAACAAATGTGTTCGATATCAAGTTTTCATAAAAGTAGTCACTCTCTCCTATTAATAATTTCAGAGGGGCCGCAGTGGCTCAGTGATAAAGCGTTCACCTTTGGTGCATGGGATCCTTGGTTCGACCCCAGCTCGCACCAAGTGAATTTTGTGGTGGAGAAACACCATGTGCATGGGTTTCCTCGGGGTTCTCCCGTTTTCTCCCACTTTTTCATTCCACCATTGCATTCATTTCTCATCATCACCGTGTCCTTTAGCCTAGCCGGTATAACCGTGGGTCGTAAAACTTAAAGATTTGATTTCAAATAATTTCAACCCAAACAGTTGCAGGAAGTATGCCATTTCGAATAAAACAAACTACTCTATAAAATTCTGAGTATTATTATTTTTTATATATACAATTCTAGCGGACCTTATTTCTAAATCGAAGGGTAAGAAGACTAAATTCACTCTCTTATTATTATAAATTCATTTCAATTGAAGCAGTTAAAATAGTTGGGAAAAATTAGAAAGCCATACCCTATATTCCAGTGTGCCACAACCGGATAACGTGGCACACTGGCGTGCCCAGCAAAATGAATAGTGTGACGCAAACTTCTACCTATTATTTACAAGAATATTTGTCGAGTTTATTTTATTAATTATTATGAACGATTCTTCCACGGATCAGCTCTCTGTATACAATTAAACAAACAAGTATCACATTGAGGGAATGAGTGTAATTATTTACTTTAATAGTAATAGAAATATATATATATATATATATATATATATATATATATATATATATATATATATATATATATATATATATATATATTGTATTTTCTACCGGGAATAACTGCATCCGGTCTAGAAAGCAGGGACTAACAACAAAGGAACCCGATGTGCTAAACACACACCACCTACGCACTTCAATACACCAATGAAGGTGCAGACTATTCATGAATTAAAGTCTCTCACCCAATGTATTCTCCTAACATGTCTCCCAGCGATTACAACATTTTTTGGTATCTCAATCATTTCCTAGTAGGATAGCTTTACCTAGAGACCACTGATTAACCTGGTATTGGATGTTTCACTTTCTTACCTTTGGAGTTGACAGTCATCGGTTGGACAATCTCACACGCAAATATCTAATATTAACAACGTTTCTTCTATAATTTCGTAATATTGTATTATTTCTTTGTATTATTTATTAGGTTGGTTAGGCTTGTTTCAACACTTTTCTCTTTGCACCTACTTATTACCTATACCTTAACGTTGGATAAAAATACACTAGCTCTCACCGGGAATCAAATCCAGAACCAATGGACTTCAACCATTTGGCAACAACAAGGCACATTTAAATAGAAGTTTCGATTTTGTTAGGAAAATTGTGATTAGGTGTAACATTTAAAATATATATTTAAAAATGGGTACGGATGAAACGCACTGAATTTTCTCGCTCGAATTTCTTAAACTGACTCGTGTTAGGCTGCAGCTATTACTGAAACATTTATTTGGGAAATGCGAATAAAATAATGTGTTTTTGGAAAACTTTGTTCGAAGCAACTTATGTCCAAAAGAAAAGTACCCATTGGTCATATTTCTGTTAGAAATAACTTATGCCATATATTAGAATTATTAAAGAAATAATTGTATGTGAACTATGAGCAAAAGCGTCTGAGTACTTTCTGAGAAATCGTCAAAAAAGTCATCCCCAAGAATAAAATATCCCTTGTGTATCTTTTCAGGACAAACGAGTTAGGCTATTTATGAAATACGAACAAAATTGCCAGAGTCATTCTCGACAAAATCGTAAAGTAAAAATTGCCCCGAAAAGTAATATACCACTTCTAGCTTTTTAGGATAATGGAATTATACCATATCGTTAGGTTATTTATGTGACATTCATTTATGAAATATGAACAAAATTGCGTCAGGCGTTAATGGGAAAATCGTCGGAGAAGAGTAAACTACCTCTTCTGAATGTTTACAGGACGAACGAGTTGTGTCATATTGTTAGGTTATTAATGATACAATTATTTATGAAATGTGATTGAGAAAATTGCTCGAAAAAACGCATCCCATACAGTAAATTACACCTTATGTATTTTTTTCAGAGCAATGATTCAAACTATATTTGTAAAAAAAAATAAGCAAAATCTTTACAGCTATTTTTGAAACAATTTAATTATTTTAAATTTTCATCCTTCAGTAAACTACTCTTATTTTTAGGTGTCGGAGAATATAGAATTCGAAACGATAAAGTGTTATAAAAACTTCATGTCTAGACTTAGGTCCAGATACGTCGAACAGTATGGCCTCTATTTGAATGCATGTAAAAGCGTGACGAACCAACAAACGAACAGATGGACAGACATCAAAATCACTTTTTCGATATGTGGGGGCGTGAAACTTGAATTCATTGAAATCTCGAATTCGATTTTTATCACTATTACTACAATTTCTTCTTTGGTCGCTTGAACGTGAAAAAGAATAGGATTACAACGACACGTAAGGTGATAATTTGTAATTCCCATAATTTAATGAGTTACGTTTAATGTGTTGCCATGCTAGAAAAAAAGCTTATGCCTGTTTGTTATATCATTTTAATATCAGTTTTTCACGCTACTATATAATGTAGAAATATGGTATGATTATCGTTCATATTCATTCTATATTTGGAAATATTCGTGTTCCGTATACATAGATCTGTATAATTTAGTTACGTTCAACGAAAGCATTCTTGCACTTGTGGATATGAAAAAAAAGAGAGAGAAAGTCAATACTCTAAAAAGGAAAAAACAAGCACACACACACACACACACACATAAACGATCATTTAACATCAGGTCGATGTAACAAGGGGTAAGACTGCACAGATTTTCAAGGTCGCGTATGTTCTTCCTGACACACAAACCCGAAGTGAGTTGTCTGCTGTTCAAGAACGGGAAGTAACATACAAGACTATAAACTGAAAACAATAACTGCTTCCAATAGTACACGTATTCTAATACTGAATAAATACGTCGATTAAAGGACACTACCAATAAATTATTTCCTTATTATATTGTTTCGGTTCTTATTAACATCAAAATTATACACTTCCTATAATGTTTTGTAAAAAAAAAAAAAAAAAGGATGGGATGGGATGGGATTCGATGTGGTGTCAATAAAATAACTACGACTCCGCCACTCTATCCACCTAACCACGGAGGCTACGTTGTGTTGGCTCTTTTTTTAAAAGAAAAAATCTTCATAACCATGGTGCGTATCGCTTCGAACCTTAAGATAAGAGTTTTTCTGTTTAATTCTATATTTTCGTACGACATCTTAGTTACAGAAGCTAATTTATATTTGGCAGGCAATCTTCACACTAGGTTTTAACCAATAAATGCAACATTTTAGTCCACTATCGAGTTCCTTGATCCAACTTCTCGATTCCCCTACTGAATTCCCTCCGCAATTGTGATCTGCTACTGAAAAAATCCCTAGAAATCATCGTTGCCAGTATACACAAAACCAAGCATAATTTTGTTTTTTGCTTATATTTTTATTATTTTATTATATTTTTTGGAAATATCTCCTTAGATGGATTGCTTTCTATTATCTCCACATACTAATAACTGAATTTTACCCATAAATGTAAGGAAAATGGAATAAATGCGAAAAATCTTGAGTTACAGTATACGCGCAATTTTTTTTTTTTTTTTTTTTTTTTTTTTTTTTTTTTTGCGCATGGGAGTACATCACAAATTCATTCCCAGAGGCCAGACCGTCAATATCAAATTATACTGCTAGATTTTAAGGCATCTGAGGAAGGACATTCGGCGAAAGCGATCGGATCTGTGGCACACAAAAGATTGGTTGCTCCACGACGAGAATGCATCGTGTCACCGTGCTCTCGTCACACGTGAATTTCTTCCCAGAAACAAATGATCACACTTCCACACCCACTCCACTCATCGGATTTGGCTTCTGCGAACTTCGCCATCTTTCTGAAGCTGAAGATCAGCTCTAAGTTCGCCATTTGGACACCATTGCAGGGATCCAGAGCGAATAAAAGAATGTGCTTGACACGCTTCGAAAAGAAAACTTTTAGGACAAATTCCACCAGGAGCAGAAACGCTGGGAGTGCTGTATTTCTGTATAAGGTTGCAATTTTGAAAATAATAGCGTGTAAAAGTAAATAAATGAAGTACTTTCTTGTGAACAGAATCAATCTCGAACTTTTTGATACTACCTAGTATATATATATATATAATATTGACGAAATCATTTTTTTGTCTAAAGGTTCTTTACCTTCCACACTGTAGAATTTACGTGCAACATATATATAAAGTGAAAGAGAAATATAAACTTTTGTTTTAATTGGGGGTGGTATGAGATAATTAATTGTGTAACAGGCTTGAATAGAAACGCATAGTTTTTTTTAAAAAAATTAAACAGTTTTGTATGGCAATAATGGTTACCTTAGATATGAAAAATCTTTAACATCTTCCACTGCTAAGTTAATTAGAAGCTATATGCATCATGTGTGTGCCAAGATCAACCTATTTTTCTTAAAATATATGTTCTGTACTCAAAAGTTAAAGTTTTGACAGAGAAAGATGCCTCTGCTATTTAAACGTGGCGAATTTAAGAGATGTAATAGAAGACACTAGATCTTACTGAAATTAAAATGTTAAGATGGTTGTAGGATATTATCCGGATGAGTACAATATAAAAAACGAAAGAAAAAGACGGTGTGAGTACCTATGCCAACTTTATTTTTAGCCCTATGATATATATGAGGAAATATTTTCGTGTTCCTTTTGAGATGACCTGGAAGTTTAATGATGTTATCTTACTGATTTCATCTTAGTCTAGTTAAATGTCTGTTGCTTTCCAAAATAAGTTTGCATTTTATATAAACTAGTTGTTCCGCCCAACCTTCGGCCCGCTGTACACTATAGATTAAAATTGATCTTAATTAAATACTCTAATTGCATTTAACATTTTATTCAGTTTGAACACCAACAACGCACAATTCTATACCATGTTCATGCACTCCTCAAGAACTTCATTATTCACAATAATCCTGCAGTTAGCGACATCTGTAAGCGTAAGGCAGGCAATAGGAATTAGCGCAATGCTTTAACTTGGAAGACAATTGACGCCTATTGTAAGGAATTTTCATTTGGTTCTTTGTTATACACCAACATTACACCTCTGGCGTGCATAGTTGTAAAACATGCTAGGATATGAAACGTTATTCACTGATCTGTGGTCGTATCAGCGGCGCAAATCTGTCTTCAGCATTGAAGGGAGGGGGCGGTAAGACCGTTCGCAAATCTTTTTTCGAGGGGGGAGGATGTCCAAAATATTTATGAAGTTGTAAAACAATGTTGTCGAGAATCAAAGGAGCAGAGTTGTCTTCAACGTTGGGAGGCGGCCAGATTTGAGGTTTATTCTGGGAAACATCAATTTCATCTCACGTTTCTTTGAGGCAATCGGACAAAAGTCATCAAATTTCTCCCCAGAAACGCATTTCAAATCGGATTATTGGGTTGGAGAGTCCCCCTCAGTCCGAGGATTGGAAGGAACATGTCCCCCTCATCTCCCCGGGATTTGCGCCAGTGGGTCGTATTATAAATACGATTTAATATTACTTAAATCAGTATAAAATATTAAAATTAGATATAAACAATTAATTTTGACAAAGAAAGAAGCATTAAACATATGTGAAGAACTAATCAGTAAAGCCAAATCATTAAAATTCCAATTCATTTTTAAGAAACTAAGAAAATTGTCCCCTCCCCCTATAAATCAATAGGCTAAAACAAAAGTTGGTGCAATTATTCTACATTGTTATGGGAAGAGATTTCGAAGTAACTACAGGGAGGGAGATTAAAGGAGTATAGTCACATCATGAGAGAAAATTAAAATCATGTAAGCGAAAGAGTAAGGGAAGGAGAGTTGGAAAGCTCAAGAGAATGAATAAGACCGAGAACAAAATAGTAAGGTAGTGTGAAAAGTATCTTCACATAAAAGAGATTAAAGAAAAATTGTGTGTGTGTGTGATGAAAATGAATCGTTAGAAATATCGACCCTGAGAATGAACGCGAAAATATCATGTAAGAAAGTTAAAATTTATGCCATTCAATTGCATGATATGATAATTTACAGAAAACTCCTTGTATTTATACAATAATAAAATATATTATTATTCCACACCGGTATTCTCTGTAAGCTAAAGATGGAGACTGATGATAAGTCTGAGTGAATGATCATGGAAGAATTGGAAGGATAAGAATTTGAGAGAAAACAGGACAACTCCAAGAAAATCCACAGATACCATGTTATATCTTACAAATTTATTTTATCTCGGATCGAGCAATGAACTCCTCATACTTGAGGTTCACAGTGTTTCCTTGTTGTTGTTTTTTAATTATAGTTTACTTTGTGACTTACGTTACTTGTGTTGCATGGATATCCTGGTTGTTAAACTTTGGTCTTTGATTCGGCTCTGCTCCTAACGGATGGGAATGTTACAACTTGTGCATTGAAAGGTGTTTCCATGTAACGTTATTAAAATTATTCAGGTACATTCATGTCCAAAATTATTGTCGCATGTCTATAAATATGTTGTTGTAGGAATATAAGTTGATAAAGAATTCGCCCGGTATTTCTTATAACGTTAGTATGTATACAATTAGTAAAGACATGTATGTGGCAAATTTTCATGTCAAAAGAACAGTAAATAAGAACAATAAAACGAAAATGAAACTTTCTTGCCCATTTAGCAAAATGTTGTTTTACTCATTCTAATTTTCGTATTTATAATTCTTTTCCTATGAAATTTACACCAAATATACATTTTCCGATTATACACATAGTATCAGTATTAAAATTACCCTGCAAAATCATTATCAAATTATATTCTTACAAGAAGACAGTTATAGATATGCGACAATCATTTTGGACATGGGTGCACACAGGTTGTTTCCTCAGAAATAGCCACATGATTAGATTTATATATATATATATATATTAATAATGAGATGCGGTAGTAATTACTTCCACACAATTTTTGCATACAGCGGTGTAATGTATATACTGTAAAGATCCGCCATTACACAGAAGGAGAAATATGAGTTATTCAAATGTGAAAGATGCAATATGATTCATGTCATCATATTGATATATTGCTTTGTAAGTACCAAGAACATTTGTTGATATCCAATTATGCTCATAATTTATTTTCTGCTTCATCATATAATATACAAACAGTACAGAGATACGGAAGGCATTAATAACTGTTTAAATGCTCTATAAGTTATATGGAAAATCATGGTTCCAGCTGCATATAATTATTCGAATATTTGTTAGTTCTGATGTTGATGTTCCGTTATTCAAATAATTAATATGTGCACTCATGTCCAAAATGATTGTCGCATGTCTATAACTGTCTTATTGTAAGAATATAATTTGATAATGATTTTGCAGGGTACTGCAGGATACTATGTGTATAATCAGGAAATGTACTGTATATTTGGGGTAAATTTCATGGGGAGAGAATTATGAATTCGAAAATTAGAATGAGTCAAACAAAATGTTGCTAAATGGACAAGAAAGTTTTATTTTCATTTTATTGTTTTTATTTACTGCTCGTTTGACATGAAATTTGCCATATACATGTCTTTGCCGATTATACACATACTAACATTATAAGTAATACCGGGCGAATTCATTATCAAATTATATTCCTACAACAACATATTTAAAGACATGCGACAATAATTTTGGACATGACTGTACAACATGATATCTTCCCTTATTTTTCTCTCGTGATCCGAATAATTATTCTACAAATACGATTTATCATCACCTAGAAGCATTTCAGGTTCGAAACTACGTAATTTTATTGATTCTAAAATGAGAATTTCTGATTCTTGTTATACTGTATTTTACTCTTTCGAGTAGATGCTATCAGATGGATCTACTATCAAAAGCAAAATTTCGTAGTACGTAATTCTAACTGCACGAGTAAATGACAAGAAATATGCCTTCTAATCCTCCTATCCTGATATTGGTTTTGTAACGCATACAAAAAAAAATCTACAGAAGAAAAGCCAAGAAAAAAATTAATATTTTTTCTCAGTAATCGAACTCTGAAAGTTAAGTGTAACAATCAGTGAGGAAGCCAGCTTTAATTTTTTGCGGTGTCAAGCAGAGGGAAAGAAAGTGTTTGGAGGGTAACTATTTTTTGTATACTAAAAAGAATACATTACTTGAACTACATTAAAATACATAACGAGGGGCCGGAGGGTTGGCTCCTCTTTTTGCCTCCTCTGGCGTTGTTACTGGTTACAATCCATCGGACATTGTAAGTAGTACATTTTAGTTATTTCTTTGCTTTGTAAGTAAACGAAATATACTGCGTTAAGTCTCCTCTACTAATACCATTAAAAGTAGATGTTGATTTCACACATTCTTAATAAAACATTATTTATTTATTTATTTCTTATTTAAAATGGCGGAGTTAAGGCATAACCTTTTCTTCCACTCAACCATTTACATTTGTCTTTTACAGTCGGATCTCATATTTTTCTTTTTTTCTTTTTTTTTTTTTTTTTTTTTTGTTTACGACGAGAATAAAAGTGATATACAGTTAGGCACGTTAAAGAGTTACCGACATACAGAACAATACATAAAATAAAACATGAAAAATGAAAATGAAACTTATTACATATAAAACAAACACTAAAACAAACAAGAGACAATGCTAAAGATATGTTAAACTATATAAGGAGAAACAAAGACACCAATCTTGATTATATATAACATGAAATACATTCCTATGATTCACTATCTATAGATAAAATGATGCACTACTTAAGTGATTGTGTATAATGTATACGTTCATACACATGTATCAGAAGGGAATAGGAAAGAAAATAGGAACAAATAGAAAGAGAAAAAAACGAACGACTGCATCATGGTAGCGCAAGGAATAGTTTCGTGTGTAACATTTTTTTTTTTTAACTTACTGAAGACCTTCATTAGAAAGATGTTCTTTAAGTTGACGTTTAAAAGTCAATACTGAACCAGAGTTTCTGATGCTTTCAGGGGTGTCATTCCAAACTTTGGTGGCAAATATTGTGAAAGATTTGGAAAAAAAAATTATATTTGTGCGTTTGTACGGCGAGTGTTGTATTTCCTTTAGAACGGGTATTTAGTAGGTGAGTATCGCCGAGGAATTTAAATTTAGAGGATAGATAATTAGGTTTCTTACAATTAAATATTTTATATAAAAGTGTTATAGAATGAATGCGGCGGCAGGTATTTAGATTGCACCATCCTAGTTGCTGATAACAATGGGAGATGTGGTCGAAGCGCTTTTTATTAAATATGAATCGAACGCAGGCATTCTGAATGCGCTGTAAACGTTTTGCCAGATCTTCGGTTAAATCAACATATGCTGCATCACAATAATCTAAATGAGAGATTACCAATGATTGAACCAGTTATGCTTTAATGGATTCCGGAAGAAGGTTTTTTAAACGCTGAAGAGAATGGAGGGAGCCGTAAGCTTTCTTGCATACTCTATATATATATTGTATTGTAATATCTTATATATATATATATATATATATATATATATATATATATATATCGCTATATCTTGCATATCGTTTCTATATGCATAACTCAGGAACCAAAAGCCTACTACATTATTTTACATGCTTGTATAACGATCAAGGCCTACGACCATGGCAAGTTTGATTCAGATCAGGTAATTTCTGCTAATGTTTTTCTTTCTTTTTTTTTTACTTTTGTATTCGAAACTGAGACCCAAAATCTGGCCCCGGAACTTGTGAATTAAAAGCCTGTACAATACAGTATCTCACACTCTTAATCGTACAACAGATCAAGGTCTCCCATTGTCATTGTGCCAAGTTTCATCTCAGTCAGAGGAGTTTCGTATGTGACTTACTGTTTTCAAAAAAAAAAATCTCAAAGTTTGATTCCCGTAAGTTTGTAATTAAAATCCTACACAACAACATGCTATCCACACGCTAATACTGTACATCAGTGGTTTGCAAACATTTTTGACTAAACGCGCACGACACCTCGATTCACTTGTTTGTAATTTTAGTGCTAATAATTGTGTAAGTCTATAATTATCTCTAAAGGAGTGAGTATGTTTAGTATTGAGTATTGTTGCAGTGGCTGGAGACATTGACTTACACGGTCAGGATCAAAATTGATTTTAACTAGTTATTAATAGTTAATGGTTTTTAAATTCTAAAATTTCGCGGAATGTCTTGTGGGACTGCGAGAAATACAGTGTGTCGCGACACACCGGTTTGGAAGCACTGCTATACATGATAGCAGCATAAGGTCTACCATGTCAAGTCTGATCCCTACGGGATGAGTTTGGTTGAACTCATAACATGGGTGTATAGTGTCCTTAATTTTCAAGGTAAAGTCAAATTAAGAACGAAAAATAACATAAATTTTCTTCTCATAATAACCAGTATAAAATTAAGATAAGTAGCACTATTTTAATTTGCTTACATTAGTTTATATATATATATATATATATATATATATATATATATATATATATATATATATATATATATATATATATAGATATATAGATATAGATAGATAGATAGATAGATATAGATAGATAGATAGATAGATATGCTTTCGGAAAGGGGGGGCAAGAAAAAGTTTTCCGTAGAACATTGTGCCTAACAAAAGTGATCCCCATTTTAAAAAGTTTGAGAATCACTGACATACACAATCACTGGTGTATAGGATAAATATGTAGTGCGATTTATTCGGGGTCTACTCGGATTAATGCTATCCAAATCTACGACTTCCTGTTATTTCTTTTTTTTGAAAACGTTAAGCAAAACAAAAGTGACCTGTTATATACATATATCTCAAAATGTTAAATATTGTGTTTTCCTTAGGATAATCCTTATTATAATCGTTCCAACGAGAAACGTTAAAACAACTGAGTAAAATACATATTTATCCACTTCGTATTGTTCACTTTGTAATCTGGAATAAATGAATCCGTCCTCGTATCATGTTTACTTCCCTGTCATTGTGTGTCGCAGAGGGAATAGCGTGGGATTGGGGAAGTTGTCCTTCTATAAACACACTGCCATCGTGCTGAATTTTTTGAAGTTCATTTAATTGCGCTTCTTTTGTTGTTTAATTGTACGTTTTATTTAAACTCAAACATATTAGTTAATTGCTCAGTAGTACGTTTACTCTCCCACGATGTAACTTTTCTCTTGACAAACTTAATCTACGAATAGCTCTGGGAGGTGGAAATGACTACTATTTGCACTATCAATTAGCAACTAGTGTAATATGCCCTGTGTTTATCCCCAGTTCACGGTCTGCGTTAATAATTAAACATTTGAATATTCTCTTGGTTTCTCTCTCTCTCTCTTTACTCATTTCCTGAATAAATAAGTCAAGGGGAACAGATATTGTTTGCCTTTTGCTAATTCGTTTAAAGCAGGAGATGATATAATTTTGACGTAGCCGGATGATGAATACAACGTCACATGCACTAACGTGAGTTTATTGACCTTAGATGTTAAGTCAGTTCTTGGGTTTGCCACTTCGAGAGGGAAGAAAATTTATAAGTGCACACTTAATTTTAAATCGTTGTACGCTTTCTTAAGTTTTTGTGTTTTACGATTTATGCAATACAAAGGTTATCAAATAATAATTACTATTCACATGAGATTCAAAACACGAGTGGAGCTTGAAACAATCTCTACCGTATTATCTAGACTCCAATAGGCGTTCAGAATTTCCCGTTCTTTTCTTAAGTTTGCGGGTAATTGATGCCCCTAATACATTATATTTGTTAACATATGAATATTAAGTATAATGTAACACTTTAGCATATGCATAAAGTATACGAAGGAAAGCATTTTGTTGCTCATCCGATTAAGTCCATGGCGTGCGTTCGCTTTCTCTTACATGGGAATAACTTCTGGAACTTGCTCGACAAAACCTTTCAGGAAATATATAGGACAGGTTGTCCCTAGATTCAACGTTCAACTTTGGAAGCACTCCTAGTTACTGAAGGACCTTTCAAGTTACATTATAATGCTGGTTCAATGTACAAAATACGGCTACCACTGCGGGAATCGAATCTAAAACCACTTACATCAAAAGTATTTGTCGTTAATCGTTTGGTTTATAAAAATACATCGTAAATGTATGCTTTGTGTTTGAAAATAATAAACGATATGGGGACTGCGGTAAAAGTAAATTGTGTGGCCACTGACGTAGATGAGAATTCCATATTCATTATGAATAAATTATTTTGCGCATCTATGACTTTTTCACATCAGAGTAGTGGTGTCTCATTAAAAGTTCTAGAACCTACGCGGAATTATATGTGAGTTACCTTATTACTTGTGATTTTCAAAATTCTTATGTAACTTCCTGATGTAAAGGCCGCAAAGCTCTATGGTTGAACATACAGACTGCTTTGATTGCAGAATGTGCAATTAGAACATAGCTTTCAGTATCAGCGTTCTTTGTTCCTTTATTTATGACGTCTTAGTCTTAAAATGCTGGTTTAGCATAAAAATTCTGGGCCCTCATCATGAATCAAATACAGAATTTCGCCCACCGAAAGGTGTTACAGGACCATAGGAATATACAAGACAGTGGGATTTTTCTGTTATAAATTAAGGAGGGTAAAGCACAGCTCTCAATCGGGGACAGGCAGTTGGAGGGCTAAGATGGTGGTAAGTTTCATACTTACCACACTGCAGTACTTGGAGGAGGTGATGTAGTGAATTCTAGCAGTCCTATGAGCGACCGATTCATTTACACTGAGATGATAAAAGATTATATGATTCCCTTTCGTAAAATATCTTTGCCTCTGGCGTTATTAGCTTCCAAACAACCTTTCTGTGAAAAATGTACGTACCAGTGATACTGCTCGTCAAGTATATTTTCTCTCTACTGTGAGTGTAGATAAACCTTATCTTAATTTTGAGTTAGATTTGACATAAAATATATCAAATAACTTACGAGACAATAGGGATATTAACATGAAATGTATATTCCTATGTAACTAGTTATTGAAAATCCAATTCTACCTAGGTAATATACCCTTTCTTCAAAAGCTCTGCTTTCTGTACTTAATTCAAATCAAATTACTCATTAAGTAAAGTAATATATTTTATTTTGATAAACTGAAACGCATAACAGTTTCGCCAACTACTTTTAGACTTTCTAAGACTCTATGCATAAAATGAGAAAAACATTTTAATAATAAAAGACAGCTTTTGAGATCCCTTACATCTGCTTGGCTATTCACAGCCAATCCCACCAATTACAATGCAGTGTACTCTTAACAATCCAAAAGGTAAGACATCTCTTTAAATTACCTTCCCACTGTTGTAAGCTACGAAAACGTAAACTAACTGCTTAATTTTCCTTCCACCCTTGTTTTGACTTATTCATAAAAACTTGCCGTATAGCACTCTGATGAACGGCAGGAGGAAATGAGACCTCTAGGAAAGTAAATTTTTCATAGTAC
This sequence comes from Thermobia domestica, assembly GCF_964235325.1. Lineage (NCBI taxonomy): Eukaryota > Metazoa > Arthropoda > Insecta > Zygentoma > Lepismatidae > Thermobia > Thermobia domestica. Next base: position 233,060,051 of record NC_137454.1, on the reverse strand, counting down.
CTATTGTTAGGTTCTAAATCACACCAGCTTGAAAGAAGTTAAAGAAGAGGGAACCTTATCTTCTTCCATTATCTTAGTATGAACGAATCGTTCACTCACTGGCTAGTTAAAAGATTAAATCGGTCGCTCATTGTAATAAAAGTGAAAATATCGCTGAAACTTACCATAATATATTAATTACTCTTATCTCAGGATTTCGTGGCCTCTGGCTTCTGTCGAGCATCCGCTTGCTGCTAGCTTTCCATCTAAAGTTACCTGTACCATAACTCTTTATTTACTCATCAATAAATTTTGGTTAATGAAAATTCCATTGTTTACTTAGCTACTTAAATAATTGAAATGAGAGAGAAAATAAAATTTACAAATATAAATACAGTTATCACGATGTTGAATAATAATGTTATTTGTAGAATATCAGCTTTATGTTAATTGCAAAATTGTATTTAACTGCATATAACCGTTCAATCAATCCCAACAAACTGGGGTCAAACGCAAATGCAGATGGGCGGAAGATATGCCAGGTCTTTGGTGAGGGTTTCGTTACTACGAGAACAATGCAGTGGTGGTTTCACAAGTTTAAGGACGGTGACGAAACACTCGAAGACGCACCACATGCTGGAAGACTAACACATGTACGAAATGAAGATCTTGAGGCAGCAATTGAAGCGAACAGTGACCAGACATGTGAGGAACTTGGACTACAGTTCAGTGTGAGTGGAGAAACCATTCGGCAGCACTTCCATCAACTTGGTAAGCACTACAAGTTGGGTCAATGGGTCCCACATGATTTGACTCCGCGCCAGAAGGCAACGTGAGCAGATGCCTGTGTTTCTTTGCTGTCTCGCCTGAGGAAGGAGCCATTTCTGGACAGGGTGTTGATATGTAATGAGAAGTGGGTCTTGTACGAAGCTCCACGGTTAGCATCTCAAGAACCGGTTCCAAAACAGCCAACATCACCACTGCACCAGAAGAAAGTCTTCCTGTGTGTTTCGTGAAGTGCTTGCGGCATCGTGCATCGAGAACTGCTACCAGCTGGTCAGAGCATCAATGTAACTGTGCATTGTCAGCAGTTGAGCCGTATTCAAGAAAAACTCATAACTCTGGAGCCAGCAGTTCTGAATCTCAAGGAAGTCCTCCTGTTACAGGACAACGCTAAGATCCACGTAGCTAGGATGATCTGGGAAACCATTCTACACCTTGAATGGGAAACACTATTTCATCCGCAATAGTCCGAGTATCACGTGTTCCATTCCTTGGACAATCACCTAGAGGACGCCAGTTCAAATGCCTAGTAGAGGTGTAAAATGTACTTGATACCCTCTTCGCTTCACGGCTTACCAAGTTCTACCGCGATGGATTCCATGGCTTTCGAGAACATTGGCAGAGGCGGTCGATGCTGATGGGGACTATTTTTGATCTTCCAAGTACGTATTAGGTGACATATCGATATTCGAAGGTGGTGTGTGAAAAAGCTACCAGAACTTTCTTGGTTACCTTTATATATAGAGCAAGAGCAATAAGAACGAATAAAAACTTTTTGATATGAATTCAGCATCGGAAGAACAGGTTTTATCTTTGATGTTATTCTTCTATTGCAAACAGAAGTTTACTGCTTCAGGTTTGAGTACTCGCATACTTTGGAAGTCTACCGTAGTTTCACGCTGTGAAGCAAAACTGACTGTTTAATTTATTTCCTAAAAATTCTTGTTTACTTGCTCTTGGGAATTCCAATTAGTCTGGACTAAATTGTCTTCTTAGGACTGTTATGATCCGCTATCCATTTCTGTCACGAAATTGTCATTCCGTCTTTACTGATATTATTTAGCAGGTAGATTTCTCAGTAATATCTAGAAACATAGATCAACTCCAGTATCCGTGGGCGGTATTATCCTGTAACATCTATCTTCTTCTTCTTTTGAGAATAGGCCAGTGCAATTTTTGAATATCTTGTGGAACAATTGTTTCGTTGGTTGGTAGGTTCATTGGACTTCGTCTCTTTCCAACATCGTAGTTATTTGAAATGGGGTCTATTATATTTAAAGTGGGATTCGAATAACTACTCGAATTTGTATCTCAGGCATGTAACCCCTCCAGGAATCGAACCCATAAAAACGCACAGGTTATCCACTTATCCAAATAAAACGTAGTGGCATAGTCCGGAGGTCAGTACACAAAAACGCTTCTTCTTTGGGCAACTAGGAGCAAACGAGTGTACCGTATACATGAAAACATTCTTCCTCATTTACTTATTACTACAGTTGTCAATTTTTTAGCTCTGGCAGTATTTACTGATCAATTCATGAGTAACATAGCTAGACATATCTAACTATAATAGTTAACTCCAAAACATACATGGCACTAGTTTCTAAACCGGGCAGAATTCCGTTTGAACATGTTAAAGCCTCAAACAGCTAGAAAAGATCCTCATATCCACCATACATATAATCATCTATTTTGTGTAAGTTCAGAGAAACTCTTCAAACCTGACCACATCATATACACTCTCGGAACTTACTGATCCTTCCTCAGCTCTAGAATATGTTTTATTTAATTTACTAAACAATATAGTTTATGGTTCCTCACTTCTAGTTCTTTCTGAATTCACACTTGAGTTCCACTGATGTTATCATAACACTTTTTTGTTATGTTGAAGAAACCAGTCAGCATATTTGTACTATATGTAAAACCAGTTCCAATTCAACTTCCAAATTACCTATTTTATTTATTACTAATTGTACTTTCAACTATGTAATAAAATTTGCTTTATGTTCGAAACCATGACAAATTAAATTAACATATTTTCTAGTCTAAAGTCACACATAACTGTCCTCAAGGCGTCAACATTCATAAAATTGTAACATCTTCTACAAAGAAGTTACTAAAAAATAACAAATTCTTAATATTATAGATGTGAATCTCTTTCTTTTGTCAATAATTATATTGCGAACCCCGTTTCTCTTCTCATCAATTTTAATGTTGTTTTACATATATTCTAAGAAGGAGAAATAGTTGATTATCTGACTTGATCACTACAATCAGTGAATAAGCTTTAAAGTGCACTTGAACCACTTCAACCAACAACGTTTTCTCGCACATGGTAGTCTCAAAAGCCACAACTTGTAGCTTCTACCTTCGACCCTTTTTATATCTGAGTATACAAATCTGTTCTTTTAAATAATTTCTAATTTCCCACTGATCTAGGTACTTGTATTCCGTAGATCTCTTGATTGAGTTGTTCCACTTGGTTAGAGAAAGCTGAGAATATATTTGGCATGAGTTATTTTATCGTGAAGCACTAACATGACTCGATCATGGTTAGACTTAAAAATATAGTTAATATCTACATTGTGGTTTATAACATGGTGTATTAGATAAGTAAATGTAAAATTATAAGACGTAATGGATTTTAAAGTGAATTGCGGGCAAACTAGATCCTCATATGTTAATTATTAGATGTGTTTTCTAGAATTAATAAGGTATAGGCAATATATGGGTTTATCAGTGACATATGAAAAGGGTATCAACGACGTTCTGTGTTTTAACCCCTCCCTTAAAGAAAATATTATGAAAAATATAAACATTTACTTTATTAAGATATATATCCAAAAAAATCATGAAATGATACGAACTTTGAGCTTGAACCCACCTTCCTTGATAAAGTTTTGCGAGAGTAACTGGTAATAGTTATCAATATTATTTAGGAGTAATGTATTGTAAGATGCCTAATTTTACATGAATTTTCATAATTTTTACAGGTGGTAATACTCTTAGAATTTTGGGTCAGTTTTCACTATCAAACAACTACAAACAAACACACAAATGATAAACTATTTTCCTTGAGTCCTTTATAATCATGTTGAAGTGTAGGTTGATATCATAACTGGAAGGTATGGTGATTCTCAGTAACAAATAATGCACTCGACAAGCAACTATTGTTTTCTGCTCCCCAGTATTACTTCAATATTTAGAAAATATGGACAGAAAAGTACTTTTCTTCTATTCTTGTATTAATTAAAATTATTACCGTAATATGCAGTGATCCCTTGTTAGACAAATACCGTTGTTGACATTATCGTTGTTGAAATGTAGCTATTTTAACTTTCTTACATTGTGAACAATTAATTTTCGACTTAAGTTGGAAAGTTTTGTCAGTCACTTTTTCTCTTGGATGATTGCAGCGATTGTGCAACCATAAAAGTGAATCTCTTTTTCTCTCTTTCTTTCAGTCTATGTTCGCAGTATGTGAATTATTGAGAAATACACCAATATAATCTTGAACTGAAGAGAAAAGATTTAGTTTTATTTGAACACTGTATTTTAATATTTAATAATTTTTAGGTTGCAAAAATAGACAGCTGCACTGCTATGTAGAGATGCAAAAAAGCCGGCTTTTTTGAATCGATAGTTTTTTTCACATAAAAAGCCGGCTTTTTTGGAAAAAAAACGAGAATTTTGGAAATTTTGGCTTTTTTCATTTTCATGATTTTTCTATCCAAATAGCTTTCTTATAGTATATTCTATATTTAGATAAGATTTCCACGACCTGAATGCCATATTTAGCTCTGTAATTCACCATCAAGATGGATGGAGCACATATTTTACGAATTAAAGCTAACATGAAGAATGTAGTATTTGAGGGCAATTTTACAGGTTATTTAACTTTATTTTAACTTTTGAGTTATCGACATTTTTTCCTTCTCTAGGTCATTTTAGTTTGTCATCCGTGTTTCATTTCTAAGAGCTTAGTACTCCAGCTTCTAGTACGAAAGTTAAACTTACGTTTTTCTATATATCCGTCAAAGCATACGTTTTTCAATATGTCCGTCAAACCGTATTTCCACATTTCTGTTATACTGTAGTTGTGCAATGATTTAGCAAAAATTTTCCAGATACAACCTTGAATACCAATTTATACAAATAATCAATAGCGGATTTAGACAAGTACATTGGGAGGGGTTTCTCTGATTGTTTCGTTTTCTAAAAAGTCCTAATTTTATTTGGGAGCAGCTTGAAGTTTATGAGTACAGGCATAACTAATATTTCGTTTCGTTTATATGTTTAGCAATAATCTTCCGGATACAACCTTGAAGATCATTTTATACTGAGAATCAGTGGCGAATTTAAAAAAGTGTTTTGGAAGGGGTTTTCTTACTACTAATGTTTAGTTTTTCTAAACATTCGTAATTTTTATTTGACGGGAGCTTAAAGTTTATGAGTAAAGGCATAACTAATAGATATTTCGTTCGTTTTAGACATTCCACAACTTTGGAGAACAGGCTTTAGTCCGAAAGACCGATCCTCTAACCTTCGCACAACCGTCACTGCTGGTAATTAGTAATAATAACGATTTAAAAACAATAAGAAAGGAAGTCGGCCAACTCCTACACTCCTAGTCGGCCAGTACACGCACTATTTCTACATTCTCAGATGGAATGAAGGAAGGCTTTGTCAGAATGGTCGAATGCTGGGTTGAATCCCGGACTTCCCGATAGAAGCGCAAAAGCCAACCACTCAGTCACGTTTGTTGTGCAGTTGTATTTAGCTTAAATTAAATATATTCCGTAGTCTTTTTTTGTTCCGTAATGATATGTTGAATCCCTCTTGTTAAAAATTCAGAAAACTTGAGGACTGGGTAAACCGTGATGGTGGTCAAGGGCGCCCATGTTGTGGTTTCCAAGGAGGGGCAAGTATAAGCGACGTTTCGAAAATAGTTTCAAATTTTGCTGTAACTAATGTAAAAATCCTATTGGATTTTCAATATTCTGAAGTACATTTTCCTCTAGGGGGGCAAGAGCCCCCTTAACCCCCTGATGGGCGCCCTTGATGGTGGTTATAAAAAACTTGACTGTAGAATTTCAAGAATATACAGAATCATGTGCAGCCTTTAATTGTATCATACAAATCTAAGTATTTCTCTTATGTTTTATTTTAATTTTATTTTGTTTCAAAAAGAGGGTATGGAATATTTTGAAGTAAAAATACTACATACAATTTTGCTAGTTATTTGTGTATTTTTTGAAAGAAGTTTTTACTCTTAGGGTTGGCTCGTTTACACCAGCTGTTTTTTATTAAATAACTGGTTTAAACTAAAATATTAAAAGAACAAAAATGCGAATCATGTGAACTTCATGGTGACGTTTCACATGTCAAACCATCTGCATTAGTCTTATTTCCTTTTCACCTTTTAATCAAGGTGTCCCATGTTCAATTCTCGGTCGAACCACAATCCTTCTTTCATGTGTAAACCAAGTACTCTTTCGGATGTCACTTTAAGCGAAAGTCTTCTCCTTGATAACCTCGGTATTACGTAAGGATGTTAAGCCTAAACATACAAAACGAAACCAAATTATATATTTCTGCATGCCTGTTGTTTTATAAAGAAGCGAAGGTTGCTTAAATATATTGATTAAAATTGGTAAAATTTATCGATTGCCTACTTAGCTTCCAACATTAGCTTGGATTGGACTTTCGATGATACGTACATACTAAATTTGTAATTTAATACCTCAGTTTTAGAAAAATAAACACACTGCTGAACAAGACTGCACTTATTTAATATAAAAACACATTTACACGTGACGTTTCGATCTTCTATCCAAGATCCTCATCAGACGTACACTCACGTCTGACGAGGATCTTGGATAGAAGATCGAAACGTCACGTGTAAATGTGTTTTTATATTAAATAAGTGCAGTCTTGTTCAGCAGTGTGTTTATTTTTCTGATTTTATTCGTAAGACGTTGACTATGATTGTGTGTCACTCAGTTTTAGCGTACTGATTATAATACGTTGACCTTTAAATTTTACATGCAAATTAAATTTTACAGAATTTTCCCGTTATTGTTTTACATTTAAAAGAATGACGGGATTTTCCCGATGGCTAGGGCGGGAGTTTCTCAATTTAAGAAATTTACTGACCGAACTTCTTTAAGCTTATGGGACCTCTTCCAGCATAACCCCGTTGTTGAATAATAACACCAAGGCGAAACAAACTTATTTCTGTGAATATGTAATATAAATACATAAAGCAAAATATCTAAGTCAAAAAACCTGGTTTAAACCCCAAAAAAGCCTGGTTTAAACTGCCCCCCAAAACGGGTTTTTGGCATTTTCAGAAACAACCATGGCTCTTGCCAACTCTGCTTACTTTTGTATATAGGAGGTTAAAATGTGTTTATTATATACATTGGTTAATCCTTTGGAATTCATAATGTAAAAATGTTGAAGTAAAATTGTTTAAAATATCTTTTCGAAATTCATGGTTTACTTTCGAGGTTTTATATTATTATCGGTATCAACC